>NC_074727.1:16711841-17029341 GCF_947242115.1 Biomphalaria glabrata
TTTTTTCTTGAGTGTATAAAAATATAGTTATGGGCCTTTGATTTGTGCCCATACAATTCGTTTTTTATGTGTTCTAAATTTAACTTGCCACTACTTCCATCTAACGCCTATATATTCTAGCTAATCCTATTTTTAAACATATTAAAATATATACTTCAAGCTATTCAGCAGTGCCTCTTACAATTTGTGTTGGCTATATATACATTTCAAACTATTTCTCAAGCTGTTAAAGCATAAAAATACAAAAAAAGCAACAGCCAAATACCCATCACCAGTCAACACTTCAAGATCAGCCTCTAAATATCAAAACATTCCAAATGATATTGAGTCAAAGAGATAATGCTTTTTTAATACTTTTGATGCAAAATATTATATAATTACATTCTTAAATTGAAGTCAATAGGAAGCAAATATAAAAAGCCAGCATGGAACATTGCTGAAATTCAGAGATTGGAAATGTGAAATATTTTAATTTTGTTAATTCTACAAACCGAAAAGTTAACTTTTTAGTACCATATTTGTTTTTTTTTGTTTTTTTTTACATAAATTAAGATTAAAAAAAAAAATTCAATACCCGTAAAAATAAAAAATAATTATGCAAATGGAAACTTCAGAGTGTGAATTGGACAACAATAGGGGAAGGAATTCTCTGTTTAAAGAATTGAAGATAAATATGTGATGCATTCAACAGCATTGTAACAGTACATTAGGACACATAAATATGTGATGCATTCAACAGCATTGTAACAGTACATTAGGACACATAAATATGTGATGCATTCAACAGCATTGTAACAGTATGTTAGGACACATCCCTGATGAGATTGAACCAGTTTGAAAGATGACTCCCAACAATAATTTATTGTCACCGTGTACACACTATAAATAGATGTTTTTATTCCTTAGTTTTGAGTGTACAACTGACACATATATAATCTTTATTTAGTTCTTGTTCATGTCTTTTTTTTAATGATGGTAATGTTTTTAATAATCCACAGCTCATGTTGTTGAGTGTATATCAATAAGCAGTCAAACAACATTTTGAAAAATGAATAACTTTAAAAAAAAAAATCACTTTTAGTCACAAGAGAAAGAGTACGCTAATTTTTAAGCTAGACCACCTTTTGCACCTAGACCAAGATGTTCAGATAAATGAACAGTAAAGTAGGTTTTGTCTTTACAATCTTCACCACAGACAGAACAAAGGAATGGCCTCTCTGTGTCAGACTGGTGGTACTTTTGGTGCAGGCGAAACATGGCATACTCAGTAAAGTAAATCTCACAATAAGAGCAGCGAAACATCCTGCCTGAAGTCAGAAGAGACAGGAGAAGCTCCTGAAGGTGGTGGTCATTTATATTGCTAGGGCTTGGGGCTGAGTGTGTGGAATTGGCTGGGCTGCTGTGAGAGCTGAGACCAGAAGGGCTAGCATGAGAATGGATATTGTTTCCATTGCAGGATGAGCCAACTGGACTCCCAGATGAGCCATGGTTTTGAAGTGAGCCTGTTGATGACTGAACCAGTGGGCTTGGACAGCAAATATTCACTTGAGCACCAAAATCTTCTGTTGAAATTTTTAGCTCCTCTTTTGTGTCCATGCTTTTTATATCTGGATTTCCATTGGTATTGATGTGTTTTTCTTTTTTTGGAGAGAAACAATCAATAAATGGGTTACGTCCCTCTCGTTTGGTCATCTCCCCAGGTTCCTCAGCTTCAACTTTAATATTCTCTTTTTCCCAAGACTTCTTCACTGGACTTAAGCCATTGCTTCCATTTACACTCCTTCGAGGATATTTTTCTTTACTTCTGTTAGTCTCGTCATCATATACAGACTTTCTTTTTCCAATACTCAAGTTAAGAGCATCAGATTGTACTGAAGGAGTCAGGCTGTGGCCTGCAGCATAAGCTGAATAGTTAATGAGCTGGTTAGTTGATGCGTAAAACTGATAAAGATGAGGGGCTGCAGCTGCTGGGTAAGCAAATAGATTAGCAGCAGCCACTGCTGCTAAACTACCAGCCATTGGTGATGCCAAGGAGTTTGTGGTCAAGTGAGTGGGCATTAATCTTGGTGAGACCATGTTCTGAGGTGAGTTTTTGGGTGGAGTTTGTCTTGCAGCATTGACATAGTTCTCTAGCTCTAAGTTAGTTGGGGGAGGAAGGGAATGGCGTTGGTTTTGTGGGAAATTAGAATTTGATTCTGTTGGGGTTTTTCTAGAATGATTAGCATAATGTGGACTAGGGGCAGTTGTGGATGCTCTTTGTGATGTTGTGGTCACTGATGTATTGGTAATGGCCTTGGTGCTGGGACCTGTGCTTTGAGTATGTCCACTCGTTTGATTATACAAAACAAAATCCAGCATTGCATTTCGTGGGACATCATGACGCCTGCCATGCCTGCGCAATGTTGACCCTCTTGTAAATCTTGCACCACAAATTTGGCACTGATATGGCTTTAGTCCCTGGTGGAGCTTCATATGTGACTTCATATTGTTCTTGTAACCAAATCTTTTATTACAAAGTGGACATGCATATGGCTTCTGAACAGCATGTGATCGTTCATGAAAACGTATAAAAGATTTTGCAAATGATTTGTTGCAAACTCTGCAAACTTCAGTTTCTTCTGCCACTGATTCTCCGTTGGCTGCTTGCTCCTCCACCTCATCAGAGCAGAGTTTCTTCGTTGTTGAGTCTGAGTCTTTCAGAACATCTGGGAGACTGTCAGCACTTCGTCGCTGCAGGAGGCTGTTGCTCTCTTTGCTATCATGTTCACCATCTGACAAAGCCATATTGTGGGGCATGCTTTGACCTGCCTCTGAGTTGTCCAGGAGGGAGAAGTACTTGAGTGAACAAATTTCTTGCTTTGGTAGTGTATGCTCAGAAACAAGGTGTTTTTTCAGTGCCATAATATCTTCAAATGTAGCAGAACAATGCTTACACTTGTATGGCCCCTCGTTGTGATGGCGCAGGAAATGAATGCGAAGGCTGTATGCACAATGAAATGCACTGGTGCAGAGAGAACAAGCAAATGACTTAGTTTGTGAATGAAGAGCCTCGTGAGCCTTTCTAGTGATGCTATCTGCAAAGGATTTCTGACAATACTGACATACAAGAGACTGTGACATATCTAATGCATCAGATTCTAACTTTATGTCCTCCTCATTATGACTTTCATTGAACTGCTCCTGATCTTCAGCTACCTCTTCTTCATTATCTTCATCTTCTTCTTCATCTTCCTCATCTTCTTCTATCAGATTGGTTGAGCTGAACTCTTCCTGGGATCTATCAACATGAGCTTTGTTATTCCACAATGGGGGTGGTGTGGATGGCGTCATTTTCAAGCGGGCACCGGAAATGTTGGCAACAGTGATTTTGTCAGGGTATTCCATCTTCTCGTTGTTTGGGCTGGGCCAGTCACGTTCTCTACCTGATAAGCGTTTATACTCATGAGGGCTTGGTGACCTCCTTCTATCCGTTTTAACCTGCAGCTTGTCAGATTTGGTTTCTCCTGGTTCAGGAGACTCTGTGGCCAAAGGAATACCACGTAGAGACGATGGTGGGAACACTGGGGGCTGGGATCTAATGCTGAAATCTGAGCAGTACTTAGCTGTGAGATCCATACCTGAGTCAGAGTTGAATGATTTGGAAAGAGCAGACAGTCCCAAAATAGAATTGCTGTGCTCTCTGTTCTTAGAAGAAGGGGAGGGTGAGGACGACCAGGACATGCTGTCAGACTCTTTCTTTGACTGCAGCGTGTTGCTGTTTTGGTCCAAAGAGGCTATGGCAGCAGCTGAGATGGAATTATAAAAATGGCTTCCATAGTGAGCATAGCTGTAAGCCGATGCTGCCCCTCTGGAAGGACTAGATCCTAGAGCATTGATGGGGTTGGTGACAGGGAATGAAGTAGGGTAAGCCGGGTGTAAGGTTTGTGGTGGGGGTGATGCAGGTGTCGGTGCAGAAGGCAGATTGCTACCAGCATGCGAAGTTATGTTAGCAGAGCTGGAGTTCACTGTCCTTGGGGCAGAAGGCAGCTGATTCGCACTAGCATTTGCTGCTTCTTTGTGACGTTGTTGTTGCTCTTTCAATGCAGCTGCGGCCGCGACTGCTGCCGCTGTGTTATTCTCCTCATTTTTGGCCAGACTATTTGATGCTCTTAGAAGAGGGCATCTGCGCTCATGATAGCGTCTAGTAGTGGAGCGCGTAAACACTTTGTTGCAAAACGTGCACATGCGAGATTTTCTTGGAAAACCATTACTTACATAGTTATAAAGTTCAGATCCAAAATTATAAGTGGGCATTTGAACCCCAGAAAGACCGTAAGGGAATTCATTAACGTTCGGGTAGGCCATCGTGAGACTGGTATTAGTTGAGGAAGGCTGCGCTCTGCTGTATGAGGTGCTCTCCCTTGAGCTGCTTCTCTCGGAGTGAGATCTGGCTAATGCGTCATAAGAAAACTCTGGAGGGCTTGAGCGAGATGACGAGTTGACACCACTTCTGGAAGAAGACAAAGGAGAATATCCCGACAGGAGATGATGCCGAGAGCTCATATAACTTCTGTTGGCCATTGTTTGCTAATGTGACAGTCAAGCTGTTCAAAATAAAATGCTGATTCTTTTGGCCCCTCAATGCTGGTTTGGCAGTCGCTAAGTTGGACAAAGCTGAATGGAAAGTCGTTGTTGCGAAATACTGAAATGGTTGAATTCTTGATATCCGTGGCGTTATTTCTCCAGTGTGCATCCTAGGCATGATAACCTCTGCATCGGTGAAATTCTGAAATGGAAAGATTATGGTATTAGTTATTTGCATAAACTGCAGCAATAATACTGTAACCCATTTCTACCTTTACATTTCAGCGGTGAAATTCTAATTCGTGCTTTAAAATTTACTTATTTAATATTTCCTAATTTGAAAGTGATGTAGCTCAGTCAGAGGCGGCCTTAGCATTACGCGAGGCCCGGGGGAGTGTCAGAAGCCGGGCCCAGGGCGAGTGTCATACGTGAGCCGTAAAAGTAGACCATATAAACTGTAGCAAATGACACTAACGGTCTCTTCCACCTCTGATGCTGTAGGTGTTATCATCTTTACAAAACAGTACATTACTTAGGTACTGTACCATTGGACATTTGACAACATTGCGTACTGTATTGTAATTGTTTTGCATTTAAGATTTTGCTTGTAAGATTTTGTCCTATGTCCTATAGTATTGACTTAGTGGCTTTTAATCAACGGAAGTAATGATTCAGAAACATTTTGTACGACAAATCAACAAATTAGAT
Organism: Biomphalaria glabrata; assembly: GCF_947242115.1. Lineage (NCBI taxonomy): Eukaryota > Metazoa > Mollusca > Gastropoda > Planorbidae > Biomphalaria > Biomphalaria glabrata. Next base: position 16,717,113 of record NC_074727.1, read on the forward strand.
AATATTCATTTCTGCTATCGCGAGACCCCTAGGCGCGGTGTAAGTAAAAATAGAGTTATTTTGAAACCCGTATTTAATTAATAATCGCTTGGCTATCTGCCCATACACAAAGATGTAATTCACTTGGAAGATAACATTGCTCTGTTTTACCTGAGTTGAACAAGAATGATTTCTTTATAATAGAAGCAAAAACATACAAACTTATTAAAATTACAAAACCATGAACAAAGCATAAAACGTATTCGCTGTAAGTGTTATGCTCCTACAAAAGTTACGTAACGTATACAGATATATACAGCTAGTATTATTTTGATTATGTACGTTTGCAAGGCTTAGGCTTACTCGAATACCCACCATTTCTCAAACGGACATGTGGTCTGAGAGTGCCGGTTGTGTTGAGATGACGGACCTGGCCCCAAGTACTGACTCTATAGATATAGATGGCAAAGGGTGCACTTGGCCACTGTGAGAACTGCCAACTCGGCGTCTAGCTTGGTCATGACGCAGTCGCGGGTGCGTTCAATTCGTGCATAATTATATCCGGTCCCCGCGGTACTCTAATATGCAAGCACAGAATTAGGAGAATATAAAGACAGAAAGCGGGAGAATCGGGAAAGGGGGGCGACCCGGGCTAGGAAACAGGGTAGAACTAAATAAGAAAGAAATACAGAATGGCATAATTATTTGCAATGTTCAGTTGCTTTTTATAGTTTAGATCTCGATCTGGATCTAGATTAGTAACATCATAAACTTAAACATATTAAGAGTTAGTGATACGAACAACACTATCTAGTATTTTAAAAGCAAACCATTTCAATTAAGTTTAGTTATTTTACTCATGCTAGGACGAATTTGTACAAATGCTCCTTCTTCCCTAGCGCTATTAGAGCATGGAATGGGTTGCCTGGGCCAGCCAGGAAAACCCAGTGACTTGGCAGAATTTAAGTCATTGGTTAACATGAATGACTAAATGCATGACGCTTAGGGCGTAATCATCTTTTTTTTTTTTTTTTTGAAGTAACGTCTGTATTATATAAGATAAGATAAGAAAATAAGATGTCCGATTCCAGAAGAACGATAGGGTGCAAGAGGTATAGCACATAAGTATAAAAAAACATTAGGTGAGCGAATCTAGACACACATACATACACAATTTCAACTGGAATCATTTGTCTTGTATCAAATAAATGGCGGCTGCCCTTCTTCCGTTCAAAACACATTTTTGTGTAATCACAGTCATCTTTCGTGCACGGCTTGGATCCCACGATTTGAAGCTACGCGGTGGCGTAGGCTACCACCACTAGGTTCTATATGTTAGTTCTGATGACCAAAAAAAAAAAGGTGGGGGGGGGGGGGAAATCCGAAAGAAAATATAAGAACACAATTATTTTAAGGATATCAAAATAAAAAAAAATGTTGGTGCCAAAGTTGAACATACCACTAAAACGATAATTTTCAAAACTCTACATATTTGTTTGCTTTTTCAAATAACTTTTCTTTCCACAATGTCAACAATTTTTAAACTTTTTCCACATTTTCACCTATTTTTTATCCTTCATTGTATTTTAGGGCAAAAAAAAATCACAGATCTGTCTCGTTCTGTCTGGAAAAACTCTGAATGATTCTAAATGAATCACAGGTGTCGATTGCATGCCTTTAGGTTAGGCTGTGACTAAGCAGACCAGTCTTTGAGCAACAAATTTCAAAACTTCCAGGTTGGAGACACGATCTTTCCAGAAGATGCAAAAATTTTGCGTCTCAAACATTGCCCATGAAAACTGTTTAATCTCTACTCGTGATGTATGAAACTTGAGTTCCCTTTAGCCCTTTCTAATACGTTATCTGTTAACGTCTGAGGCTTGTTCAGTGTACGGCAGACTAACTACTTAGACCCTCATTAAATATGCAAGAAAGTAGATGTGAAATCTTCGAATGTCGCACACACACACACCACATAGCCGACTGCGTCATACAAAAATCAAAGTTGTCAAAAAAAAAAAAAAGGTTGACAGCGCGTTGTCGTGGTAACGGCACAGCAAACAATGGTGGGAGAAAAATATGACGTTTAGTAGGAGCATGGCCGATCTTAGGCATAGGCAAACTAGGTAGCCGCCTAGGGCCTCCAGTTACCTAAGGCCGGCCGTGGTAGGGAAAAATCAGAAGAACTTCTTCACGAGATTTCTTAGCGCATGTGAATGCCTGTTGTTTCCATTTTGAAAACTGAAAGATATAATTGAAGGAAGTGAGGATGGGATCACGTGATATTTTGGAAGACCTTGACTTACATGTTGTGGCGCTTGACTATGTGCAAGTCTATGTGCAATGACAGGTCAGTACCGGTATTCTAAGAAGATGTATTGGTCCCTCCCTCCCCCCCCCTCAAAGAAAAATATTTAAAATGTTGAAAGTGTAAAGTATCGGTACTTTTATTACTACTAATCTATTTGTATATATTTTTGAAAGCAAATCTGTTGTTAAAGGTTCGTAACTCTTTATCTGAAAATAAAACCTTACAATTCACGAGAAAGAAAATGAAATCTGGACTGCTTTATATTCGTTTCTAAATTATGTCGAGTCTATTGGTCATTAAATGAAAGGTTTTGTTTAGCTTTGTAAAATTTTAATTATTTGGATACGACTTCGGCTTTTCTGTACTTTGCGTTTTTGCTCAATGTTTTATTTACTTAAACTATCGATCTAGTGCATTTCGATGTCACACAGAAAATACACACACACACACATATCAATACAATCAAGACACCACTAATAGCATACAGTGGCGTTGGTTTGTGTCTGTGTGTGTGTGGGGGGGGGGGTGTTGAGACGTATGGGGATACCATCGGATGACATTCATCAGGAATGAAATCAAAGTGGAGAAAAAGCTGTAGGATTTTATTAATAATAAAATAATTCATGAAATAAAATAATACTGAAATATTAATAACTATAATATTATTAGGCCTACTATTTGCCGAAGCCGACTAAAACATACCATATAACATATGACTTCTGCATAAATTATTGGGAGGAGTGATTTTGGGGGTGGGGAGATAAACGCACCTGATAACACTAATCCTTAGTGGGTGTTCGTGACAAATTAGACTACTGGACTAAACACTGGTATTTAGGGTTGACATCCCTCCAACAAGCTCATCATTAACACAAACAAAAACATTATTGGGTAGTCGTCACAACAATAGATGCGTTATATACACATGCTGTCACCTGACTGATCACGTGGGATACATCAACCAATAGCGTAACTGAAAGTTGTTGCCTTTGAAGCACAAAACATTTAAAAAAAATAAAACAACAAAAAAAAAAAAAGCGCATGTATAGACGCCGTTAATTCCTCTTAGCTCCATTTAGAAGATGTCACATTAAAAGATTTTCAACATGTAGACTGATGAATTAAAGGGCAACAACAAACAAAAATACTCTCTTAACTGCAGAGGGTTTCCATCAAAGTAAAACTAGCACATAAGTTATATGGGAAACTTCAAAGACAATTAGCTAACCAAAAAGAAACTTTTTCCTTTGGTTTTGTATTTAGATGCTTACACAGAAACATTACACATTATAAAGATAATTGCTTGTTTGTATCTACTCCTTCCTCTCCCCTCCTATGAGCAGTCTTAATTTTTCTTTCAACGAAAGGACTGTCTTAATTCCTAATAGTGTGATTTATTAAACGAAGCCTGAATTTAATTTGGTTTAAATGTTTGCTGTTCAATTGTCCTAGTAATTAATTCGTTTTCCCAGTGTAAGATCTGTAGTCTCCCTCGATACGTAACTGAAAGTAATCCAGGAGTCCTTTTTACGCATATTCCAATAGTTAAATACGAAAAACAGGTTTAAAAAAAAAGTTTTTTTAATCCTTCATGGTGAAACTAATGGGAGGGGGGGGGTCTGTAAATTTCTCTTTGTGTTTATTTCTTGAGATGCAAGGATACTTCCCATATTGCATTGCACATTCAAATTCTTCGATTAAAACAGTCCAGCATTTTAGTATAGTTCCATGGTCCAGCTGATGATTTCTACATAAGACGGTGCGCAAAATGTTCTTATACCTCTATATAAGTATTCAGATTTTTAACTGCATCCTGAGAAATATTTGAGCTGAGTGCGGGAATTCCCGCTGAAACCGTATTCAAAATAAAAAGAGTTTTCACTGTATGGCCAATTAAGCGCGCTCAAATCCCAATCTTTTCATTTATTTTTTTTTTCTCCTAACATATTCAAAAACTGTCAAATTTCACGGAAAATCGTTAGAGCAGTTTTTGAAACATCCATTGTCCACTCATTTGATTCTTGAACCTATGAGTTTGGAAGCTAATAAGATGATTTTTTTAAAAGTGTAATTGTTTTCTCTGTAGGAACACATCAACGCTCAGAACGAGGCTTTGAAATTTGCCGCATATAAAGTATAGTGAAGGTCTTTCAGCATTTGTCTAGCAGTACTTCGAAGTCCTGGCACAGCCATTTCACCTTTCCAAAGAATTACAACGCACCATAAAAAATAAACAACGTGCACATCGCATAGTTTCCTACAACAACAACTACAACAGCAACAACAACACCAACAACAGCAACAATAACAACATTATAAAATGTTCTATCATCAAAAACTAATTTACTTTGACGACGTAAGGTGATTTAAAAACTAGGATGTCGTCTGTATTTTTTTTGATCATCTTATTTGTTTCGTTTCTTTTTTTTTTTCATCCTGCCTGTCTACACTTGCAGTATAACTAGTTACTATTGGTCACTGGAGATTATACTTTTTTTTCCCCCTCCGACAGCCGTCCATGTGTGTGTACGTGATGTGTGTGTATGTGTGTGTGCATGAGCGTGTGTATACTGCTCTATGCATGTGTGTGTGTGTGAGGGTGACTGACGCAAACGTGTGCTCGCTTCTGTTTAGTTCCGTGTTTCTAGTCGTTCCTTCGGTCGGCTCACGCCTTGGTATTGATTCGACTGGCATTAGTACTGTGTTGGTAGGTCGCCGAGGCAAGATTGGTATGAGGGAGAGAAAGAGGGGGAGGGGCGAGGATGACGAAGAGGAGGACGGGAGAAATGTCTAGGGAGAGGGGAAAAAAACTATAGAATCTCTTTCTCGAATTTCTGCAGATTCCTTCAGAGAATAAGCTCGAGATGAAAAATAAGAAAAATATTTTGCTGTCATTTATTTTGTAGGACGACCTATAAGATAAACCTTTATACAGAAATAGCAACAGACAAAATCTAAATTAATATTATACAAAATAATAATAATATAAGGCATAATTTTTTCCCCTTTGGATTCAAACTATTAGCGTAGGCAAAGTTGAAGGTGCTTATGATAACAATAAAAATAACTAGTCGACCCGCTGCGCTGCATACCCCGCTATTTAGTGACGGGTAAAAATAATAACACACACATCACCGGAAAACTCCTCCAGGAGACTACAATGAATGACTATAAATTAATTTACATGATAACAAAAAATAATATTACAAGAAGAAGATTCTCGTTGCCTGTCAGAGGGCGGTACTGCTGCAGACCTGCCACATCACCAGAAAATTCCTCAGTGGAGACTGATAAAGGGATTACGATGAATTTTGTTTCTCTTTAGCTAAACTCGACCCTGGCAGTGCCAGAGAATGAACACTCGTTCGTTTCTAACATAATACTAAAGAAGAACAAGAGAAAGACGAAGAAGAAAGTATTATTCTACAAATGAATGTCTTCAAAACTAAAGGAAAAGGAAAAACTGAAATGAGTTGAAACATCGTGGGAATGATACTAAATCTAGGTAGGGCCTAATGTGAAAATGGTTTGTGGACGACATTGTTCTTACGGATAAATCCGTTGCTAGTAAATGCACCTTCCGGAAAAGCAACGACTTAGCAGATTTGAAGTCATTGATTAACGTGCATGAAATGTGTAGGACGTAATTATCTTCATTTTTTTTTTTGGAAGTAACGTCTGTAATATATAAGATTAGAAGATAGAAAGAAAAAAAAACGCATTTCTCTATAATTATTTGTGGGGAAAAAAGACGTTTCTTAGTGAAATGTTAAAATTAAATTTTTCTGGATTCATTTTGCGCCTAAATAGGCAAGAAAAAATTTAAATGGCGGCTTGTGGGAAACATGCAGACGTGAAAAAAAAAAGGGGGAGAGAAGCTCACTAGAAATAGTCAGGCAACGGGAGAAAACTAGTAAAAAAAAAAAAAAGGCAATGGGAAGGCAGGGGGAGCTAAGTTGCGCTTTATCGACTAGCAACAACACAGAGCTAGCTGACAGCAGTACTAGTCATAAAATAGTCGTTAAAAAAAGTACCAAAGGCTGCACTATTTTTAGGGTTATGACAAGGGTCCTCAATAATTTAAAGTAGCTTGTTTACTTGAAAGGAACAATTTAGCCGTAAGCTGTAACCCTATTTAGTTCATGCACTTTACTTTCATGATGTTTGGCGACACATTATGAATAGGTGTACACTCCTGATTTTCCAAAATAGTAAATAAGCGCGTAATAATCGTCTGGGAACCCTTATGTCTGGGACCACTACAGCAACAGGGTGGACCCTGGCATGGAGCGTGAGTATGCGCGCAGTCTTTAGGGATGCGATATGTGTGTTTGTGTGAGTGGAAGTGGGAGTTACTGAGATGCGGGTGCAGAGAGGCAATAGGAATACATTGGGGTGTAGTAGAGGAAAAGGGGAGAGGGGGGGGGGGGCTGCATGCATACTTGAAAAAAAAAATTGGTGGAGGGGAAGAGAGGGTTCGTGTGGGGTCGCGAATGGTGGAGGTAGGTGATTGTGGAACGTGGCTTGGGTGTGTGGAGATGGGGCGCAAGTGAGTAATCTGCTGTTTGATATGCTTACAAAATGTGAAGCAGAGCTCCTCCTCCCCCCCCCCCTAAAATCTCCCAGCCTCCCTCTTGCCAGCGCCCTTTCCACACTCTGTGTACATATACATACCTGTACATGTGCAGGGTACGGTCGATGACCTGTCGGACGTGGGCCACATAGGGTTCACGGTGAGTTGAAGAGGTTAAAAATAGATTTATGTGCACAAGGTTAGGTCATGAGAGTTTCTCTTCCCCCATTCTCCCCCTACACCTCAATGCTAGAAAATAAAACGCATATGTTTGTGAGTGTGTGAGAGGAGAGAGAGAGAGAGAGAGAAAGAGCTTGTTGCTTAGAGAAACTGTTGCAGGAGAAAACAGGAGAAAAAAAAATGGGGGGGGGGGGGCGTGATGTGTATGGAATTCAGTTTTTGAAACAGGAAGGCTCTCACCCATAAATGGTAGGCCTGGGAGCAGAGAACGTACCTCTCTACCACTGATTACTAGTTCAAATCCTATGAATGATATACATTTGTCATTCCTTTGTGTATTAATCTTTGAATATTATTGATTGCGTATATGCTTAAGATATAATAGTTATTAACCCCCCACTTAAAATCTAAGCATCATATAACAGTACAAATGATGCGGTTACTACTTGGAAAAGCCGCTATTGCTTTTGTGTTGTTTGTCTATATTACTGCTAAACTAAAAACGTTACTGATAATACAATTATACTTTCATCTTTATGGTGCTCAAGATAGTAACAATGGCAACTCATGGGGTTCCGATAATGAACCGTTGTGTTTTGTTTAAGTATTTTATGCATATACACTTAAACCAGTTTTATTACAAATTTTGTAACATTAAAATATCGGACAGCCGTAAAATCCCAAGTGGAGAGATGCCAGTAATAGTAAAAGGCATATAAAGCCCCATTAAGAGGCAAAGAAAAGAGGCCTAAGGCCCAAGAATTCCTATGATGACAAAGCTAAAATTGAATAGCGCAAATTCTGAGGTTTCCTTAAAAGAAGAAAAAAAAGCATTAATTATAACGCATTAACTTTCATCATAACTTTGACCTAGAAAAAATGTACAGTCTATCCAATGTAGCCACAGTTTTCCGAAAAAGTGTCCTTAGAAAAATATAAAAGGCAGTTCATAGTAGTAGTTAAGTCGATCTATGGGATTTAAATTAACTGTTCAGGAGATCTATGAATAAAATTGTAATGTAATGCGTGAGCACTGCCACACAAGGGGCAGCCGTATTTATCTCATCTGTGAAATGTTATCCTAAGAGGTACAAATGTTCTAATATTTAAGACAAATAAATAAATATCATGTTAAGATAATGACATTATTAGTCTTTTAGACGAAACGTTGGTTCAACTGCCAGTTGTTGTTTTTTTCTTTTTGGGATCAAGCGTCATCGTCCGATTCACACCCAATCGTAAAAATTACATTTTTTATATTGCGTTGTTAAAAGCGGGAAAATAAAAATAAAAATTAGGAACTAGAAAATTACGAGAAACAATTTAACATCGCTTCAGAAGTGCTGTTAATAAAACTCTTAAAGTAACGTATCGTAGTTGTTGGGCCATTCCTGACTTGAAATCTCATACTTCTGGAAAATTTCAAATATCGATAGTTTCATCTAATCTTTTTTTTTTCTAACTCGTCTCTAATTTTGTGTCCTCCCCGCTTCTCACTCACTCCACCTCCTAGTCTCTGCTCCTCCTATCTCGTCCACTCCATGCTCCCCCCTCCTCCTGTTCGTCTAGCAGTTAGTTGAAGGCTTGCCACACAAATTACCGACCTAGTAGAGGGATGGACAAATAGGCGACAGACACGCTAGCAGATAGATAAACACGCACCAACACAAAATATAAGAGAGAGAGAGAGAGAGAAACAGGGGAAAAAATCGTTGGTCAATAGTTGTTTGTTCGAGTGAGAAAGACCATTGGTCAATGGAGGACCGTGCGCGTGTATTTAGTTAATAGCAATGGTGGTGGCGGTACTAATGCGTGGACAGATGGATTGGTCAGTCGGATCGATTCACCTGTGAACACGCGCAAAAAAAAAAATTGCTTTTAATGATAATGACCGGAAAGGTATTTAAGTTTTTTTTTCGGTCTAGTTCTTTGTGAATATGGACAGTCGATAAAATCGCTTCAATTAGATTTTTATAATGACTTCCCTTGCTCCTCTGTCTTCATATCTGACTCACGGTAAACCAACCTACCTATACATCAAATACAGTATCGTCACGACATGGTCAAAGACAACGTGTCAGTAAGTAAAGAGAAGAGAACCTACATCTCCACAGCAACGAGGTTCGCTGTCCTATTTTAAGTCTACTATAACCAACCAATGCAATGCAAAACCCGATGTCACCATGGGCAAAATTGCCATTATCGTAGGCAATTTTGCCATTATCGTAGACAATGCAGTCAGTGTTGTAGGCAATGCAGTCCTTATAATCGTGGTAAATGTAGAAATGACACAATACCATACTTTGTGAAATACTTTCGCTATCAATATTTTATCGTAGGTTTATCTTAGCAAGAGCCGATTTCAATCGCAGGGGTAGCGGTAAAAAAAAAACAAAAAACATTATAAAATTCTGAAACATCACAATTAAGACAAATTTAAGACAAAGTCTGCAAAAGTACTCGATGAATTGAAGACACTACAAAAGTACTCGATTAATTGAAAACAATGTCTACAAAAGTACTCGATAAATTGGAAAAGTGTTCTTGATGTACTGGTGTTGATGTACTGACTATTACTACCATTAAAAAATAATTTCAAAAAATACAATATTTAATACATTCCCATTCCCTAAGGAAGTTTCGGAGTAAGATGAGAAGATGCGGACTAATTGGCGCAGTATATTTGTTGTACCGATGTACACAATAACAAGTGAATGGTTTTTGCTCTAGCATGCATTTTTTTTTTAAAAAGTCATTAATCACATTCACCTATCTTATAGTCTGTTTAACAGTTGGGATACCAAACATGATCTGTCAACCGTCTTTCTCCATTCCTTTTTGTCTTTCAATGACAAATCTGTCCATTCCTCTATGCTGCTTTCCCGTCCCTTTCTCTGTCTGCCTCTGCATCTTTTTCCTGGTACTGTTTCCTGAAGGAAGGTCTTTGCGAACCCCGAGGCCCTTGTGATATGGCCATAAAGCTTTACCAATATGCCATCATTTCGATATTTCCCATGAAAAACTTAGGGCCTACTCAAATAACCAGATTTCAGTGTATTGCCACTAAAGCTGGATACATATAATATGTTTGAATTTGACTAATAGTAATACTACACATTTAATGAGCTCAGTGGAAAGGGGAGATAATGCCTGTACATTTATGTCGTGATTAAGCCCCTTAGTTTGTTTCTATTTAAACAAGCAGAAAACTCTCCGACGGAAAATGCTGAACGACAAGAAAGATGCTACATTCCTCCCTGCCAGATAGCTGAGAGAAAATACAGTAACTATTTAGGAAAAAGGAAATATAGGCTACGTTAAAGAATAAGATGGTGAGGGGGATACAAAAAAAGGGGGGGGGGAGGGGTAGTTTAAAAAAACAACCTTGAGTATATAACCAGTGACCGTGTTCATACAGACCAACCACCAAAAGCTTTCAAGGAAAACTCTGGGCGGTATTAATGGACGCTGGTTAGATTATCTCATGGTCCTATACAGACGGGATTAAAGCTCTCGGAGATCAGACTGTGGGAAGAAGGGGGCCGGGGCTGGGTGGGGGAGGTGTCTTATAAGCTCACAAACACACAGCTTTCCGGAGTTATTAAAATCAAAGGATCGGGGAAGAAGATAAGGGAGGGTGGAGGTGAAAAATTGGGAGAGAAACTGTCGATGGTTAAATATTGGGAGGGTACCGGGGGGGGGGGGGGGCGTGCCCGTCGTCATAATTATAAAGATGTGCGGTTGTCAATGTTAGGGTGTTTTTAGGTGTTTTGTTTGTGCGTATGAGTCTGTGTGTGTGTGTGTGTGCTTTTGTCATCCCTTATACATCCTGTTTTTAACTTAATTACTAATTATGACCTGATAAAACTTTTTTAAAAAAATCAGCCAGATCTTGTTAGGAAGAATTTAATGTAATCACTTACACAGGCTCAATAAAGTGAATAGTTCAAAGTACTGAGGAATCCTAGTCGATGAAGGGCACAATAGAAACAATTCGATAGTTACACAATATAATGCAACTGTGATAATATTTGATAGTAGATTTTGCCTTAGACTAAAACAACGGATGAATTGTTTAATTTGTTTATACGAAAAAAAATAATTCTGGGATATTAAAAGATAAGCTCAATGTGTGTGTGGTTTTTTTTTGGGGGGGGGGGGGGTATAAACGACAAAAATATAAAATATATAAACATAAAGGTTGATAATTATAAATATAAAATACTTTTGCTCACCCCTTTTTTTTTATATGTATTCTTCTTTTTTAACCCAAAATAAACATAATTCATAATTTTTATGTACTTAAATTTGAAATTTGAACACCTAATTTCACGCCACATCTTCTATTAGCCAGAATAAGCACAACTTTCTTTAATCATGTGTCTATATGTGTATCATGTTTAAGTTTCAGGCATGTGTCTGTATGTGTATCATGTTTAAGTTTCAGGCATGTGTCTATATATGTATCATGATTTAGTTTCAGGCATGTGTCTGTATGTGTATCATGTTTAAGTTTCAGGCATGTGTCTATATGTGTATCATGATTAAGTTTCAGGTATGTGTCTATATGTGTATCATGTTTAAGTTTCAGGCATGTGTCTATAAGTGTATCAAGTTTAAGTTTCAGGCATGTGTCTATAAGTGTATCAAGTTTAAGTTTCAGGCATGTGTCTATAAGTGTATCAAGTTTAAGTTTCAGGCATGTGTCTATAAGTGTATCAAGTTTAAGTTTCAGGCATGTGTCTATATGAGTATCGTGTTTATGTCCACCTATGTCAATAGTGCCTTTAGTTTTGCTCCATCTTTTTATGTATTTGTTTATGTTTTTTTTGAATTAGTCTTTGTTTTAAAATAGACCAATATCTCTGTTCTAATCATATATCTATATTTCAAGTATATGGGCCATCCCATAGTGAGGCAATTCGGTAGTGGTCAATTGATACAGATGGCAGTCAAAAGAACTAATATTTACTATTCGTACTTAGCAACTGACCAAAACAAATGCCACCTTGACCACTGGACTAGATAAAGAAAATTGGGTCTTGAGAGAAAAAAACAACAACAACACGAAATCAATCACCCCCCGAGGACCACGACTTGACCTTACTTCGGCCTAGACTCCTAGTGACCTGGATTAGTCCATTCCAGCGGTTAGGGGTGAGGTGATGATGAATGCCACTGACCCCGCGCAACCCCAAACTGCTAAGTGATGAAATAAATGTCAGAAAATGAGGGACACTGGGGGCAACGGGGGAGGATATACGCTAGTCCCCCCCCCCCTTCAAGTCGTCACTTATTTTTATCTCTTCATCTTTCTCCATGCTCCCCCCCCCCCTCCTTGCACCCACCCCCTACATGTTTTCTTTCACCCACGCACTAAACCTCTTTCTTACCATGTCGAGCATTTGACTTCAGTAAGTCACGGTGTGGGGGGGGGGGGAGGGAGGGACTTTCTACGTCTACCAATGACATGCAGAAAAAAAAAGATGATATATACATGTAATTAAAAACGCAGACAAAAGGCGTGTAGCGTCCGTAGCAACCATGGGACGCAAGTAAACGGTAGTAGTTGTAACATTCTGTCCAATACATTCCTTGCAATTAGATATATTGGAGACTTCGTTATTCGCAGAAATTCTCAATGTTTGAAAATGTATTTAAAACGTGATTCACATCGCTAAAAAAATGCACACAATAAGATCTCTATGGCTTTCCAAATGTAAGGTCGATCCCAATGTCAGCGCAATACTCTCGACACCGGATACACCAAATAGCTTGTGGGTTTTTTTTTACTGGGCTTGCCTCCATTTTATGAAATTCTCTCATTAAAACAAACAAACAAAGGGAAGGGTAAGAAATCAAATCAAAGTGCACTTTGATTTAAAAAAAAAAGTTTGAAAATCTAATTCATTTTAATTATAATGATAAGAATCGAAATTGTGTGAACGAGGGAGATGGGGGGGGGGGGGCGAGCCTTTAATATTAACCGTCTTAAATAATTAAAAATTAAAAGACTTTCTTTAAAAAAAAAACACTTTTTTTTTTCAATGATGGTGTCATTAGTATACAACAATCTGTGAAAAATTAAGGCGGTAAAAAAACAAAGGCCTAAGACTTGAATAATGCATTAATGTTTGTCGTGCTCTGACTTCTGGACCAGATCTCTTGAGATCTTTTTGTTTTCAACGCTAACCCAACAAAACATACTCCCCCTAAGCCTAATTACAGTTTTATAGTAAAGGGGAAATATAGTTGCCCCAAATAAAGCTGCCCCCGTGAAAAGATGCACAATAAACGCTTTGGTCATACACTGGAATCAGTCGCCTGGTAAAACTGTAAAGAATGGCGTCCCACACTCAGGTCTTCTTTCACACGTATAACCACACACACACACACAGTATACTATTCGCGAGCGTATAAACAGGACATCACGTGCGAATCCCTTAAGCAAGCGCACATGTGTGTGTGTGTGTGCGTGCGCGCAAGTGTGTGCTCGAAGTCAAAGAATGTATGTTCAGGAAAAAAAATTGTGTGTGAGTACTATTAAAAAATTGCTTCAATGAAATCAACAAAATTATCCTTCAACATTATTTAACTAAACTCTCATTGCCGATATGGGTCGTGCCATGGTCGGCATCGTCTGTGGTATACTTCAGTGGCAACTAAAACTGTTGAATATGTACATATATTTAAAGTTTAAATTATGCCCAAAAAAAAAAAAAAAAAAAAAAAAAAAAAAAAAAAAAAAAAACAATAACAACAACATACAATAACATTCCTTTTTCGTGTAAAAATAAAATAATTTTGGTTTCTAAGATTAAACTGATCAGGAGCAACTGAACCATTGGCGCTTTTTAATCTTTTTTTATCACAAAGTAAAACTGTTGACCAAATGTGAATTAGTAAATACAGTAGTCAAAATAAATATGAAAACAGGAACTCAAATTTTTACAACTTTGTACTTCTCGTAAATCGGAATAAAAATCATAAATTCATTTCACTTACCTTTTCGGACTCATCATTTGACTATACATTTTTGAAATTACAAGATTGCTAAATATGTACATAAATACATATATACTTACAAATGTTGAAATATTTACAAGTGCCGAGTACATGTACAATGTGTACTATTTAATACTAAGATTTAATTATTCCCTTTCCCACTTACTAACTTTGACTTACATTGATCTGGTTGACAACTGCTCACAATATAATTATATCTACTCACTGTGCTAGATCCCACTTATAGTGTTTCGTTGTTTTATTTTCCAGTTATACAACAATGTCATTGTTTTTGTTTTACCGCAGACTACATCCGAAGCTTGAACTTTCAACCCGGACGAAATTGAGAGTCAGATGCAGGATTTTTCTAAGTGGTAGTCTACCCTGAAACACGCGATTACACTGAATGCATCCGTAAGTGTGGCTATTTTTAGAACAATAGCGAAAATACCATCTAGAAATAAGTGTCCATACTATTCGGAAATTTCCGATAAACTGATCAAAGTATTTGGAAAATTCGTGTTGAATCATATCTAAGATGACTAAATAATGACTTTTATGCAATAAATCTATGTAAACAATATAAAACTAATTTTATATAAAGTATCAATTCCTGCCTTTATTATTCTTTTAAAATTACGGTAATTAAAATGATTGCTAGAAGGGCGCAGCTTCTAGAGGCAATTCATATTTTTTGTCTAAAATGTAAAAGTTGTGATACAATCATCTCCCTATTGAGTCAAACGCAATATCTCTGTCTTTTAAAAATAATATATATTTTAGCATATATTAGAGATTTATACATTAACATATATTTGTTACATTCAATCAAAACTTGAAAGCTCTTTGGTAAATTTACTTAGTTCGATTCTCTTTTCAATACTTATTTTAGAAAGGTGGACTTAAAGGCTCTCCACACGATGTACTGAGAAAACCTTTAACCCACACACTCACACAGTCACCACGCGCACACACACACACATACATTTCCTAGTAGAGCTGCTGTACTGCTGCTTATCTTGAGCAGAGAGTCACGTACAAGCCAGCAGCACGACCACATCTGGAAATTTACTAACAAAACCACACATCCACCTAAACAGAAAAAAAAAACCCAGACGTATCAAGGAAGCAATTACAAAACCTAAAGAAAAATCTAGGGGGAAAAAAACAACATAAAAACAAAATACTGAGAAAAAAAAAGGACCCTGGTACTTTTTTTTATCAAAGCTTGGTAGCAACTCATTGATTTGTGAAATGCTGCTCAATAAAAAAAAATACCAACCAGGGGGAAATAAACTGTGCAGTACTACTGACTATGAGCTACCTCCCTTAAAATCGCAGTCTGTTTCCCCTCCTAACTCCTACTGTGTGTGTGTGTGTGTTTGGTCAGTCAGCAGTAGAGCCAATACTTCATCCCCGGAGAGGATAAAGAAACTTGTGCAATACAATTCAATAACATTTTTAAAGTAGCTAACTCAAAATATACTAGACTTTTGACCGTCAATAGCGAGAATGCAGTTTGAACCAATGTTTGTTTCCCCACATATTTCGCTGCTATTTTTTTACTTTTTAAATTTTGGACTACTTTTTTTTGGGAACAAAAGCACCCCGAAAAAAAAAACCTTTCTTATTGGCCTGGAGGTCAATGGCGATGGCCTTGACCTTTTCATATCATCTCATACATTATAAGAATTCCGTTTAAAAAGTGTACTTCTTATATCTACTTACATTCAATGCACTAGGTCATGTATTTGTTCTTTAAAACAAAGGTTATGATTACATCAATATAACTTTGAATTCTTTTCCATTGGAGAAAATCTTTTTTTTTCTACTTTAATACAAAATAGATTAAATTAAACAAATAATACATGTAAAGCAACTTTTTTTAAACACATAATATGTCAACGTGACCTAGACTATGAAACGGGAGAAATTTAAACATTATTTGAAATTGCACACAGAATTTTTTTTTTGTTAATTTGTTGCAAAGTGTCAAAAGGAAATTATTGTTTACTGATATGAAAGTTTACACTTGTAAATGGAGAGTTTTAATTATTGTCATTTTTTTGTCCTGTTAAATGTAAATTGTGCTAGTGTTATGTTACGCTCACATTTTCGTGACATGATATTGGTTTGTAGAAAGTTCGGGATAATTAATAAAACTGCAAAGGGAGATAGAAATGTTAAATTTCAGGATGCACCCGCCAAATGTTAAAATACGTTTTTCTTAGCCAGATTTTTAACAAAGTTTTCAATTTTCTCAGCATATTTTTTTATAATTATATTTTTAATTTTTATTATTTTATAATACAATTTAATAATAATAATAATAATAATAATAGAAAGAAAACGAAATACTGTTATTATGTTTGACTCTTGTAATCTTATATACTAGACCACGTTGAGAACAAATCCGTACTTAATAGTTACTAAATCTAGTTTTTGTAATATTAAATAAAACAGCTCACACCATGCAAAACAATTCCCCTATCAGGCAAGGTGTCCCGACTACCAGAGTTGACGTCGGTACCTAACACAGGCTAACTTGGTTAAACAGAAGTCATACACAACAGGGGTGGCCAACCTTTTTCGGCTATGGGGCCATATACATTTCCGACAAAGGTTTGACATGCCGCCCAACCACCCATTAAATGTTTAGTTTAATGGAACCGATTCTCTAAAGTTTCACTGAAGTTTCACTACGAACTGATGGTAGAGATTTATAGGGACCGGAAAACACCGCGTCACGGAGAAGGCCCGCAGGTCGTAATTTGGACATCACTGACACTGAACATCTTAGTGCGCACAAAGTCTCGCCTATTTCTCCCGTTCGACATGTCAATACTTTGATTTGTAGCTTCATATGTTTTATATTCAACAAATGCTTATACTTTTTGTTTTCAAAATGAAGGCCACAATATCGTCAAATTGTTCAAATCACACTATAAATTCAAAGTCTTCGAATAAAAACAGTAGCTCTCTCTCGCTATGTCTTTATTTCAACTCCAGTCTCTCTCTCTCTGTCTCTCTCACTTTCTTATTCTTTCTCATTTTTTTTCAGCAAGAAGACTTTAAAAAAAAAGAAGAAAGTCCACGACTAGCAGGCAACTCATCAAGTACTGAACACAGTATCGATCTCAGTGACTGTGACGTATCGATGCATAGCGAGATCCTAGCTGGCATACATTATTTTAGTAGGCGAAGATACTTTTGGAAGAGAGATGGAAAAGGGGCACGTAACCCCGCGGGCTCGAAGCGTTATCATTATTATTTTTCAAAGTCGACACACACACACACTCAATTTAGATTAAAAGAAGGCGTTTTGTTACAAAATATAATAGTTTCAGTAGTATAACATAATATAGCAAGCTAACTGTAGAGATAATGTGAAAGAAGAGATTCTGAGACAAGCCTTACGTCACATCGTCTGCTGCAGCTTGAAAAGCGGCCATTTTGGTGACCAAAAAAAAAAGGGATTGAAATTTTGAAGGAAAAAAAAACGATAAAAGATAAATAAAACTAATATATACAAAATTAATTCCTACTGAATTTTCAAATAATATAGTAAACTGATCATTCGTATTTAATTTAATTTGTCATTGAAAAATAAAGAGAAAAAAATTGGCGAGTATGGGGATGGATCCCACGACATTCGCGTTATTAGCGCGGCGTTCAATCAACCGAGCTTTCCAGTAATACTTCTATATACAAAATGAAATTTTGGGACAGAAATGAATGATTTCATGTTTTTGCTAGAGACTTTTATGTCTTTTCATCAACCTCTACCCTTTCGTGCCACCCATGAATAAAGTGTGTGCACAAAGTTAGCATATAGTCAAATATCAAATTGTATGAACTAAATGCTGACTATGTACAACGAAATAATAGCAACTCATGTTTTTGTTTTTTAAAAAGTTCGGACTAAACTACAAACCATAAACTAATAAACAAAATGTATTTTAAACTAAACTTTTTACTCAACATTGTATTATGTGATAAAAACTGTCAGTAGCTGAAGAATTTGAGTGTTTTGTTCTTTGTCCAAGATTTTTTTAAACAAATGCGATTACGGCGAAAAGGAAATTTGTAAACAGATCCTGACGGAACCCAACAGCTTTGTTTGTTTCTCCAGTAACAGCTTAGTAAATGTTTTTCTCTATCAATTAAATCTTTAGATTATCATAAAGATATAGTCATAAATCTTTTTTAAAAAATATAAACTATTCTGTCACGATGAATAATTAAAATAAATACCCTAGTGAACTACGGAAACCAGATGATGCAAAGCTCTTCCGTGTTTATGGCCGACGGTGAAGGAGGATCTTGTGTGGCCAGCACAAAGACCAACACACTTTACATCCCTAACGTATATGTCAGGTGCACACTAGACTTGGGTGTAATCAGGGGCGTCGTCACTGGTATTCGAACCCAAGACCCATTCGGCTTTACCACTGGATCACCACGTCCCACAATGAAAGTACGTTTCTTGGAAAAAAATGTTTGAAATCAAAAGTAAACAATGTTTTGACACATTTTGGTACTTGACCTGGTTAGACGTAGCGATTTTTTTTAAAATAGAAAAACTGATTATTTGCATCTTTGGACCATTGTAATCGCGAAACATAGACGAGATCAGTAGAACAAGAAGCAAAACAAAAACGGGAGGAAGAACATAGACTCAGAGGGCGTAAACCCAATCCTATGTGGAAGTACTGTTAGGGCCATGGATGTGATATTGATTAGGAAAAACGACATTGCTATACCTACATTACACGTCCACTGTTTTGATAGATTTAAAAAGGAATGTTGTATTTATAAAAGTAAAGGTTATACTTAGCGAAAGGATATTGATCTCTTGACCTATGGGGCTCAAAAAATAGCCATAGAAATTCATGTTACGTAATTACGACGGAATAATAGCTAGAGGCGTAACATTATGGAATAAATTAATAGAATTACCTCACTTCTTATTGGTGACAAAATACAAGAGGAGGTAACCGGGTAACCCAGAAATGTCAACAATGTACACAGATTCATTTAATATTGAGTTAGTTGTCTTTTGTTTTTCAAATGTAGTAAGATGGCTGAGCATGTTCTTGCTTCGTTTAAATAATTGAACATTAGATAACTAAACACTTTGTAAGTATGTTTATCGGTATCTATAGGCTACTTTATTGACCTTGTGGAAATTTGTTGTGATTTTCTCAGATAAAGACAACACAACGGTTATATCCGGAGCAAGAGACATTGAGGAATGGAGAAGGGCGATCGAATAAATCCTGTGTGATGCCCCATCGGTACAAGGAATAGGAATAGATGAAGGTGGTATGTTTTATCCAGCCTTACTATTTAAATGAAACTGGTAAATAAATTCAAATTCATTGTAGTAAACTTTGTGAACATAATA
Organism: Biomphalaria glabrata; assembly: GCF_947242115.1. NCBI lineage: Eukaryota > Metazoa > Mollusca > Gastropoda > Planorbidae > Biomphalaria > Biomphalaria glabrata. The sequence continues at coordinate 16,736,568 of NC_074727.1, forward strand.
CTTATTGAAATTTCGCGAATACAATATTCAGTTCTTATTAATTCACTTTTAAATACTGCCACTGGTACAAGACTTTCTAAGTTACAGTGTAAGGGTGAAATAAATAAATTAATTAAACGAGTTATATCCCTTTAGCGATGGTCCACGCTTAGATGTAATTATTTTTATTGCATTCATTAGTCACCTGTGATTTTAAACTATTATAAGTTAATTCTTTTGTAAACATAACTAGCAATAAAACAATTAATTTGAAGATTTATTGTGTGCTTTAATTGCGATGGCTTACTGTAATCTTGTTCATAATTTCCAAGACATTCCATAAGTTGTGAAAAACATAACTTTTTTAAATCAATGTCTGTCTGGGGGGGATTCTTGGATTTTCTCACTTTAGTACCTTGAATGTACAGGTTCGTTAATTTGTACTTCCTTACATCAGTGTTTGTCAAACTTTTTCCTAAACGGAACACTTCGCACATTCTGAGTATTAAACTTAGCTAAATTTGGCTCACTTTTTAGAGAGGTTAATTCACGTGGTGGCCTACTGTTTAATTGAAAATTGAAATGATCTCGATACATTTAATTCAGAAAGTTTAATCAAAAGTATTGTGAACTGATTTCTGTCAAGTACAAAATATGGATTATGTACACACCACTTTGACTGATACTGCGTGCAGTTTTAAACAGAAGTAAAAAAAAAAATCGTATCTTCGTATTTACACACGTGACGTGTCCATGTGTAAATCTAGTCATGTGTTAATCTAGTCATGTGTTAATCTAGTCATGCGTGTTGTCTAGAGACTTTCACTCTGCTAAGTCTTTCGTGGCTAATTCAGGCAATCCATTTCATGCTCTAATAGCACTAGAGAAGAAGAAGAAGCACTTGCGCCAGTTTGTCCTAGCATATGGAATAAGAACCTTCTATTTATCTTGGGGTCTTTCTGAGTATTTCATACGGTTTTGTTTTTTGTATAAAAATTTGTAAATTATGGTTCAATGTTTTATGTATTATTGCTACTTTACTTTTCAGTCTTCTTTCCTTATTGTCTAAGTTTAGTGATTTTACTCATGGTGTTACTTTAATCAAACGTGAAAATTCATTTGTTTTAAATCTCACGGTTCAATTTTGAGTCCGTTGTAGTTTTTATATGTCTACTTGAGTTGACGTGTCCCAAACAGAAGACGCATATTCTACTATTAGTTTAACCAATTAATTAAGTAAATACTGTTGGAAGTCCTTATTTCTCCACTTGCTGAGAATGCACTATAAACGACATCGTAGTGGCTTACCGAAATAATAGCCTGAGTCCTATCAGCTGAAAGCTGTAGCTATAAACTAAGAACGTGTTTACGGAAATGAGCCAAACAAAAATATATTACAGCAACTTTTTGGAGATGTCGGGGGGAATAACTGAAAGTGAAACACGATCCTGACAAAACATTCACGACTGCCTTTTAATTATTAGTGACCTGGTTTAAGGCAGCCTCCCCTGCCCAAACCTTACCTGCCCCTCGTTGCAGGGTAAACTATTTCCATGTTATTTACTTTCATTCATAAAAGAAGAGGAACAGTTCGTACAACAGTGATGTGTGTGTGTGTGTGTGGGGGGGGGGCTCAGGTGAAACAAATATCAAGTAAATCCAGGACAGGGCCAATACACTGTAGGCTACCACCAATAATAATAATAAGAAGAAAAATAACAACAACAATAATAATATAAAAAAAAAACAATAATAATATAAAATTAATAATATTAATATAATTTTTCCCGCTCTTGGGTGGATTCTCACTCAAAAAAATTTACCGCTTTGGAAAGCAATACCTATACTATTGTTAATTGTTTTTTTAATTGTTCAGACGACAAACACTAATTATTATCTTTCTTTCTTGCCCTACTATTTTGGGTATGTAATGGATTCCAATAACCTAGCAGATATTTCTTTTTAAACCAAAGTTCCACATTTATTTAGTGTCGGCTTTCAATAGACACTTTTAAAAAGTCCTATATTTCTCTGGTGTCGGCTCTAAATAGATTCTAGACACTTTAAAAGTCCTACATTTCTATAGTGTCGGCTCTGAATAGACAATTCAAAGTCATACAAGTTTTAATTGGTTGCGATTGTCTCTAGTTCGATACAGAAAAAATGTTCCATAAGCTTCATCTGCTATTACTGTGCTAGTTATTTTGATTTCTAAGTTAACCATTTCATTTAGTTTATTTTCAAGGGTGGTAACAGCAGGCGTCAAATGAAAAGCCGACGGTACAATTACAATTTTCTATTTGAAACAAGAGACCACAGAGTTGTGCTGTGTTCCTAACAAATAGCCTCAAACTCGACTTCATTAGCCTCGATTTTATTTCACACGAGTGATAATTATGATTCTTTAAGACAGAGAAACAAACAAAAATCAAAAGTGAAATAAAATGTGGAAACTAAAGGGTCATAGAAAAGAAAGGGGAAAAATATAAATTTTCTATTTGAAGAATTTATACGACAATCATGATGAAGGCCAACAATTTTTGCGGTTATTTGAATAAGAATGCGGTTATTAAGACTTGACGTTTTTAATTACATTTTATCAAACAAGAAAATGAATTTAGAAAAAAAAAAAAAACAACAACCATATTTAAAGAAAAATTCAATTTTTTTTTCAGTGCGTACGGAGAATAATTTACAAAATAATTACAAAGAGTTATGTTAGAGATATTTAGCTATATTTGAAAAACTATAAATAGCTTTTCTGTGGGATAGCGTTGATAAGCTATGTTTTGTAAGTATCATAATTGGAGTGCCCTATTTTTAGCACTACAGAATTAATAAACTTTTGTGTTTGAAGCTTATTTTTTAAATTTAGTGGTTGGCAAGATTGAAATTCAGTTTAGCGTCCCAATAAATGTATTCACTCTTTAATAGCATAAAAACATTGGAACAAAAACAAAGTATATGATAATTATATCTCTGGAAAGGATACCAAATTTAAGAGGAGTTTAGGTAATACTGAAAGAAGATCAAACAACAAAATTAAAATGGCTTAAAGGAAGACCAAGACACAGCTGGATAGGCACAATGAGGAGACATAGGACAGCTTTGGGTACAGACTACGATGAAGACAAGAAATATTTCTAGATGACATGGGTTATACAGACCTAAAATACTTAGATTCACATGGGGAGATAAATCTGGGTATATTAAGTATAAATGTTTATCATTTCATTGTGAAATAAATAACCATTACTATTCAAAACTGCTCCAGAGTTGTATTTCTGTTTTAACTAGCCCTGTATCAATTTCCTCATGGAGAAGCGAAATAGTTTGGGAGCACCGGTCATGGAAATAAAATGGCGCCATGATATTATTCGTGTCACCATGCAGTGTTGGAGAGAAATTAATGAAGCAGAAAATCACCACGCGCGTGCAAGCACACAAGCACAATCACGTCAACACACACACACACTCATTGCTTGTATACTTGCGTGCACTCACATGGCTTCTATCCCGTCATCCTATGCACTAACCAGTGTCTATTAGTAAGGTTTCCGAATTATCACTCTTCCCAAACTAATAATAGCCCACCAAAAGAAAACGGGAAACAACTGGTTGGAGTTAGACTACTACGTGAACTCAGTATGGGTATGCATAGAACATGGAAAGTACATGTACAAAGGACATACAATAAACTGTCTAGTCTGATTTCTCTAATTCAAGTACTCTACACATTTGAGCAAAAATTGTCTTAATTGTCTTAAATATAATGCATATGAAATTCTCGTGATATGAAACTATTTCCCAGTATATGACCTCAAAAATGTCATTTTATCCATTTGCTGTTCAAAATGTATATATGAAGATGATTGATCAGTAAAAGCTTGTGTTTAATATCAATGGTAAATCACAGCACACTTACGGCATACGAACTAAGATTTTCTAGTGAGAACTATGGTCGTCTTTTTAAAAATAATCTTCTAAGAAATATTCCAAAAGTGAGTATTATCACGTGTTATCATTATCATGGGCGCATATGGGCGTCAAGCTCATCCGCTTCTATGTCCGACTTTTGACGAAGGTATCATGTGCCAGCACAACGAACAACAGTCTTTACGTCGCCCAGCTAAAGCCTTAAAAACTCGATGCTCAAAATACAAGTCTTTACCTAGATTTAAACTTGAAACCCTTCGGAAACCAAGCGTTACGTTTATCGTTCGGTCACTAGACCACACTTATAAAAGCTTAGTGTAGTTAAAAGCCTATTGCATTGCCTCGCAACAGTCTGTCAAGAGGCTGGGAAGTATGAACACTATTGCCCGGACATTAAAAGTGATCCGTACACAACAAAAAAGTTACATTAATTTTTTTTTATACAAATTTAAAACAAAAACAACACTACACAGAAAACATCAAAAGATTGAAATCTGATTGGACAGTTGTGACACTAGTAAATCTAATCAAGTTCTTTCAACTCTTTAAATCTTTTGTCTCGTTTCTTTGATGTACAGAAATCAGGAACATATCGCAACAGGCGCTTAATTGTTGTTTTTATAACGCTTATTTTATTCCTTTGATTTCTTACTGTCATTAAAAAACAACGTACTGGTTAGTTCCGAACGAGTTAAATGTCAAGTTTACCACAAATAAGAATGAGTTGTCTTTAAGAGTGAAATATAAGCGCCTGGTGTCATTAAGGGTTAACAACGAATACAAGATTGAATATAAGTGTAATAAGAGATTTCACATGTACATCGTACTAACAGTAGAATATAAGAGATGTACATGGTACTATCAGTAGAATATAAGATATAGAAGTCATTAAAAGTTGATCTCATTAGGAGATAAGATGTTACTTAAAGTGTAATATTATTTCTTCCGAAGTGTATTGTAAGTACTGTCATAAAATGCGTCAGACGTAAATTATTTTATGAAGTAACGTCTGTAATGTATAAGATCTACATGTCATTGGATCTGTAGTGTAATACCTACGTGGCATTTCAATTACCCATCAAGACCTAATTGTTCTTAGAGGTGTATTGCAAGTCATATATATCATACTACATTTACTATATAAAGTGTAATGAAAATGATTCAAATGATACATAAAAGCGCTCATTTTATCAAAAGTTTAATATAAAAGCTAGATGTCAGTCAAACAGTGCCTATGTATGAGATCTAGATGACAGATGTCCTGAAAAGAACACCAAATAAAGTGGCCGTCTTTAAACAAAAGTATAATAGACAGTATAGACGTAGTATCTCTCGAGTCAGTCTTATATACAGAGTACCAAAAAGCTATCTGTCGCTAGAGAATACATCTACAAGTTACTTCCGTATAATTAGCATAATGACGACGATGTAAAAAAAAAAAAAAGTGCGACGCGTTATCGCCAGGTTGTGACAACATTCGCCAAGTGTCAAGGTCGTCTTTTGACACATGTACGTCACCAAGCGGGCAATACCTTAGAAAAGGCAGTCCCCCCCCTTTCACGGCCTAGGTAAAGGGTTATTGGAAATGGCTTGGGGAGAAAGGGGGGAAAGGAGATGGTCGCGGTGTGGGTTCACAAAAGGTCACGTGGTGCAATAAGATTCAAAACATTGACAATAGGCCTTATTAAGCGTGCACGAAACAAAACACATTTAGATCCAGACCTAACTTATGGATAGAGCTATAATAGGCAGCATGGCTTGGTGTCTTTTGTTGTGGGCGCGTTTCTCTTGTTCTTGTATTAAATCTAGATCTAGTGTGTTGACATGTATTCAAATATATTAATGATTTCAATTGCTAGGAGTCTTTTACATCTAGCAACTGGTATATTATAGGAATATTATATTATTTTTTTAGAAACTTACGACTTGACAGAAAACATTTGATTTTATATAAAATAATACATATATTCTTAGGTCTTGTCTTATTTTCTTGCTTTAGTCCATCTGACTATGAGTCTACGAAAACGCACTTTCCAAATTTGAAATAACTAAAAGATATAGGTGATGCACCACTTGCACATATAGATGCGTGTGTATGTATTATATTTATATATATATATATACGAGTATTTAGAAAACTTTATGTGACTAGGTTTAAATTATAAATTACTGTGAGAGAGAATCTTATCCATTGTCATTTAAAAATAAAATGAAAATCTAAACACAATATGAGGTATAAACGTAATCACTTACCAAAAAAATCAATTTCTTATTGATTACCAAGCAGTAATCAAAAGTCTTCGATGATGGAATAAAACAAATCGATTTTTAAAATATTTTTTCACTTTTGTTTCCGAAAAAAAAAATATTGAGAAATGTAAAAGTCCATCACATCAATTTTAGAAATCAATTTTTTTCTGAAAGTAAAAACAAGAACCGAAACTAAAAACAAAATAGAATCTAGTCCACATTATGTGATCGGCTACATTGTCCTGGGCTGAGTTATCAGTTTGCACATAATGAAAAGTCCGTAGTAGTTTTGTGTGTGTTTTTCTCGCTTACTTTGTGTTGGTCGTTTCCCCAGCGCTCAAAAGTAATGCGGCCGGCGAAAAATGTACAACACGTTTTCTCTCCTTCAAGGCAAGCGCAATAACTCTCCGCACCGCCACAGAGACAGTACACCTCGCATTATCAACGACTGACACAATAAGGCATACAGAAAGGGGGGAGGGGGAAAAAAGGGGGAGTCTAGAAAATCTATCGCGGTAGTACTGTTTTTAAACACCCACCCCCGTTTGACTATTGAAAAAAAAAACATGAGAAACAGTCCAGTCGCTTGGATGGACGCCAGTACGGCCTGCAGTCTACCCGCGCGCTGGCCCAGCGACTCGCCATGCCGCGCGAGATTCTCTCCCTTTGCTTTTTTTTTTCCTTGTGCAAAAAAAAAAAAAATGGAAAGAAAAAAAAAAAAAAGAAAAGTACCGCCCGAACACTGGCTACTACTGCGACCACTAAACAGTACTTAACCATGGGCAACCCCCCCCCCTCCCCACAGCTGATGGCGCCCCACACTCACGCCAACAGCAACCAATGCAATGTGACTCTGGGTTGGCGTATTGGGGGAGTGGGACACAAAGTAAATGGGAAGGTCAAATATTTTAATTTATTGCTTTAAAAAAAATACACTTACCTAATTTAAACGAAAAAAGCAAATTTTCTATGTAGAATATTGCCACTAGTTATGTCAGTGTATCGTAGACTATTTGTTCATCGAGTTTTCCCTTTGTTTCTGTTAATATAAGTCAGTTGAGTTTTCTTTGTATGGTGTTTCATTTTTATTTTGTTGTTTGGGGCCACCAAATTCACCTAGGCCTAGGGCCTCTAATTACCAATTTTCATTGATACGCAGCAACCAACAACGTCGTTGGTATAATAAAACAAATGCGGTGTTGCATTGTAAAATGGTATCTACAGGAACCAAGATAGGACAAAAACAACAACAACAACAAAAAACAACAACTACCTAATAAAAAGAGCTAGCGGAGGGGGGGGGATTCACTTTTCGAAAACCAAATGTAACTATCGCACCAATTTTGAGCCGGTAATGCTATGGCGAAATCAATTTTAAACCGCGCTTTTTAGTTTAAAAAAAAGCGTGACAGAGGGACGGACAGACAGACAACACAAGACAAATATCTGCTTTTCCTATGGGAATGATTGCTAAAAAAGATTTTCTGGCGGTATTTGTATTTTTAATCTTTAAAATACTAGACCATAATCTCGACTTGTGAGTGAAACATACTGTACAAAAGATTGTTCCTCATGCAATCTTCTGTTGATTTATCACTTGCACTCACGATTTAAATAAAGTAGCAAGATGTCTCTACCTCCTAGCAGCAGTTACACATCTTGTGACTTAGCACGTGTATCCAACCACAGAGGTAATCACACAAATCTACTCATGTACACTCACGTGGCCAGGTGGGGAGGTGGAGGTCCTGGGAATTCCTTAGGTGACTTAAGAGAGGAGGGCAAAGGTGTAACAATGTGTAAAAAAAAAAAAAAAAAACTCACACCCTCCACCTTTCCCATACCCCATCTAAATGATCGAGTTAATGCCCTTGTTACATGCACAGACAGAATTGTACTAAGTTGTATTAGATACCCATTTCGCTCGCATTTCGCATGGGGCATCGGTGTAGGGACATTCTGGTTCCGTAAGGTTGTTATTGCCGGAAGTGGAAATGGATATAAGCACTCCACTATCTTTAAAATGCTTCCAAAGGCCTTTGTCCCACATTCATATTCATGTCTGAAAACCAGTCCAACTCCTGGTTGTCACGTGTTGCTTACATATATTGGGTCCGGCGAAACTGTTTTCAAGAGAAGGGGCAAAGGCGAGTAACTGGCGCCTAAACCAGTAAACTTTGGATAGAAGGGACTCGTTAGCCTTCGCTGGCTACCCACCCAGGAGATTGAAAACTCTGAATTCAAAACTCTGCTGCCTTGCAGCTATACCCAAACATTGGAAAAACTTCGGGAGTGAACCCTAAGGAAAAAATCAGTAGTCGGCGATCCTTAGACACTTTGCAGTACACAGTGCCACACCCTGGCAGAGCCTGAGATACTGTTGATATCAAACTGTATCGGCTCTTGTTGCTCCTTTGGATACATCAGCTGTGTGAAGAGGGGGGGGGGACTGCCGTGTGGGCCGTATCGTTCCAACCATAGCTAATGGTTGGCAATCGACTCATTTCTATCAGATGACGCCTATAGTCGCTTAAAGACTGAAGGAGTCCATATGGACACTCTAAAGTAGCTTGCCCTCTTGACAAGGTAAACAACAATAAAAATCTAAAGTGATATGCCCTCTTGACAAGGTCAATAACAATAAAACGTGTTATAATTATTTACATTAAACACAAAGACAAAGTTGTTTACATTAAAGACATTGTGACAGGGGAAGAAGCTCCCAGTAAAGTTGCTTGCACTAAAGACATTGTGACAGGGGAAGCAGCTCCAATTAAAGTTGCTTGCACTAAAGACATTGTGACAGGGGAAGCAGCTCCAATTAAAGTTGCTTGCACTAAAGACATTGTGACAGGGGAAGAAGCTCCCATTAAAGTTGCTTACACTAAAGACATTGTGACAGGGGAAGCAGCTCCAATTAAAGTTGCTTGCACTAAAAACATTGTGACAGGGGAAGCAGCTCCCATTAAAGTTGCTTACACTAAAGACATTGTGACAGGGGAAGCAGCTGCCATTAAAGTTGCTTGCACTAAAGACATTGTGACAGGGGAAGCAGCTCCAATTAAAGTTGCTTGCACTAAAGACATTGTGACAGGGGAAGCAGCTCCAATTAAAGTTGCTTGCACTAAAGACATTGTGACAGGGGAAGCAGCTCCAATTAAAGTTGCTTGCACTAAAGACATTGTGACAGGGGAAGAAGCTCCCATTAAAGTTGCTTACACTAAAGACATTGTGACAGGGGAAGCAGCTCCAATTAAAGTTGCTTGCACTAAAAACATTGTGACAGGGGAAGCAGCTCCCATTAAAGTTGCTTACACTAAAGACATTGTGACAGGGGAAGCAGCTGCCATTAAAGTTGCTTGCACTAAAGACATTGTGACAGGGGAAGCAGCTCCAATTAAAGTTGCTTGCACTAAAGACATTGTGACAGGGGAAGCAGCTCCAATTAAAGTTGCTTGCACTAAAGACATTGTGACAGGGGAAGCAGCTCCAATTAAAGTTGCTTGCACTAAAGACATTGTGACAGGGGAAGAAGCTCCCATTAAAGTTGCTTACACTAAAGACATTGTGACAGGGGAAGCAGCTCCAATTAAAGTTGCTTGCACTAAAAACATTGTGACAGGGGAAGCAGCTCCCATTAAAGTTGCTTACACTAAAGACATTGTGACAGGGGAAGCAGCTGCCATTAAAGTTGCTTGCACTAAAGACATTGTGACAGGGGAAGCAGCTCCAATTAAAGTTGCTTGCACTAAAGACATTGTGACAGGGGAAGCAGCTCCAATTAAAGTTGCTTGCACTAAAGACATTGTGACAGGGGAAGCAGCTCCCATTAAAGTTGATTGCACTAAAGACATTGTGACAGGGGAAGAAGGTCCAATTAAAGTTGCTTGCACTAAAGACATTGTGACAAGGGAAGCAGCTCCAATTAAAGTTGCTTGCACTAAAGACATTGTGACAGGGGAAGAAGCTCCCATTAAAGTTGCTTGCACTAAAGACATTGTGACAGGGGAAGAAGCTCCCATCAAAGTTGCTTGCAGTAAAGACATTGTGACAGGGGAAGCAGCTCCAATTAAAGTTGCTTGCACTAAAGACATTGTGACAGGGGAAGAAGCTCCCATTAAAGTTGCTTGCACTAAAGACATTGTGACAGGGGAAGAAGCTCCCATTAAAGTTGCTTGCAGTAAAGACATTGTGGTACTGCTTCAAGAAATAGACAACGTTATAATATTTGCTTCTTATGGGAGTGCGCTGGTAAGGGACATCCAAACCTTATCATATCATAATACTTTGACATTCTATAACTGAATCTCATTTAAACCCTTTGAAATATCTACTGTATTCCATTTTCATCATGTTCATGTTGCTTTTTCTTTTCACTGAACATAGAGTTTCACTAAGATAATAGCATCAAATTTAAAAGAAAAATGTAAGCTTATTTTCAAATTAATTTATTCCGTGTTACAAAAATGGAGTATAAATGTATAATACATTCTTAAAACTAATATTTAAAATAATTTTTGTCATTGTTTCGGAAAGAATTTTTTTTGTGCCGAAAGTGTTTTTTTTTTAAATATAAACAGTATGTTACCTTGTGAGATGAGTTCGAAAAAAAAAGGTTTGCACCAGTCATCCAAACACATAATCACGCCACTGCTTCTGGTTGTTTGGCAAAGTCTTGATGTCACATTTAACATATATTATATTTTAAGCCAAAAAAAAAAAAGCTTGCGTGTTAAAACTACAAATTAATTTTGCTGTTTTGTAGTTTTTTCACAAAACGTAACATTTTTATATAGTTTGACTATAGGCTATTGTAGTAGACTCTACTCACACACACACAACTACACACACAGCCATTCATCACATACCAACACACTCTTCACCTAACCTTTTAATTTTCTACTGTTTTTTGTTTTCATCTTTCACTTTTTTATTTTTTTTTATCAGCCTCGTGAGCATGAATAATTTCTTATCTCTCAGTTTCTTTTTACCCTCTCTCTCTCTCTCTCTCTCTCTCACACACACACACACTTTTCTCTCCTATTTCCTTGTCTCTCTCTCTCTCACTCAATTTTAATATGAAGCTCTCCACACACTATCATCATGCTCGATACCAAGAATCACTCTGAAACTCTTCCCTATTCTTCATCTTTACCCTTCATCACCTCAAGATGTGCCCCCTTCCCCCCCCTCTCTCTGTCTCATTCTTTCAGTTCACCCACAGCCCCCCCCCCTACTTCACACCAGCATCAGTCACTAATTCCTGCAGTAGATCGATAAAATGATAGCTACTGGTTGCCGCCACGCCTCCCCCCTTTCCTCTTGTACTATTTCATCCCTTACGTGGAAAATTTTAACTTCAACACACCATTTTTTTTTTAATTCGAACTATGCGGCCTTACCATGGACTTTTTTTTTGTGGTCACACATGAGTACAAGTGTTAACTGGCAGAGGAAATAAGATAAGAAAATGGAGACATGTTGAAGGTTTGTCTTCAATGTTGAAACTATGTTGTTGTCAAAGAAAATAAGATAAGAGAATTGAGACACGTTGAAGGCTGTCTTAAATGTTGAAAGAATTCAGTTGTTGTTTTAAAGCATCCATTTCGAATGCCACGAGCACACTGGACTAAAGTTTATGGTTCCCAGAAAACGCAGGACATCCAGACTATTCCACGTAGTATATCTTATTGAGATATTGTTCATTTTCCATGATCCATTCGAGTGTTCGTTGGTGTATCTATACACGCTGAACTTCCTGTATTAGGAATGTTCAGTTGTCAAGACAACTGTTGGAGTAACTACAAGTTGACAAAATGGGCTCGGGTTTGGGTGGTCACATTTTGGAAAAGTACATGCTTTCTACTGGCTATACCTTCCACGTGTACTTCGTCTATTCTTGAATGTCTATTCTTGAATGCCAATTCTTGAATGTCTATTCTTGAATGCCAATTCTTGAATGTCTATTCTTGAATGCATATTCTTGAATGTCTATTCTTGAATGCATATTCTTGAATGTCTATTCTTGAATGTCTATTCTTGAATGTCTATTCTTGAATGTCTATTCTTGAATGTCTATTCTTGAATGTCTATTCTTCGTCTCAAATAAGTGAACGCCTGTTCCGTGTGTACTTCTTCTATTACGAATGTCTATTCTTCGTCTTAAGTAAGTGAGCGCCTATTCGATAATGGAACGGAACCAGTTGAATATAGTCCATAATCATATCCATTGATCATGATGTATAAGGGCCGCGTTTTATGAATGATGTATTAATCGTCACATATTAGGGAACATTATATATTGAGAACTGCTATATGTGCAGCTTTAGAGGTATGTGTACATATAAATCGTCGTTATAAAAAAAAGTTACTAAAACGTGAATAAGTTTACCGGGTAACTTTAAAAAAATACAAACTTACAAAAATGAACCAAACTAAATTTAAGCTGGGGTCAGGTAAGTGAGAAGATTTACGGGCTTTAAAATCAGAACCAAAATTTGTGCCCTTCCATCAACATGGATGGGGGGGGGGGGGCAGTTTTATGACTCGACCAAGTATGCACATTCTTATTTATTTATTTTTGTCTTTTTTGAGCTGACCTAGTTTCTCTTTCATAATCTCCCACAAAGACATTATATGCATGAAACTAATGCATATCAAATGTATTTTTATAAACATTTCTCTTATATTTTATACAATGTAATATTCTGAGATTGTGGATTTATCGGATAAGAAAAAGAAAAACAATACAAGGAGAGAAAACAAATACCATTAAGAACAAAAAATATCTTCTAATATTAGCTCAGCTCAGATATTGATGACGTACTATCAAACAACCCAGTGGACTAATCAATCGAAGCAGCAGCTGCCGAATGACGATAGTGAAACTAATTCCGCATGTGTCGTTCATAACTGCGAATGTTTTAGTCACTTCAACTTTCTTGTTTACGCCCCCCCCCCCCCCCACTTTTCCCAAGGACTGAAGTATTTAGACCAGTATTTGGTGTCAACAGTCGTCCCGGATTCTTATGATAAAAGTTCCCAACGCCTCGCTACAATAGGTTGAAGTGCATTACCTTGTGAAATATGATGGGTTCATGCAAGTGAGTTTTCCCAACTGATCATACTACTTCTGCTGTATTTCCTGGGGAAGCTATCCGCCTACTGGTCTTTTTTTTATCTTATGCAATAACTTGCATGTCTTTTGTGATGCTCAAATTCCGGCCCGCGTGCTATATCCGGTCCCTACGAAACGTCTGCCTCAAGTGCATAATGAAGTCGCAGATGCTCGGTTTCATTAGACGATTTTTAGAGGCTACTAAAAAGAAAAAAGCCTTTTAGTTTTGTGTTGATTGCCTGTGCGTCCGTTCGTCTGTCATGTTTAGATATCAAAAACTAGAAGAAAAGATATTAAAAATCTAATTTCATGATATTTTGCAGCTATTCTCTCTCCTCCGCAACCCAGTATCGCAACCATATAAGAAAAAAAAAAACAACTCAAATTCACTTTCACGTAGTTGTTAATGAATTGCCCCTCTCCTTTTTAAAAAAAAATCATGCCTTAAAAATAATAATAATAATTTTAAGACCGCATCAAAAACCAAGAGATTAGAGACATGGTTACTACAGCGATTGGACCCCACGATGACCTGATCGTAAAAAAACGCAAGCTAAAAATCTATGACCAAATTACCAGGTCTCGCAAAGACCTTCCTTCAGGGAGAAGCACAAGGAAAAAGAAGAAGAGGCAGACAGAGAAAGTGATGGGAAGACAACATAAAAGAATGAACGGGCCTGCCATTGAAAGAGGCTCTATCTAAGGCAAGAGATAAATAGGAATGGAGAAAGACGGTAAGAAAATCTTGCATGGTCCCCCAAAGATCCAACAGACTAAGAGATAGGTAAAGGTAAGATAATAATTAAGTTAAAGAACTTTCAGGTATGTATATATACACTTACATCTATGATAAGCCTTTATAGTTGTGACTTTAAGACATCTATTCTCACACGAGTGAAACTCCACTAATACATCTATCTGTACAGGCTTTGCAATGGCTATGGTATGGGGAGGCGTTTGGGTCACATTTACACTTTTTTATAAAAAAAAAATAAAAGTTAAGAGACTCAACGTACAAAATGAGGGTGAGAATAAGGAGGGTCATCAATATTTTATGATCTGGACACATTCAAAGGGGTGCAAGAAACAACAACCTAAAACGTGTCTTCGCAGCACCGTCGCCGGGCAGCGCCTATGTTGAATGAACGAGACGCCGGCAAGCTGCTGCATGTCAAAAGCGTCATATCGGCTGCTGTGGGCAACACCACCACCACCGAGGGCGCCGGGTGGGACATAGGCGTGGAGGAAGGTGCCACGTGGGACAAACTGGGGGGGGGGGGTAAACGAAAAAGTGGAGGGGGGGGGTATTAGCATTTAGCGTTCTTTTACAGTGAATTGTAAAAAAATGGAATTTGAAGGGGCGGTAAGTGAAATGGTGGGAGAGAGCGGACAAAAGAATAGGTAGGATCGTAGTTGTGGGGTTAAGAGAATGCGGACGGACAACTGCATAGGTTACGACCCGGTGACGCAGGAATAAGCGTCAGTGGAGCGAGACATTTACCTGGGTGAAGATAGTCATTAGAAATAAAGAAAGGACCAAAAAAATAAAAGGGGGTGGGGGGGGGGGCGCATGGTTACCGATGTGTATCCGATTCAGCTTTGTTGGGAGGGGGGCAGGTCCCACTCTAAGGATGAACGTGCCCAATGCTGCTTTGTGTACAGAGATCCACTCTATTACTAAATGGCCCACAAGAGGACCAAATTACTTACGCAGTGACCAAACCAATCTAGTCTAAAGAGTTATAAAGAATGTGTAATCTAAGTTTGGGGTTTATCCAATTGAAAAAAAAAAACTGTGTGCAAAAAATAGATTTTGGATTTTAATCTAATGTGTAATTTTGATATATACATCAGAGAAACAAAGAAAATATACACAATATTTAAAAAAAAAAAAGATTATCTAAGGGAAAGAAATCCACATTAAGATTTATATCTCTCAATAATGTAGATTTTTTTTCCATTTTTCTATTTCAAACAAAATAATTAGCAATAATTAATTAAAATTGACTGATAGGTAATTGTGTTTTTATTGATTCATGTTTTGTCGGGTGAAGTAAATAATTGTGTAAAGTTTCAACTTCATATTATATTCCGTGTAGGAGAAATAGTGTGTTCAAAGTTTGTACGAGACAAAGGGGGTAAACTGGAAGAAAGTTTCCATGTTTTCAAAAGCAATGTTTTTAAAAAGTTTCTGAGCCTGAATTACAACTCGGTCCTCCATGATGCAAAGTCGACATGGTAGTCTCTGAGCTAAAAATACTTATAATAAAAAATATTAGGTTTTATGGAAATCTTTTGTTAGTTTCAAATCTTTAGCAAACGACCGTAAGTCTATGCACAATTT
Source organism: Biomphalaria glabrata (assembly GCF_947242115.1). Classification (NCBI taxonomy): domain Eukaryota; kingdom Metazoa; phylum Mollusca; class Gastropoda; family Planorbidae; genus Biomphalaria; species Biomphalaria glabrata. The sequence goes on from NC_074727.1 coordinate 16,752,194, forward strand.
TTATCTCCCCTTAGCCAACACGATCTCTATATAAACAAAATTAATTAATTACGACTAAGTGATATAATAATTGGTTTATTTTTCGGTTGACTCGTGTGTTGTCATCGACAATAAGTAACTGTGCAAAGTTACAACTTGATCCTAGAATGGGAAGTGGGAGAAATAACGTGTACACTGCTTGTACCTGATTTGTAAATAGAGATATGACAGATTGCGAGTGTCTTTTTTAGTCCAACCTAACTTCATGTTGTAGTAGGCAAAATAGTCTCCGTTGAGGTTTTGGTAGCTTTAAATAAAAATGTATCAAGTGCATATGAATAGACTATCTACATGCTCATCATTGTAAATAAAAACGTTGAGTTATAAATAAAATAAGGGACACAATAAAACGTACATGTACAACTGGTTAGCTGCTCATTTGGGTCAGTCGCACTGACAATATTATGCTATACAATCACAAGAGTGACCTCGAGTTATTATTGTGAGACAATGACTCATTATTGTCACGAGCAAGAGAACAATAGAGATCTTTGTCTACTTTAAAAAAAAATGGTGGAGTTGCGGATTTTCAAGATTTCCCAAAACTATTGAATAGCACAATGTATTTTTACATATTTCATTTAAATATATATAGTGTCGTTTTCAGTACTGCAGTAATAAAGAGCATACCGATGTGTTGCAAACAAATATCAAAAGAAACAAAAAAAAGCTGTCACCATTAAATAAAATATAAAGTAATCCTTTTAGACCTTGCGATCTATGGGGCAGATGCTTCTAAGGCTGACATGGGTGTCATGGGACTAGCACAACAGCAAACCGCCCTTACTTTCCCCAACATCAGAGACGTCCTAAAAATCATGAAAATCGTCAAAATCCCCGTCTTCACCGGGATTCAAACCTTAGACCGCTCAGTACGGAAGCCCAGCGCTTTACACTGAGCCACCACGCCACAAATGTAACCCTATATTATAGGCCTATTTAAATAAGCAATATTCCATTTTGTTGCCATCTCATTAATACGGAGACAGACGTTCCAGTCCACACGATTAACTACCCACGTTGACTTTAGTCTGGTCAAGATCATCATCATATTATAAATTGCGATTCACCTTAATTATTAATATAATATATATATGTATGTCATGATCGTATAACTGTTTCCTCGACAATGTTAAAATTAATGATCCAGGTGGAGGAATACATCCATGATATCAACTCATTACTCCCGCGTCAACATAAATGAAGTAAAGCGAAAAAGAAAGTAGTCCCGTAGTCCTTGGACTGATGCAATAGATCGATTCAGCAGACAACACGTTGTCACAAGGTGTGTACGGTGAGGGGAGTATTATGGAGCGGCGATGCCTTATATTGGAAGGGGCATACTATCGAGCCTATAACGCTTCATGATTCAAGAAATTAAACGGATAGAATCTTAAAGTACATTTCAATACAATCCTAAAATATATACATACTTGAAGTAAATTAAGAGAACATAAATTGTATTATGCAGGCTATACATTAATTATGTACTGTTTTATATTAAAAAAAACAACAAACAAACAATTATCTGTGTTACGACTGTACACAAAAACTGAAGAAAAAAAAATTAAAGTAACAAAAAAAAAAAAAAGTGTCATCCCGAGAAGAATGCTGCTGCTGAACAACCAAACCATTCCAAAAATTCTTCAGTGATCATTCCAATGCAGAAACCTTTCAAACCTTGCGATTTATGGAGGCAGATGATGTAAAGCTCATCTGTTTCTATAGCTGACGGTTAAGGTTGTGGGTGGCCAGCGCAACGACAATTAGCATTTAATTTCTAGTATCCATTAGAGTTTTAATGGATTCAAAGTCAACCTGAAAATCCAGAAGTTTTAAAACACAGTCACCATTGGGATTCAAGCTCGAGACCTTACGCCTAGAAAACCAATCGTTTTACCACTCAGCCACACATATTTTGTAGAGGCGAGGTGGCTGAGCGGTAAAGCGTTTGGTTTCCGAACCGGGGTCCGAGGTTCGAATCCTAGTGAAGATTTTTTATTTCGGGATCATCGGGCGCCTCTGAGTCCACCCAGCTCTAATGGGTATCCGACATTAGTTGGGGGAAAGTAAAGGCTGTTGGTCGTTGTGCTGGCCACATGACACTCTCGTCAACCGCTGGCCATAGAAACAGATGACCTTTACATCATCTGCCCTATAGACCACAAGGTCTGAGAGGGGAACTTTACTTTACACACATACTTTAAAAGGTATATAAACCTTGCCATATCGGCTTATGCATTCATTATAGTGCTTTGCGGTTATATTTAAAAAAAAACAACAACAAATTGATTGATAATAAGCATAAAAAAATATTTTTACTAGTATCAATAATACCAGTTGAGGAGAATACTTTTGCAGACCAACCACATCATTTCAATAGACATAGTTCTCTATGATTCTTGTAACCTCTTTGGTGGTTAAGTGTTTGAACTGAAGATACAAGTCTGTCAAAGACAAAGAACTTGCACTCATGTAGACCAACACTGTAAAAGTGTGCTAGTTAGGAGAGGGTGAGGACAGAGATACAATGGAAAAAGGAAGGACTGGGTCCAGACAATGACCAGAAAAGGCTATGGACACAACAAAACAAAAATCGATGCTCCTTACACCTGAGAGATCGATACGTTGACCTGGCCATGACACCATGTGTGTGTGTGTGTGTCTCTCTCTCTTTCACTCACACATATCACACACAGGGGGGGGGGGCAGGTATTTACCTTGCATATGTAAGTAGACGTTCTTCGTCAATGAGTCTCAAACGCCAGGTCAATGGATTCTACATTACTTTTAGATGCGGCGACTATTTAAAAAGATACAGAAAATCTTCTAATGTATAGCATTATAGTTTATATTTTAGGCCCAATTTAATAAGTAGGCCTATATACATCATAAAAAAGAGTATTTATATTTTGTTGTTTATTGTATTTGCAGTTAATAAATTAAGCTACTAATCCCTGCTTAGTGACTAGTAGTGTTCTGAGTATCCAAACATATTTTTAAAAAATCAATGTTATAGTAGTATAATATATTACTCTATTAAAATTTCAAGCTTGTTCTATTCGCAAATAGTGCGATAACACGTTAGTTTACTATTTTATTTAAAGTTAATATTTTATTACCATATTATTAATGTCAGTGCCAGAAAAATGTCAAGGAGGTCAATTGTTATTATCATTAAGCTTAAAGGATTTCTGCGGACAATGTGTTTAAATGGGAGATAATCATTTAAAAGCATACAAATACTACAACCGAAGTCTAAGTAGATGCTGACTGCTGGGTTTAAACTTACAATGACCGCTGGGTTTAAGCTTCTAAAATTTCTATCTAGCCTATGACGTCTTCATTTCATTAGTGATACAAAAGAGTTATGTTTCAACTCATTTAATAAAAAGCTAACAAGTCATCAGTATGAGCGTATACCTTTTTTTTTAACCGTGGAGGACGGGGGGGGGGGAGAACATTTAGCGTGTGTGTGTGTGGGCTGTATGAAGATTGAGTGAGTAAACTTGATTGTGCATTCACTTAAATATCTGCGGTAGGTCTGTGTATACGTGTATGTCTGTGTGTGTGTGTGTGTGCATTGTGTGAAAAGAGAGGAGGTTTAAAGGAGACCTTTCTTCAAGAGAACAAAACCTGCAACCATTCTTTCATTAACTTAAGTGATGGCCCACACACATACTGCAACGCACTTTAAGCCTTCACAGATATTACCCCGATTGATTGATAGGGTAATCGATCATTTTTAAACTACGGCTAAATAAAAGATCTTGCAGCCCCCCACCCACCAATTTAATTCTCTTCGACCAGAATTAAATGTCAACGCGACCTTTAGCGTCTCAAAACGATTTTTTTTCTAGTTTATCTGTTTCAAACATTAATCAAAAATCTCCAATGACCAGGGCAAAGAATAACATCGCATTTTATTTTACATTAAGTGATATACATTTTTTTTTAAATCATAAGTTCAAAAAGTACAGCAAACAAAACAATTATATTTTATTTGTCATTAAATAGGACGCGTGGTGGCTGAGCGTCAAGCCCTTGGCTTCCGAACCAGGGATCCCGGGTTCAAATCCGGGTGAAGACTGGGATTTTTAACTTCGGGATCTTTGGGCGCCTCTTAGTCCACCCAGCTCTGATAGGTACCTGACATTAGTTAGGGAAAAGTAAAGGCGGTTGGTCGTTGTGCTGGCCACGTGACACCTTCATTAACCGTAGGCCACAGAAACAGATGACCTTTACATCATATAGGACCGCAACTCATTGAAAAAAAAACCTCGACAACATTCGCACTACAAGCGCGATGCACTATCAACTTAGCTACCCAGCCATACTACTTTGTGGGACATTTTAAATATAAATAAATGATGTTTTTACAATACCTCTGTTCAACTTATAATTGCATAGACCTGGTACTTTATTGTAAAAGTGTGTGTGGGGGGGGGGGGGGCCTTGGAACACAGATCTCGAAAACGACTCTAACTATTTTTCTAGAAATTTGATACTTGCTGTATATCGTTAGGAAAAGATTTTCTAGCTGGTTGGCTAGTTTTCAAAGTTGAAAAAAAATAATTAAAATTTATTTAGAGAAAGAGAATATATTTCTCTTGCACGGACTATACGTCTTCGGGTATTTCCGTATGTAGGCCCTATTCCATGGACTTATATATACTATATTTAGACTGGACATGGAGACTTTTGAACACTACACAAAATGTCGAGAATTTTTTGTACTAGATGTAGATCATAGACATAGCTAAATATAGACTGTAAAAAGGAAGTAACTTTATGTAATTTGAAAACATGTATATCTATTGTATTCGGATTTCCGAATTATGAAAAATTGCATGATCTTCACGCTGAGAGATTTAAAAAAAAAGTGAAAATATTGTAATAGTTATATAGTTTATGGCTGAAATAGATATGAATACTTAACTTTTATACTGCTCATAAATGCTGTATAATAAAGTACACAAAATTGTAAGTCACAAATTTTCGTTTCATAAAACTCTTTAATCGGCCAGTCTATATTTATTTATGTCTATGGTGTAGATCTAAAAAAATAAAATTATATGTTACATAGGTTAGGGTTGAAAATAACAACAACTTTACTTCTTTGAACTACTTTACAAAACAACGCCTTGATCCAACTTTCTACAAAATGCTCACGATCGATCAGTCGCGGATAAGAATTTATTTCCAGTTTCCAGTCTAGTAGTAGATATATATATATGTCTATGCCCTATTCATTCAAGAGTTTAGTTAATGTTCAGGAACATTTTGCGTATCGTCTTCTAAATCTAGATCTAAAGGACTATCATTGGAATAGTATATATTCTAGTGGACCTATACATTCGCCTAACCAGGATTCTTTCTCGGTTTGTGGGGGTGTGGCAGGGTACAAATGTTCCTTTTTAAAATAAATCTAAATTAGTGATAAAGAGACAAATAACCGCTCTATTAGTTGTATAAAGACAGTATTGTCTTTTTTTTTCTCTTGTTGACTTGTGACTTTTGAGCACCTTAGAATATAGATATATATATACACATAAAATTATGGTAGGCTCAACGGGGTATACCTCCAGTTAGCTGTTTCAAAATTGAATATAGGCCTACTCATATAGATAATTAAGATAATATAGCATGTTTTCGAAGAAAAAAACAACAACAGACTCTGCTGTTCCCTGAGAAGTTTATTATTTCGTAAGCTCTACATGATTAAAGCTCTTCAAATTTCCTTTTTTTTTTAAATTCTCTTTCAAATTTTTACATAGGGAAAAAAATCATCCTTGGGAAAACACTTCAAATTATCTTATTATGACAAATATTTGACACTTGACAAGAGAGACAACTATGTACTAAAAGAAAAAACAAAACAAAACTGTACAATAGTCGAAATTATGCGTCATCTTACAATGCAGAGGTTATTGTTTTTTTTTTTTAGAAATAGTTGAGCATTGGTATAAATGTCCTTGAGTAAGTGTTCGCGTATGACAAATACGAGAGGGCGATGCGTAACCAGGATACGCAGTTCCGCACTAGCTAAGCTGAGCATGATGATGCAGCATGGAGGATGAGTTTTTGTGGGTTTTTTTTTTTTTTTTTTGTTTTGTTTCTTTTAAAAAGTGCTGAGAAGTATCGGAAATGCTTTTTACGAAAATGTCTGTTAATCATAAATGTATCACCCTTGATATACAGTTTCCTTTTGACAACCCACACACACTCACACACACACACTCACAGCCTTTCATTGACTTACTAATAAAATATTGCTTGGAGAAACATCACACAATTTTACAGAAAACAAAAGACATTACGGATATTGTATGAGAAACCAAAAAAAAAAAAGGAATTTCTTTAAAAATTGTAGCTCGCAAATTATCTTCGTCAGTTGTTGGGGAGTTAACACTCAATGTAGAGCCATGCGTATGCAAATAAAATATTAAAATGAAGTTAAACCTTCGTGACTCTCCCTTTTAGATGCCCATCGCCATTACTTAGTGCAATTATTGTACAGATGGCATGCGCATTTATTATGTACTGAGGTGACATAGTGCACCATACATTTGGCAAATCAAGTGCGACAAGGGTCACGACTATAAGAAAAACTCACCTTAAAAAAAGGGGTGATAAGCGATTGCCTTTCATAATTCGCTAAAAATCAGTCATTAATGCCTGTTAGCTACCCCTTCCCCATCAAGAAAAAACAAAACAAAACTAATTGTATGTCTGTATACAGGGTCGGATTGAAGAGAGGGCGGGTGGAGCTACAGCTCAGGGGAATCCGTAAGAAAGGGGCTTTCACAAAAGATAGCAAATCTATTTTTTTAGGCTTTTTGAATATTTCTCTTCAAATTTGTACCAAAAATAGTTTACGTCTGACAGTTGGCAGCAATGTCGTGAGGAAAAAATATTCGACTACAGTGTACTCGTATTTGCTACTTCGGATTGATTACTTATACTCTTCTCATAGATATCTAGCTATGAAATTATCCGACTTTGCTAGGTCTGCGTAGCCACGGGAAATACTGCATTCCTCATTAATTAATCTTCGAATTCGAAGACAAGCCTGATATATATATATATATATTGTGTGTGTGTGAGAGAGAAAGAAAGAGAGAAGACAAATAGTATTTAATTAATTCCTAATTACTAAAATGTGGATTAAACGTAGATACATCCCTTAAAATGAGGCTGGTTTGAGTCTGAAGTGAGATTCAAATGAAAGCCTCCATACAATCATGTGATTTTCTAGCAGGATTTGAACAAAAAAGTCAATCTGCGTTGTAACAGATGTCCACAAAATAAATAAATGAATTCACGTCTCTGTACTTCGAGCCAGGAGACTGAGCTAAGAGGATGCAATGTTAAATAGGGAGATTATGCAGACTTAACTCGAATAGGTATTTAGGATCACACAGAAATAATGCCATTGCAATTTATGTGACTGATAGCATAATTAAAGTCGTGTAACTATGCATTACCATTATAATGTCATTGCCTAACATCTGATTCCATCAACTTGCAAATAAACAAAGACCGATGTATTTAAAAATAAAATTATACTTATTTAAATTTGTAATAAGTAAAAACTATATATTCCCACCTAAGGCCATAGAAACAGGTGACCTTTAAATCATCTGCTCCAAAAATCGTAAGGTCTGAAAGGGGAACCATGAGGAAAATGAAGGTCATCTGTTTCTGTGGTCCACGGTTAACGATGGTGCCATGTGGCCAGCACAACGACCAATCGCATTCTCCAACCAATGTCAGGTACCCATTAGAGCTGGGTGGACTCAGACACGCCCTAAAGATCCAGAAGCTTAAAAATCTCAGTCTTCATCGAGATTCGAACCTCTTCAGCCATCGCGCCCCCGATGTACGATAACTTCAAGTAAATGTCTTTAGGTTTTAGACATTTAAAATGGCTAGATTTTCATCTCGAAATTCTGAAGAGCGACTTGACTTGTACAAGTTTCAAACTTTCAGAAATGAACATTATTTCGTCCTAGCCCAAACCTCTTACAGCACGGCAGGGTAGAACGACAGGAAGGGTTAGAACTTCGGGCCACTGTGATGACAGTTCTAAGCTCATACCACACGACCAGGCAATGCAGAAGAACACACCACGCAGAGAGGAAGTAGTCAGTGTCGATACGATAGATATGTGTTCTCTTTTTAATGTGGGTGCGATTATTTATTTTTGTTGCCAGGTGAATAAAAATGTTTTTAAATTTGTTAGAGCCATGACAAGTGGGAAGTTGTAAACAATTTTATAGTTTTGGGAAACGTAATAGATCCCATATTCTTTTGTGTATTCTCAATTTTCCAGCTAAGTTTTTCTCCTTAGTGTCTGAGTATTTTTAAACGTTTTTTTTTTTAATAATTGATTTAGTATTAAAATGGAAAGTAACAATTACTTAGCTCCAAGTACTTATTTGAAAATATGTTCGATGGCATGGTAGTGGGGGATCCTCGAGACAGGAAGTACTTAAGGAGGCCACGTGAAACATTTCCACGCGCCGGGGACTCTCCGCCACAAGTGACTCAATGTCCTTATGGAAGAGCTCCAAGTTCAGCACGTGCAGTGCAGGGAATGACCCGTGATTGGCTGGTCTACGTCACGTGATGGGACTGAAGCAAAGGAAGTTGTCACCTGCAATATCCTAGAATAAATAGGGTTGCAAGACAATCATCTGACTATAGAGTTATTAGAATATAGAAATTGGAAACAATAACAATTGGGGTGGGGGTGGAGGAGGAGATTGAGTATGATGGAGGGGGGGGGGCCTGGATGTAGACTTTCAATAAATACTTAATGACTCATTCACTTGATGTTAATATCGTTTTAAAATCCGTGTATGGCAATTTTTTTTAATGTCGTTAGAAAAGAAATGTTATTAGTATTTTTAACTAGTATTATTATTTGTCAGTTGCTGATCATTCAGAGTTCACGAGAAATGAAAAACATAGCAAGACTTCCCAGATAAACATTTGAGTTTTACAATTGCCTTATGTGAACGTGCATAATATGGAAAATACTTTTTTTTCACTTACTACATTCTCGTTATTATTGTGGTTTATATTTTTTTTTTATAATTGTCTTATTTTAAATAGAATTAATAACAAAACTGATCCTCGGGGGAGGGGGGAAGGCAAAGAGAACGCTATGGTTAGGAAGATTTGTGTACATTGTGTACTAAGTAGGGTCGGCGTTTTTTCATATTGAATGACACCCAAAAAGAGAATTTGTCTATTTTTCAGGAGATTTTCATGACTTTTCAGGAGATTTTTAATAATTTCAGGAGATTTCCATGATTTTTTGGTATATTTTGCATATTCAGGAGATTTCCAGGAGCTTCTGAAAAATCAGGAGGCCGCACGAACCCTGTGTACTATTCCTTGCACTAGGTCAGTACGCACTACACAGAAGCCTGAAATGTGCTTGAAAGAGATGTATGAAGCTAGAGATCAGCAGTGTACTCTACACAGAATCTTTATATAGGCCAAAAAATGTATTCATAGGATTAAGTGTGTACGTGTCTGCATAGGGTTGTATCCCCAGGCTACGCACAAACAAGTCCGGACTACGACTCGTCGGACACGGTCGATGACCACGGGGACTAGCCTAAATGCTTTTCACGTAGATGACCTCTGGGCTGCACAGGTAAGTCAAATAAAAGGCAAAGCAGTGTGCAAGTAAATAGTGAAAGGGGGTGGGGTGGGAGGGGAGAGAAAGCAGCGGGCGGGGGAGGGGGGCATTTGATTAGCACACGATACGTGCAAGTTGACCATCCAAGCTAGTTACGGCCAGCGTTTGGCATTAATTGATGACACGACACAGGAGTTGGGGAGGATGGTGGTATGACGTCAGTAAAATGCCCCCCCCCCCTCCCCCAGTGAAGGAAGGGTGGAAGGTGGGGCTCTAAAGAAAAAAGGGAAATGACGTCAGGATTGCAAGGCGATAACAAAGACATACAAGATTTGTGTACAATGACGTCTTGTCGCTGGTACTTCTGTGCAAAGTGACACGACATTTACCCGACACTGTATATGACACTGGTCACTTCATTAGTGTCAAGGTCATAGAAAATGTTAAAAATAGCATCCGTCCCCTCTCTTTGACCCAGAAAAAAAAAACTTCCAAAATTTTCGAAAAAAAAAAAATACTTTAACTACAAACTTAAAGCTATACGAAAGATTGCTTTACTTTTCGGTCGTAAGTTGAACTTTTATTTTTTTTTAAATTTCAAGTTTAGTCATTTAGTATTACACCGCTCACTTTTTCTTCTTCGCATTTGTTGTATGGCTTTTGTCAATCGCGTTTTTTTCGTGCTATATCATAATCAGTGACTTCGGGCCCATGAAAATTGAGTCTGCATCAAGCTCTAGCATTCCTTCTAACCAAGTTGTCCATATAATTCAGTGGCGTGGTAAAACGCTTGGCTTCGGAACCAAGGGGTACATTCCTCTTTTCTCCTTTGCATTTTTATAGGCTCCCCGAAAGGGGAAAAGACGCTATTAGTTATGTGTGGCATGTCTGTCCGTCCGTCCCGTTTAGATCTCAGAAACTAGAAGAGAAAATGAAAAGCCGACATCATGATATTTTAGATCATTCAAAGTTCTGATGCAACAGCTACTTTTTTCTTTACTGAAAGTGAACCATCTAATTTAGAAAATTATCTATGCAAGCAGATTTTTCATAAAAATACTCCACTTTTACAACTATTCACTATTAATAGTAATAAACACGGGAGGCTCTTCAGTAGGAGAAACACCTATATTCCATATTTTTAACACATTTACGCAAACAGTTTTAGATTTTTTTAGCAAAAAAAAAAAAAGTAATTTTTAAATTTGTATTGCTAAGTTAAATAAGTTCTGTCATACTAACTACTACATTTACACCAAAAAATGTTAACTATTTTTTAAAGAGAAAAAAATCTATTAAGTATACATATAAGTTGGACAGACTTTAAAACAACAATTAATACGTAGTTTTTTCATATTATCGCGTGAACTGTAGTAGCTACAGTGCCAATCACCAAAGAAAAACAATTATTTTTTTTTACCGAAAGTTTTTTTTTTGAGGATTTGAATAAGAGATTGACCCTTTACAAAACTATTAGAGCAATTAGATATTCATTATAAGACATCAGTTAGGCCAGGTTCACATCAAACTTCACATTCACTTATCCTTTCGTCTGCTGGACCGCTGGGGTACCACACAAGATGCCCACCCTTTTTCTCCATTTTACTTTGATAGAATTTCATTCTGATGTCCTTTCTGAAAATATTGAAACCTGCCTTTTTACCTGCCTGGGTGGACCACTTCGGGGGCTGATTGTGAGTTTGTTTTAATGGATTTTGTTTAACGCGCTATAGCTTGCTCAACGAGTTCTGACCAAATTTCTTTTTCCTTTACTCGTTGGCCGTCGGCCATAGAAGCAGATGAACTTTACTTTAGAGGTCGTAAAGAATAAAAGGGGTATGTAACTCGTGCCTCTCTGGCAGACGTTGCAGTACGAGAGCACTAAGGTAATAGTGACACAAACGATCACCGGGAAGTGAAAGGGTCAGCTTGAGAATCTTATCTTCTTATCTTATTAATTACAGACGTTGTCTTTAAAAAGAAAAAGAGAGAGAAGATAATTAGGTCCCACTCATTACATGTGTCAATATAGTCGTGTATGTTAATCAGTGATTCCGGTAAGTCGTTGGCTTTACTGGCTGATTCAGGAAACCCTTTCCATTCTCAAATAGCACTAGGGAAGAAGGACCACTTATACGAATTTGTCTTAGCCTGCGGAATAAGAAATATGACTATCTTAGTGTCTTTCTAAGTATTTAATTGGGTTATATTTCTTCTATTTGCAAATTATGGTTCAGTGTTTTATGAATTGACTGAAAAAAGATTTAAAAGAGAGATTTGATATTAAGTGTTTTTTTTTTAAACAAGAGCCATTCTAAAAATATTATGTTTTTAAGGTCAGAAGATCAAATATCACGCTGGTGGTAAACGGACAAAAATATCTTATTATTATAATCTAACGGGAAATGTTTACTTACAAGAAAATACAAATTAAAATCTATTGCATAAAAAGTCATAAAGCTTGTTGGTCCTATTGCTTTTCACGCATACATTAGAATATATATCAATATATATATATATATATATAATCTACATCCAAGTGATACAAAGTTTGACTGTGAAAAAGCAATGGCCTCATCTCTGGAAGAAAAGCCTGCCAAACGCAAAATGGTTGATTCCTCTACCACCAAGGCGAATGTCTCATTTACCTGCGTTACATGTGAACAGAGAGAGATGTCTTCAGAATATGCGATACCAACATGTTACAAGGTGCTCTACGAGCTGAACCATTACCAACATGTTACAAGGTGCGCTCTACGAGCTGAACCATTACCAACATGTTACAAGGTGCTCTACGAGCTGAACCATTACCAACATGTTACAAGGTGCGCTCTACGAGCTGAACCATTGCCAACATGTTACAAGGTGCGCTCTACGAGCTGAACCATTACCAACATGTTACAATGTGCTCTCTACGAGCTGAACCATTACCAACATGTTACAAGGTGCGCTCTACGAGCTGAACCATTACCAACATGTTACAAGAAGCGCTCTACGAGCTGAACCATTACCAACATGTTACAAGGTGCGCTCTACGAGCTGAACCATTACCAACATGTTACAAGGTGCGCTCTACGAGCTGAACCATTACCAACATGTTACAAGGTGCGCTCTACGAGCTGAACCATTACCAACATGTTACAAGGTGCGCTCTACGAGCTGAACCATTACCAACATGTTACAAGGTGCGCTCTACGAGCTGAACCATTGCCGGCTAAAATGTTTGATTCCATTACAAAACACGACTCTTCAAACTTAGAAAGTAGAAGTAACACATGTAGGCCATTAATTAGCAGTCCTGAATTAATGTATTCACACGACACCATCGAGAAGGTGCGAAAAGCTCTAAGTAATATTTATGCGCCACGTTGTGCTGTAAACCATTATTGCACTGTTAATGAACATGCATTCAATGCTCAATACGTGACTTTTGATCATTCCATCCTAGACTCTTTTTTTTTTAATTTTATCTTTATGATAAGTCGTTGTGTAAAAGTGCGTTACGCTTAAAGATTTTAAGAAGGGAATATTTTTTAGAAATTTTATTTTTTTATAACAAATGACCAATTCGATAATACACTTAAACAATTTTTAAAAATCGATTCCGATTAGGGAAATAAATGAAAAAAAACAACAAACAACGGAGAACAAAATAATATTTTATCATTTTTAAAATAACTTACTAGCTTTTTTCTTTTTCCTTTCATGATTAATTTTAATACTACAACCAGGTTTAATTACAGTGAGCCTTTCTAGACAACAAACCTGATCATTAAGAAACGACCCGAAATTTCAGAGAATGTACCAACCAACCTTGATATTTCAGAGAAGGTACCATTGAATCAATGTCCTATATTTCCCTTGATATGACATAAGAATATATAATACTAAATAACTCGGTATTTATTTAAGACATAGAACTTAACACAATAAATAGCGAACCTCTAATAACTTTTTTTTTAACATTCCTACCTGTTCAACATCCTAAATGCTCGCATTAAGAAGAGATGACACCTATGTTATAGGGTATACTGAAATTTCCACCAGTTTCTGAATCTCAAAAGAACATCAAATACTGAAGACGTTTCAGTCTTGAGAGACACAAAACAAACAAATGTGTTTCCAAACACACTTCAATGTTAGACTTCAGGACACAACTATTGGATTCTATTGCAGGCTTCCCAGTCCGTCTAGTACAAGCTGGCCCAACAGTGGAGGCCTGGCCGAACAGTGGAGGCTTGAACTCTTCGATGCGTGCACGTGAAATATACTTTGTTATATTGATGATATTTATATATATATATGTATCAAATCTCAATGATTTCTCATTCGGCAACATATAAATATAATGTCAATCGCAGCGAAGAAAGAGAGAGAGAGAGAGACAGTGCTCGCGAGTCACTATGTGTTTTAAAGATTCTCTGCCAGCCGCGACACGGAGTCAATTTTCAAAAGTCTTTTGCCCCACTAGTACACTTGTGTTGCATTTTTATTTCACGGGAATTTGCGCGCGTGTGTGAGTGAGTAAATTAGTGTTTGTCTGATTGATATATTTATATATATATTAGTGCGCGCGTGAGCTGGAGTATTTGCTTGCTCTTGAGCACAGGTGTAGAGACACTGTCGCATCGAAAGCCAAACGCGAGCAGTAAAGCGAGGGTCAGACTGGAATGAAGTCAGTTCAATGGTACACATAAAGCAAAGCGATTATCCAACTTTGAGTGACAAGGAGTCATTGTGACCCGTGATATATCATATAGCTAGGCCTTCGTTTTTTTTTCTTTTGTATAAGATGAATTTTGTCAATAAAATCTAGACAAATATTTAGTTGCATCTCTAATGAACTGACCAGCTCTATTCTAACAGAGTCGGTGTTCTTGTTTTTTTAATCTACCATGACTGGCTGTTTAAATATGATTTTATCGTAATCCGATTTCTATCCGAAATGAAGCCATCAGCAGGGTCGGAGTAACAAAAGTGCAAGATTGGGGCAACCTCCCAGAGCCTTATCATTAAAAGGAGGCAGCAACATTTTAAAAAATATATATTTCTAGAAATTATGCAAATTAAATAAGATTAATAGAAAAATAACAAATGTACAGGAATGCATTCTCTATGTCTGTATTCATCAGTATGACATGCTTTAGGTGTATTTATGTTACTTAGTGCATATATAATATATTGAAGCTTGAGAACGTAGAAACTTCCATGTACTGAAATATGTCACACTACATAGTAAGTAGATCTGAGTCGATATTAGGGCCACAGTAATGTAATGGGTTAGTTAATATTAGATCGACAGTAATGTAATGAGGTAAGTTGATATTAGATCGACAGTAATGTAATGAGGTAAGTTGATATCAGATCGACAGTAATGTAATGAGGTAAGTTGATATTAGGTATTATGAAAGTAGCACAGACCTGATCTAGAACCTTTAAAGCTAGAGAAACACTAAGTAAGTACTGTACATCAGATATGAATACGAACCTGAATATAAAATATATATATAAAGTAATAAAGATACAGACGAGTTTACAGTTTACATACTGGAATTAGGTGAAGACTATTTAAAAATAATTAAGTATTGCCTTCATTTAACAAATTTGTCTAAATATTTGAAATATTTTAAATCATGAACATTATTTAGATTGGGGAAAATATTAATCAAATAAACCAAAAACTTTTTTAAAAGAGCAAATATCTGAATTAAAAATGAATAAACAAAGACCTACCTTTCACTTTCACTCTTGGATGCTCTGTGGAGTTTCTCAATGTCTGCGACTCAACGTTGATGCTGCACTGCAACGCACTCATAATATCCAGTGAAATGTGTGCTACCTTAGATCACTGCCATATTGACAATGTAAATTATTAGCACATTGGTAGGAACGACGCCTTCCTGTTGGTAGATCTAGTGCTTTTCCACTTAGCAGCTTAAAGACTACTGTCTACTGTATATATTGAAACATCCCATTTCCGAATTATACACAAAGAAACAAACAAATTCCTCTCGTCAGTCCTTTTCAAATCTCAAAGAAAACATACAAGATAAATTACACCAGATCTAGTTAAATCTAGCTAGACAATCCCGAGCTAGCAGAGAGAGAAATAGGACACAACGCTGTCCTTTGAACCGACAATAAGCTTGCCATGCTAAAATTTGCCTAAAATATGAACGAATGTCCAGTCTGTGCACGGCTTTCACTCTAAATGGCCGTCTTGCACACCAAGCGATTTCCAACTTAAGTTTCTTTCTTAACTTCTGAGGCAGTGTACTTTTTAAAAAAAAAAAGACTCTGAACCTCCCTTCCCAAGTCAACATAAAGTGTCAGGCAAATACATGCAGGTCAGTGCTGTAATCTTAACGAAATAGTCGTGTGCTGCGGTCATGAAGGGGGGCGGGGGGGGGGGGGGGAGCTGTGAAAAAGGTGGGGGGCAAATGGTCAGCGGTGGTCACTCCAGTCGAGAGAGGAGAGAGTGAAATGAAAGCCCTTAAAAACGTTCGGACAATGCAGAATTATGCGGACAAATAGCAACGGGCTCTCCAAGTGAAAAGTGCAAAGAGGAGAAACGTGAAGCGAGTGGGGGAGGGGAAGTGGTAGTGGTTGGGGGGGGGGGCTTGAAACACAATGCTGGACACGGTCCAGTGTAGATTAAAGTGCATGGGTGATGAAGTGCCCGTGTATGTCCGTGCGAGTGGGGGGGGGGGGGAATAGGGCGCTACCATGACGAAGTGTGGTGTTGTTACACTGCCCAAGTCCTGAAACGAAAAGCCTGGGGCGGACAGAAATTGTATAACGTTGGCGCACAAGTGCGTTTGCCTGTGTGTCTCGTGTTGCTACATAGGTACAGGAAAAGGTCAAGAAAAAAATATAGGGGAGAGAGAAGGGGTTGGTGGGTCTGACTGACTCATATACTTTGGCCAACAGCAACACACACGCACAAAATACTGGACAATAGCCACAACAGGTCACCCTAATGAGAATAATGGTTGTATGAAATGTGAACAGCCACTCTCACATCCATTGTATTTAAAAACCAACTAAAAATAAAACAAGGGGAAATGACTCTGCATAAGACAAAGATATCAAAACGTGAGAAAAAAAAAACAGGAGTACGACCCTAAATATTTTTCTTTCAGAATTGTCAGATTTTTATTTTTCAATTACTTTAGTTCTTGATCCCATAGTTCATTTCGGTAACACCCTCCCGTTTCAAGTTGTACCCTACATTTACTCAACATGTAAGATCGCGTACTCTGGAGAGGCTAGACAGCCCTCCATGTTATTTTATCTATATTCATAAACTTATTCTTATTTATAAGTTTAACTCTTTTTCTCCCAAATGACGATACCAACGTTGATTCCACTAGAATGTGATAAATAATTATGGAGAGAAAGAGTTAAAATGAACGAAGTCTCAGTGTGTGTGTGTGAGTGTGATATAAGCAAGGAATGGTCTCCCCTGAAGTTAGGTTTGAGTCTCACCGAATGGGTAGGTCTGCTGAAAGCGTCAATCCTCTACAAGAACTGTATGGGAGTTGGCTAGATTAACACCTTTAGTAAAATCACTAAATTTAGACAGCCTTCAGGATAGAAGACTTAAAAGTAAAATAGCAATTATACATAAAACACTGAACCCTAATCTACAAATACAAAATTTAATAAAATACTCAGAAAGACACAAAGATAAAGGCACATTCCTCGTTCCATATGCTAGGACAAATCTGTACAAATGCTCTTTCTTTCCTAGCGCTATTAGAGCATGGAATGGGTTGCCTGAGCTAGCCAGGAAAACCAGTGACTTGGCAGAATTTAGGCCATTGGTTAATATGCATGACCAAATGCATGACGCGTAGGACGTAATCATTTTCTTTTTTGAAGTAACATCTGTATCATATACTATCATATTAGATAAGATAATACCCAAATAAAAAAAATACGTTAAATATTTGTTTCTAGATCTAGCTTCTAGTGGCTTTCAGCCCATATCAACTATTTGTTTCTAGATCTAGCTTCTAGTGGCTTTCAGCCCATATCAACTATTTGTTTCTAGATCTAGCTTCTAGTGGCTTTCAGCCCATACCAACTATTTGTTTCTAGATCTAGCTTCTAGTGGCTTTCAGCCCATATCAACTAGATCTATTTGTTTCTAGATCTAGCTTCTAGTGGCTTTCAGCCCATACCAACTATTTGTTTCTAGATCTAGCTTCTAGTGGCTTTCAGCCCATATCAACTATTTGTTTCTAGATCTAGCTTCTAGTGGCTTTCAGCCCATATCAACTATTGTCTTTGTGAAAACGTACTTTAAATATTGTTTCTAGATCTGGCACATTGCATTTCTACCATCTTGTATGTATTCATGCGCAACTCTGCACATCACACGATTACGTCATAGAAGGCATTATCATTACATAGTCTACTTGGATCTGAGCTTGACACTCTTTGGCCAGGCAGCCAAGTGCTGTACTTTTGCGCCACCTGGCACTATTACGCGGGATAAGCGGTCGACTAATTAAGAATGAATGGCGTGTTGAAATAGAATTTTTTTAGCGTAGCAATCAAACTAAGTGAGACAAAGGATCCCATAAGAGGCAATACCGGCATTTAGTTTGGTCTACTCTCTTTCATCCCTTTTCTCTCGCTCTCTTTCTCTCTCTCTTTTTTTCTCTTTCTCCCATCTGTTTGTTGTAGCCATGCCCAAGGTGTACGCCCGCCTTATTGTTGTGTCCGAGCATTGCGCCGTATGAGCCCAGCGCCGTTTTATCGATGAGCTGTAAAAATGGTCCTCGTGGCCGCTATTACGTGGGTGAGAGGGGGCCCCATCTGTTGTTTGTTTTCACTCCGCGTTGTGCCCCTCGTGACCTGTCGCCGTGCACCTGAGTATAAAAGTGGACAATGAGACGGTGTGTCCGACACGCAAAGTGTGTCGTGATGACTGTCAATGTTTAGGGTGGGGGGGGGGGTAAACGTACTGCTGATCACTGTGATGTCTGATTCAAGTACATACAAGCAATACCTACATGCTTGTCAATCTTAGAAGTAAACATGGCGGCCAAGCCCAGGTTCAACCGTGCATGAACAATGAAAAAAAAAAAAAAAAAAAAAGAAATGAGCTTTTTTCTCTTCCAAAAATCGGTGGTCTCTAGAAGTCTCTACATCAATTTCTGTATCAATTTCTATTTTGTTTTGCCACAAATACTGCAGAGTACAACAATAACAATATAGAAATAAAACTAATTATTGAACATACAAGTACAGCAATTCGCTAATTCTCTCTCACATGTTCTCTCTTTGTATTTGTTTTTCTCTATCTCTCCTCCTCTCTCTATCCAACCTCACTCCTCCATACTCACACTCTCTCTATCCCTATCTATATCCCACACTATCCCTATTTTTCAACACAATTTGAATACTAAACAGCACTAAACTAACAATAGTATGGTGTCCTGCGGCGAGAGGCTTGGGCTAGGGTGTCATTCTCCTCAAAACTCTGGAGGAACATCCGAAGCAAATAAAACAAAAGTCTTCTAAATAACAAATTGAAGGACAATCCAAATATTTCTCAGCTACCAATGAACCAGCGCCCTAATTTTGTTTTACATTCAAATATGGTTGCCTCGTATTAACCTATTCTATTTTTTGTTAAGCTTGCGTTGAAATAATTGAGATGTGATGCTTCCTACAGTGACTGAAGGTTAACTTCCTATCGATAATACCAGACACAATTTTCTGTGTCGCCTATGTCTTAGTCGTTTACGAGACTTTACTGTCACCGTTTATAATGTTTTAATATTTTGTACCTGATTTCTCAACACAGACACAATTGAAGGGCAAAAAACACACAGCACATTTGACCCTGCATCAGGTTTATTGAAAGTGCTATGTAAATTAAATTTATGTTTGTATTGTTAATAATTTTTTTTACAATGACATTTTCAGGTATTTTCTGTTAAACATTTTATTTCCACAGTCATTGGCATTTTCTAACAAAATAACATTAGCTAAACTTCTAACAGACGGACAATGCAGGACCTGATTTAGACTTGATAAGGCACTAAGTTATTAGATGTATGGGCAATTTATATGTCCATAAATTATATGTCAGTGTCAAATCTGATTATCAGTTCTCTAGAGAAATGAACAAATATAAAATGAATTAGTGCATAAGTGGTGAAATATCAAATCATTAATTTCAAATAATTATATGAAATAATTAATTCACTCGGACATTTGGGGAGGGGAAAGATTGTGCTGGTTAAATGTAAATACTGCACTGATGTCACACTTCTGTTTTTAGAATGAGTAGATGCTCGATATCAGTGCTATAGGGAAATATTTAAGTCACAGAGATGAGGAACTTCAGACATCTACAGGGCATAATAGCATCACCAACAGAGATGAGGAACTTCAAACATCTGCAGGGCATAATGGATTCACCAACAGAGATGAGGAACTTCAAACATCTGCAGGGCATAATGGATTCACCTACAGAGATGAGCAACTTCAGACATCCGAAGGGCATAATGGATTCACCTACAGAGATGAGGAACTTCAAACATCTGCAGGGCATAATGGATTCACCTACAGAGATGAGCAACTTCAGACATCTGAAGGGCATAATGGATTCACCTACAGAGATGAGGAACTTCAAACATCTGCAGGGCATAATGGATTCACCTACAGAGATGAGGAACTTCAAACATCTGCAGGGCATAATGGCATCACCACCAGAGATGATAAACTTCAAACATCTGCAGGGCTTAATGGCATCACCACCAGAGATGAGGAACTTCAAACATCTGCAGGGCTTAATGGCATCACCAACAGAGGTGAGGAACTTCAAACATCTGCAGGGCATAATGGATTCACCTACAGAGATGAGGAACTTCAAACATCTGCAGGGCATAATGGCATCACCAACAGAGATGAGAAACTTCAAACATCTGCAGGGCATAATGGCATCACCAACAAAGATGAGAAACTTCAAACATCTGCAGGGCATAATGGCATCACCAACAGTGATGAGGAACTTCAAACATCCGCAGGGCATAATGGCATCACCAATAGATATAAGGAATTTTTAAGATCTGCAGGGCATAATGGCATCACCAATAGATATGAGGAATTTTTAAGATCTGCAGGGCATAATGGCATGAAATGAAATAAACTTAGTACCTCAACCATTAGCCAAAGACACATTCCGTCCGCAGCGTTACAAATCTGTGCCGGAAAATATTTGACCGGATACCTTTGACCAAACACACTTTATACGCATCGACGACTTCTTACGTCACTTTTAATAAGCAAAGTGACCTGTGGCCCGCGCGTATTCAAGTCCAAGCCTGGTCAGCAGAAGATAATCCGCTTAGCTCTCCCTCCCTTAGGCTCGACGTTTTCTTCTGCGTTCTTTCATTGCACTTGGCGATTAGTATCTAAATAAGGCCCTCAGAAATGACCAGGTACCAACAATGCACTTGGCGACTAGTATCTAAATAAGGCCCTCAGAAATGACCAGGTACCAACAATGCACTTTGTTTTCTTCTATTCTTTTATTCCTTTCAGCGTTTAGGCTGGTTCTTACGTCGACAGTTAAGTGCCTTCTTTGGATTGCGTCCCCTGTTCGTTTAAGAAAAGGAAGTTACGGGTGTCGACTAAGAGGGTGGGGGAGAGGGCGAAGGTTAAAAGGTGAAAGGGGTTAAGAAATTCGACTTACCTGCGAAATGTGACAGAAATCTGTTGACAGGTGTGCAGAGTGCGGCATTTTTTTCCCCTGAGGGGCAGGTAGACTGTGGCTTTATTAAGCAAAATGAGTTGACATTAGTTTTCCCAATTCTTTTAAGCGAGAGAATACAATTGTATGTCCTACACAATTTCTGGAAATAAAACGACTTATTATTTCCTACATTGATACTATTTTTTGGTATGTAGCAAAAAGAAATTGTCGCAATTTATTCATAATCCATTCAATTCAATTCAATGTATTCATCTTCTTTTTCCTGGTATTGTTCCCTGAAGAAAGATCGTTGGAAGACAAAAGAACTATTTGGTAAATCACTTAAATGCCAAACTGATGGTCTGAAATTCGAATGCTGTTGAAGTCAGACATCTTTGGTGTGTTCCTAAAATCTGTCGGAAAATGTAAAAATGTAAATGTCTTTTTCTGCGTTCTCATTGTCCAGTTAGAGAGTTTAGATAACCGGTCATATCTGAGTTTAGATAACCAGTCATATCTGAATTTAGATAGCCGGCCATATCTGAGTTTAGATAACCGGTCACATCTGAGATGAACAGTGCAGTGGTTTCCAGATCAGTGAGATCTCAAAACCGGTAAAATTTGTCTTTTAAAAGGATACTTTGGGGCCAGTATCTTGTTCGGGCCTGTCGATAAAGTATAGAGCTTTGAAACAGTGGGAGGGCGGTGGCTGAGGGGTAAAGGTTCGAATCCTGGTGAAGACTGGGATTTTTAATTTTGTGCTCTTTGGGCGCCTCTGAGTCCACCCAGCTCTAATATATACCTGATATTAATTTTGGAAAAGAAAAGGCGGTTGGTCGTTGTTCTAGCCACATGACACCCTTGTTAATCATCTCAGATGACCTTTACATCATCTGCCCTATAGATCGCAAGGTCTGAATGGGAACTTTACTTTGAAACAAGTCAAGTACACCTATAGGGCAGCACAACTATCAACTACTTTACTTTCCCCAACTAATGTTTGCTGAACACAGGGGCACCCTTAAAATTTGGAAATTAAAAATTCCAGTCTATACCGAGATTCGAGCCCGGGACCCATCGATTCAGAAACCAAACGCTATACACTCGGCCACTACGCCCCCCCATACATGGGCGTAACCAGAATTTTTTACGAAAACTGCGGTATTTTTTTTAAAAACTCACCAGGTTTATAAAAGAGGAATTGTCTTTAAAAAAAAAAACAACATTTTTATTTCGTATGTGACATGTTTTTAATTAATTAACGTCAACCAATGCATTCTATTCCTTTCGCCTGCTTCCTGACATCATAGATATCTTATCCATCGTAAAGGACACTTCATGCCCAATAATTGTTTTCTTATCACTTCGCCTCTGCCACTCTACTTTTTCCTGGTAACGATCCTTACAGGCGCGTCTTTCTTTGCAAGACTTGAAGATCTTGTTACATGGACGCATCAGATTTTTTTAAAAACGTTAGTCAGGAGATGACCAGAAAATCCAGTATTGTGGACTATCCTCGCGTGCTAAGAATAATATAGCATTTCTATAAATGGACTTGATTAAGCAATACGAGTTTTTTAAATTACGTTTTCCCCCCACACGTATTTCATTTACGTCAACACTTCTTCTGGAAGTAGGTCACATCAAAGTAGGTCATATCAAAGTAGGCCATATAAACAATAGCACCACATTTTATTTCGAATAGTAAATCTATGCATTTGAATGACGTATGCCTTACTAGTATCAAGGTCTTGATTAAAAAATAAAAGCTTGTATTTATAACTGTGCATTTTGTGCCCCCCCCCCCCGACCCTACACCCTGTCGTAGTGAAGATCATTTCATGACACCAAACCCAGAAAACAAAATTAATAATAATCTTTGGAAGTGGCTGAGCGGTAAAGTGTTTGGTTTCCGAACCGGAGTCCGGGGTTCGAAACCCGGTGAAAACTGGGATTTTTAATTTCGGGATTTTTGGGCGCCTCTGAGTCCACCCAGCTCTAATGGGTACCTGACATTAGTTGGGGAAAAGTAAAGGCGGTTGGTCGTTGTGTTGGCCACATGACACCCTCGTTAACCATAGACTACAGAAACATATGACCTATAGACCACACGTGTTAACAATGATCTCGTAAAAGAAACAAGTTTAAACTTAAATAAAAATCGCCTTGTACAGGGGCCAGCCGTCACCTCCTACTTTATATAAAAAAAAAATTAAATTATAAGTTATTTCAATTAAAATATTAAATTCAACTACCTAAATAGTAAAAAATATTTAGTAAAAAAAAATCTTAGTTTAAAAATAAAGCAGGGATAAAATTTCAATATTATCATCATTTTTTATCCTTTTCCCCCCCTCAATTCCAACCAGACTAAAAATACACTAGAATACCAGCCATTCAATACTAACTACTGCTTGACTTCTGGCAGTGTTCAAGACGGAAACGTCAATGTGTTTTCAAATCTGACCTTTCGTTCACCTGGAATTCAAACTCCATGAGCGCCAATTAAAAACGATTGACCTGGAAGCAGTTGGAAAATGACCCTCCCGCGAGCATTGATGCCAAGGATTGAATGATGTGGGTTGAAAACTAAACGGATGAAACGTTTGGCTATTTACAAAAATAACAGAAATAGACACGTGACCACAATGTGAATAATAAAATTTAAAAAGGCGTGGACTGTGTCAAAGACAATCCTTGACTATAAATATTAATGACACACAAAGTGATGGTTAACGGTTGCTGGGTGATTCAATAGAGTTTATCTAGAGCAGTGATGGTTAACGGTTGCTGAGTGATTCAATAGAGTTTATCTAGAGCAGTGATGGTTAATGCTTTTTTATTTGGGGGGGGGGGCATCGGTCATATAAATAACATATACATAACATATACATAACATATACATAACATATACATAACATATACATAACATATACATAACATATACATAATATATACATAACATATACATAACATATACATAACATATACATAACATATACATAACATATACATAACATATACATAACATATACATAACATATACATAACATATACATAACATGTGTGTCTCTGGCCGCATAACCAAAAAAAAAAAAGTGCCAAGTGCAATGGCAACGATTCTTGGCGGCTTCATTTTGTAATAATGGAATAAGTTTCGAAGGGCGGATGTGACCCGCGGGTCGTATTTTGAGCCTTCCTGAACTAGAGTATAGACTTGAGGAAGGTCGCCTGACAATAATGGCTGTCATGTAATTTCTCCCATGTTACCAACTTCTTTAATTTTTCCAACCTTTTATTTTTCTCTTTTATGGTGGCCGAATGGTCTCAAATTTTGTTGAAGGCTAGCATTTCAGGATTTTAGTCCAACCAATTCTAATAGGTACATGACTAGAAGCAGACGAGCTTAGTATCATTTTAACCCTTTTAATTGAAAGGTTAAGACTTTCTGAGTCTTCCACTCCGAGTCTATGAAATCGCTGTTTATTGATAGTTACCATTTATACTTCAGTTTTCCTTCTCCGAGCTGGTTAGACAGCAACTCTGAATTTAAACCTCTGCTGCCTTGCATCTATGCACAATCATGGGAAAGGCTTCGGGAGTCTACCCCGAGGAAACATCAGCACGGCCACTTTGAGCACTTTGCAGCACTCTGGTAGAGCCTGCGATGCTGCTGACCGCAAACTTGCCATTTCTTTGGATACATCAGCTGCGTGGAAAAAGGTGTGTGGGGAGGGGGGAGGACTAATATGTGGGCGACATCGTTCCGAGCATGAGATGATCCATAGTCGCTTCGTGACCGAAGGAGGCCACAATACATTTTGTACTATTGGAGACCTATGCATCCACTTTTGTCCAATTGTTCTATAGTGTTTGTCTAGTTTTTTTAAATTTTCGCATCTCGATTTTTTTTCAGAACAATTAAGT
This sequence comes from Biomphalaria glabrata, assembly GCF_947242115.1. Taxonomy (NCBI): domain Eukaryota; kingdom Metazoa; phylum Mollusca; class Gastropoda; family Planorbidae; genus Biomphalaria; species Biomphalaria glabrata. Next base: position 16,777,531 of record NC_074727.1, read on the forward strand.
GCTGACCCTAAAACCTTGAGTTCGAGTCCTGGTGCTATTACTTTCTTTTAGAGACTATATTTCGACTGCTGTTTTTTTTTAAATAGTGGCTGCTCTCTCTCTCTCTCTCTCTCTCTCTCTCTCTCTCTCTCTCTCTCTCTCTCTCTCTCTACCATAATGGTAAATTTTCTTAATTCAATAATTTAGTGAGAGAACATGTTCTGTGACGCTATTTGATTGCGAATAAAGGTTGAGGATGTTTAATTATAACAAGTAACATACACAGAAATTACATTTATAAAATCAAATCCTCCTTTCGGGAAGCTGGTGTTGGTGCGGGGGAATTCCCGCCGAAAAAAGCATTCCTCCAAAGTGCTCAGCATCAAAAGACGTAATCCAAATTTAATTTTACGATATGTTGTGAACAATTACAACGGTCAAACTAGTGTGGGCAATAGGGTAGTTATTTTGTTACCCCCACAGATATACATTAACTGTGAAATTTCTAGGAAAACCGTTAGAGCCGTTGTCGAAATATCCTTCCAGGGTCCACCCATATTTCTGGACCCATGAAGCGTTTGTAACCTAGAAAGATGAATAGTAAAAATCCGTATATTTACCAGGAAGTAATGCAAAGTTTAACATATTGATCTTTTTCTTTTACTGTCAACTCTTTAAAATGCTCAAAGCTTTTCGTTTTTTTCCCCCAATCCTTAGTTTTATGTATTTGAACAGTATTTGTATTTTTGTTTCCTTTCAGATCTTTATATTGGACTAACTTGAAAAAAAAAATCTTGTATAGACGGAGTTAAGAAAACTTTTATAGCGCGCACCGTCAAATGGTTCCCACGACGCATACCAAGGATCTACTGAAAACAATTGGGGAAAAAAAGATGCCACTGCGTTAAAGAAATAATTATGGATATTTCTACTACCTAGTTTCTGGAGGTTTCTATTTTATGCACTTATTCTAGTTCACATGATGATCAGCACTACCCATATCACTAAAACATATATAGGTCTATGATAGATTCGATATTGACATAACAATGAATTTCCTTAAAAATTTCAAGAGTTGAAGTACAGGAAACATGATTCAACAACGAGTCATGCACATTTAGAAACAAGCTTGGGTTAAAGGTCAAACGCACACAACTAACGAATAGCAAAGAGAAAAAAAATACCAATGACACATTAATGAGAGCTAGAAGTGTGTACTTAGAGGTCACAAAGACATCAGAAAACCAACTCATGCATACAATGGTCATCACTCGAAAATCATCTTCACATTTTTTAAAATGCTTTTTACCTTCCTAAAGAATTTTCAGAAAAAAAAAATGTCTCCCCTTTAATCAATATTGATTTGCATTATATATATTTTTTTTTCGAGAAAGATAATTATAAAATCTGTGTCTTAGTTCAAACTTTCTGAAGAACGACAGGCCGTGACTGCCAGAGGGTTTAAACTCGAAACTTTCAGGTCGAAGGTTTAAATCAAAAATGTGAAAGTCAAAACAATTGAGAACGACGCTATAGTCAAATCTGGTTAATCGGACCACCAGCCCTTTATTCCCTGAATCCTAACGCACTGAAACAGATTGTACTATTACAAGCTGAATCCGTTTCATTGGACCACCAGCTCTTTATTCCCTGAATCCTAACGCACTGAAACAGATTGTACTATTACAAGCTGAATCCAGTTAATTGGACCAGGCTATGGTGTAATAATCTTCATTTCTCAAAGGTATTGTAGATTTTCATACATGGCGGAATAACTATAAATGGCCAGCTTTTAGGTGTCTCCGCTGTACAAGATAAAAGGATGTGTGCTTAAAGCTATGTTTTTTTTTAAATAGTGAATGTTTTATTTTTGTTCACTTTTTTTAGCACTGCAGAATCGAACCTTAAAAAGCTCTTTTTTTTTTTTTTGTTTGTTTTCTAAACTTATTCCTATACAGGGAAAGTTGTAGAGTCTCTGTGACTTGAAACTTCTTTAACAACAAATGAGCAACTATCATCATCATTGGCCACATTACGACTATGGTACATCTCGAACACTTTTACATGGGGCTGTGGAGCCCTGGAGAGACACTCACGTCCACACATAGCGCAGGTCAAGGTGGCTTTCGCTTTGGTGCTAGAGGAGCCGGCCATTTTCCGTGTGGCACGCTTTTCTTTAAGAGCTGAGGCCCATGTGTTTTTTTTTTTCACTGTTCATAGCAACTATATAGCGGTGATAGAGGAGATTTTATAAGAATACCATCTTCCACGCGTTGAGATAGTGTTACAATGACATCTGAATTCTTAATTTTATATATTTAGTCGGAAACTGTGAAGCGTCCTTGACATTATTCAGTTTTTCATACATGGCTGAAAATCTCTATATAGCAAGCTTCTTGGCGTATCCGGTGTACAAACTAAAGGACGTGTGGATAAGCTTTTTTTTTTTAAGTTATCTTATAAAATACAGGCGTTACTTCAACGCGTCACTAGGTCAATCTAGTTATCTTATAAAATACAGACGTTACTTCAGGAAAGAAAACGCGTCACTAGGTCAATCTAGTCATGCATGTCAATCAAGGACTTAAACTCTGCTAAGTCGTTGGTTTTCCTAGCTGATTTCATGTTTTCATAGCACTAAAGAAGAAGGAGTATTTGTACAAATTTGTCCTAGCTTATGGAACTAGATATATACTTCATCTTTGCGTCTTTCTGAGTATTTTTATTTGGTTTTGTTTTTGTGTTTGAAGATTATAGTTCAGTGCTTTATGTATAATTGCCATTTTACTTTTTATTCTTCTATCCTGAAGGGTTTCTTAATGTAGTTATTTTACTAAGGGTGTTACTCTAGTCAAATGTGAATATTTCTTTGTTTTGAATCTCACTGCTCTATTTGTATCTGTTTTCTTGAGTTGAGGGGTGCAAAATAGAGTATGCTTATTCTATTATTGGCCTAACCAACTTTATATCCGTATTGCAGGACACTTTATACCACTGCAGAATCCAATTGATAAAACTCTTCCGATTGTAGATTTTATCTGGTTTAGCCACTTTGAAGGTCAATTTTTCGTTTTCAAAATGTAAAGTTTTTGTAAAAATCTCCAATGCAGATACACATCTAATGTAAAAAGAAATATTTCGTGAATAATATCCCCCATGGTGTTGGTCGTTCATTTTTCATTTATTTGCGTATTTCTAGTAATGTTACATTACAGCAAGGAGTCTATCCAGTGTGCTCTGCACAATCCAGTTCTTCTATTAACAGTTCCGCCAACGATTTTACAAGAGCACGTGGATTGGAACTTTACATAAGACTGTGTGCAAAATGTCCAAGTACGTCTATCGAAGCATTCATCTCTATACTGAATACAAACATTTAAGTCGAGTGCGGTAATTCCCGAAAAAAAAAAGAAAAAAAAAAGTAAGCCAAATTTAATTTTAAAATGATTATATTTACGAAAAATTATAACGGTCAAACCAGAGTTTTCGATGTGTGGCCATTTAGGTAGTTATTTTTTTCCAAAATATATACATACGCTGTGGAGTTTCTAGGAAATTCGTTGGAGAGGTTTTCGAAATATCCTCACAACCATGAAGAGAATGCAAGCTAATAGGAATTGTAACAGAACAAAATACATTTAAATGTAAATGAATTAGCCTAACTGAAATATATTTCTTTCTATTCATTGTTGAGTAAAAGTCAGAGTCAAGTAAGGATTTATGTTGTGTTGTCTCGGCTACACTGATACGCCCTTCAGACATGCCGGCGTTATGACAGTGTCAGCTCTATGTGGCATATGACCCTGCCACGATGTCCAGTCACGGATATAGCGCATTTTTATTTCTAGTTGAACGCTTTATCGTCCTGTCAAAGTGAGACGAATCGAGTTCTGTCCTCACGGACCTGACATGCTGGGTCTCCATTTCAAGGCTGTCGCAGGACCGTCGGCAGTCAACAGTGTATGCCTGTATGGCAAGGGTGTGTGGGGAGTTTGGGGCGGAGTAGGAGTGGCATAGGGCGTCGAATGACGGAAACAGCCCAGTGGGGCGCTGTGCCAAAGACATCCATGTCTGTCACAAAGACATATTAGAGCCCATTTATTTCACCAAAGGTAACAGAAGTAAACTGAAGGCTGGGTGGTGATGGCTGGGTAAATCATGGTCAACGTGAAAAGGGCGGGGTCGAACCTTCAAAACGCAATGGTACCTCAAAACGAGCTGAGAAATATATTTGTCAATCTTTGTTTGGTACGAAGCGAGCAAAACTAATCCATTTCATCTAGTTCAAAACAGAGAGAGAGAGAGAGAGAGAGAGAGAGAGAGAGAAAGCAAGCGAGCAGGGTGTGGACCTAGTCTTAGGGGCTCCAGCCTTTTTTTTTTCAAAGTTGTATGCTCTTATAGTGAATACAAGTACTATTAGAGGTAATTAAGAGAGCAAAATTACACTTACGAGCCTTTGATCTGCTTATCAATGAGATATTGTGTTTAATGTATTGTGTTATGATATTTAAAAAGTATAAAGGTATGTTCAAACTAAAAAAAAGCTCCCCTTTCAGACCTTGAGGCTTATAGGGCAGATGATGTAATTGTCTACTACTTCTATGGCCCACTGTTAACGAACGTGTCATGTGGCCAGCACAACGACCAACCGCCTTTAATTTTCCCCAATTAACGTCTGGTACCCATTAGAGCTGGGTGAACTCAAAGGCGCCCAAAGATCCCGAAATTAAAAATCTCAGTCTTCACCAAGATTTGAACACAGGATCCTGGTTGAGAAGCCTATCGCTTTACCACTCAGCCACCGCGCCTCCATGTTTGAACTAGAGTCTAGTAAACTTTTGAATGTTTATAACCTACGTTCTATTAAGTACTAGACGCATAGATAAGTTTATCATTTTTTTCTTCATATCAAGATAGACAGCACTGACTTGACTCCCAATTCTTCCCCAACCCCCAACCAGTTGTTTATTTCTGTCAACCATCTCCCGCTTCCAAAATGATTAGTACAGGGAGGATGCACTCCCATATATGGCGCTCTTGTCATTAGAGTTAGATCATTCAAAGTTTAAACAACTTAAATAGTCACACAACAACAACAACAACAAAAAAAAGAAACCTACAAAGGTCAATATGAACACAAAAGTAGTACACTTTGAATCATGAAACATCAAAGATGATGTCTCGATACCCAATAGTTGGCCTCACTTGGCTATATTCTCAGCTGGCTCTCTTTAATCTAGATCTAATTAAAACAAGTCATATAAATCAAACTTTTTAATCAATTCCTACTTTATGTTCAAATAATTTAGTAAAGAAACATTATGTCTTACCTTTGTATGGGGGCGGACATATGCAAAATGGACATTATTGAAGCTCAGTAAAAAGATAAATACAGCATAATTGTTGAGTGCCACAAAAATGGAACAATGGGAGTTAACGGTTAATTAAAAAATATGATTAATTTAATAATCAAAGTTCTTTCTGAAATTTTCGATAAAATATATTATCACACAGACCGAATTTATGTGTGAAATTTCGTCTCAATAGGAAAGTAAAAAGTTGTCAAAATAAATTCTTATTTGTTTCATTTCTTTTTTATTATGAGGAAAGTGTGTGTTCTATAATAGGAACAAGACAAAAGGTGTAAGCTATATAAGTCTATGGTGTAAGCTATATAAGTCTATGGTGTAAGCTATATAAGTCCATGGTGTAAGCTATATAAGTCTATGGTGTAAGCTATATAAGTCTATGGTGTAAGCTATATAAGTCTATGGTGTAAGCTATATAAGTCTATGGTGTAAGCTATATAAGTCTATGGTGTAAGCTATATAAGTCTATGGTGTAAGCTATATAAGTCCATGGTGTAAGCTATATAAGTCTATGGTGTAAGCTATATAAGTCTATGGTGTAATCTATATAAGTCTATGGTGTAAGCCAGTGGTTCCCAAACTTTTTTGTCTCGTAGACCCCTTGCCATGTTTTTAAGTTTTCGGTAGACCCCCCAGCATTTTTTTGAAAATTTATTAACTTCAGATGTGCTTTTCTCACTGATTACTATGCGATATATATTTATTGATGACATTCAAAGCAAAATATAGCAAAATATCCTCACATGAAACACTGAGATTATGCCTTCGTGTTGATCAAATTTAGGTTATCGCATTGTAGCTGCAAGTTAACCTCATTCAATTAATGAAACAAGTTTGTGAAATAGTCTATGTCCGATTCCCGTTTAATTTCTCTGTCTAAAAATAGGATCTTGGCAACCAAGAACGACAACTATCATACTTCAGTGTGAAGGAGCAATCGATCAAAATTTCAGGCAAAAAGCAATTCTTTATGAATTTCTTGATTCATAACAAAAATATAATAATACCACTACATTATCAGGCAAGGTTAACTAGTCCAGCTTTTTAAAAAAGTAAAGCGTAATAACACGATAACCATTCATTGTCCAAAACTCATTTCACCATTACACCTTTGTACTGTATTATTCATTTGGAGAATTTTTAATGATGTCAGACATAAGGTTATGTAATAAAGATGGTAAAACCTCTTCAAAGGTTGGCAAAGTCAAATTCTGAATTTAAAAGTTTTCAAGAGTATTTCAAATCTTAATCTATTTTATTTCATGTTGACTTTTCTCGATGTTCCAGCTTCGATGGTTTCATAGCGACATAGCTTCAAACTTTGTTACATAAAAATAAAGAACAAATGCAAAAGTTGTTCAACAAAGAATGAAGCCAAATTTTTAATAACCAACAATTTACGGTCAACATTTTATTTTATAGACTTGGCCATGTAAATTATTACTTTTATGTAGACACAATTAAGATATTTAAAATAATACGTTAAAATTTTTAAATAAAAAAAAATCATTCCACTTACAGGGTTGAAATTCAAAGGATTAACTAAGGTACAAATGTGTGAACGAGTCAATTTCATGAATGGTCATGCTTCAATGAGATCCGCCTTCGTAGACCCCCATTAACAGGCCATAGACCCCCAATTTATTTTTTCACTTCCGTAGACCCCTTGGAAGTCCTCGTAGACCCCTGGGGGTCTATATAGACCACTTTGGGAATCACTGGTGTAAGCTATATAAGTCTATGGTGTAAGCTATATAAGTCCATGGTGTAAGCTATATAAGTCTATGGTGTAAGCTATATAAGTCTATGGTGTATGCTATATAAGTCTATGGTGTAAGCTATATAAGTCTATGGTGTAAGCTATATAAGTCTATGGTGTAAGCTATATAAGTCTATGGTGTAAGCTATATAAGTCTATGGTGTAATCTATATAAGTCTATGGTGTAAGCTATATAAGTCTATGGTGTAAGCTATATAAGTCAATGGTGTAAGCTATATAAGTCTATGGTGTAAGCTTTTGAAATGTATCTTCTAATTAGAACAAAAAAAAAGTGACTAATGTAACGAGTATGAATTTCTTTGAACAAAGATATTTGATGTTTTCTGTTTTCACATGTAGGTTACAAACAAAACATTAGTAATACTCATTGACTACTCAGGTCAGGAAAACCCTCTCGTTTAGTCAGTGTTTATTGAATAGCTCCAGTCATAAAGACCGCAAGTTACGAAGTTCAAATGCAAAACCGTTCAAGAGACCAGAGAGTTAACGGATGTCATTGGTAGATGTCAGAAAACTGGGTCTGACCCAGACCATTCGTTAGAGAGGGCCTCGACACTGACCTGCGACGTCACAACCTATGGGTAGTGGAAATCAATAGCGCGTTGCCACGTCGTACAGACCTGTGAGGTGGCAATGAGCCATTGATCTAAAATGCCCACAGGCTGTGACGTTGCAGGTCAGTGTTCAGGCCTCGGTCTAAATCTCCATATTAATGCTTGCTAAGATTAGACTCATGGAGTGAAGTGTCAAGTAAATTCAGGTATAAAAAGCAGACGAACTGTAAGAAATATAGCAAGTCTCACTTCTTCACCAGACCTACATCTTCTAACAGACAACACCTTCCGCGACTTATCTTCGGTAGAAGAAGAAACATAGAGTCAAGTGTTTGTTTGTTTGTTTTTTTTTTTTGTTTTTTTTTTTGTTTTGTTTTGTTTAAATATGTAGATACATTTTTTTTCACATAAACGAACACCATTTTTAAAACAAAAATTTTTTTTTTTTGGATTTCAGATGCCAGAACGTATACACAATATAGATATCTAGTTTCTTTTTGTGTATAAAGCTAAATTACAATCCAGGTTCCAGTATATTTACCTAATGTTTCTAAATTAGTTCGTTGGAGATCACGTTTTTCTTGGCTACGTCAGATTACGGTCATTCCTTTTGGCGGTCCGTTAGAGACGTCACTTGACACGGACTATACACGGTCCATCGCAGCTTTATTGTGGTGGTACGGGAAGGCACGAACCGCAACTCTCTTTGCATTTTGCAGTGTATGTAGATCTAGCTGAGTTGCATTCCCCTTTTTGTTGGACCCGTCCACTATCATCTCCTTTTCTTGTAATGTTTTTACATATCTTGGTTTGAAGACCTGGACTTTTGAGGAGGGAAAAAAAAGGGGAGGGCTCCGAAGTGTGGGAAGGGGGCTAGTTGTTGGTAAAAGAAAAATAAAAGAGGTGGGGGCGGCGGTGGGCAGCAGCGGTGGTGGTACTAGTCGAAGCAGTTGTGGTGTAGGGGTCATTGTTCGACCCCTTGCTTTTCACATGCGATGCCACATGCTGGAAATTAGATCGCATGTGACCTAGATTCTTCGTTTTTTTTTTTTTTAAATAATAATAAAATGGTACTTCCAGTATTGGTCACGACGTGTAGGAGGTTGGTTGGTGGTGTGGGGTGGATGGTGTTGGGGTGGACAAAGTATGGGGAGGGGGGCTGTAAAGAAAGGAGTGAAGAACAACGAAGAAAAGGGGGAGGTGTGGGGGGGGGGGGCTTATGTAAAGTCATGCCACGTTGGCTCACTAGTGTTTTTTTTTCCTCCCCCCCCCCCCACCCCGAGGCTTCTCTTTGAATATGCATGTGTGCTGTTAGTCATGTCGGGGGCGGAGGGTGAACGGCGCTTTGCCCAGGGGGTCGATTAAGGTGGTGAGGGAGAAAGCAGGGAGCAAAGACTAAGAAGCAGTCTCGCGAAGGAGTAGGGAAAAAAAAAGAGTGTGAAAAAAATGGGAACGGGGTGAAGGCCATTGATATCCGCTAACAACGCATCAATAAAATAATAGAAACCTGCCCATCGCTTTCGTCTTTCCCTTTTTTATATGCTGCCCCCGTCACCTGCTTGCCCTTGTCTCACTGTGGGAAGGTCATCTCGGTGTCCAGCACGGACAATGCTGACCCGTGGTATTGGTTAACAAGCGGTAAGCGCCTTTAATCCTCTCGGACACACCAGGGCCGTGTCCAGTAAATGGGATTGCATTGTCCTACATAGCGAACGTTCAATGTGGATACATCGGACACTTGTACGCTTTTGTTGCTTGGGTAGCGTTTTCAGAGCGCAACCTGGTGTCGACGGCTTAACCGAAACACAATTTTATATCCTCAAGGCCTACCTTCTGTAAATTGAGGATTAACAAAACAACAAAAAGACGATCCTAATATACAACGTTTCCTCTTTTCTTAATTTAGATGTCACGTGATAAACGTGGGAATTCATTTTCGACTTTTTCTTTATCTGATTTATATTTTTTTGACTGTAATACATTTTTTTTTTATTTTGTATGACAAGTGAAGCTACAATAATCAATAAATATTAAGAATACTTTAAAACAATAATCTATACTGTAATGTAAAAAGTAAGGCGTATATATGTATGTATGTATGTATGTATATCCCGCATAGAAATCAAAACCGTTTCACCAATCTTGATAAAACTTGGCATAAATGTTCCTTGTGTACTAACTGGAACCGTGACGTGTGTATAATAGCCCTAAAACAAACTAAAGAAGCTCAAAAAAAAAAAAAAAAACTGCCCAGTTCTATGTAAGTATTAGTACTTCATGGATCTGGGCCATAGTTTACCATGTTTAGATCGAAAGGATCTAGATCTATTTTTTAAAACTAAACGTTGCACAGATCGCTTTTTACTTTGACACATGAAAATACAAAAAATAGATTTAGGTCGATTAGCTATTTTGATAGCTCCATTCATACTATTTTTACATTCACGCATTCAGCATTCGCTTATACTTATTATTTCGTTTAATTGTTTACATAACACCCTCAATGACTATATCGACAGTGATACGCAAATTAAGACCCGCGGGACGCGGGTAACATATGGCAAGTAATAAATATAAAAAGCTTTAAACAACTTTAGGTTTAAATTGTTTTTCAAGGAATTAGGGCACATTGAGATTTCCGATAATTAATTTAATATAAAGTTCGAAGTGGCAAAGATGAGTATTAGCAAAATGAATTGGTTTTCATTCATGCCTGAAGTTTGATTTTCAGTCTAGAGCATTATGTAACACTGCCAGCAGGAAAAGGGGTCGCGGTAGCTGAGTGGTTAAGCGCTTGGCTTTCTAGCCTGGGGTCATGGGTTCGAACCTCGGTGAAGACTGGGATTTTGAATTTCGGGATTTTTAGGGTGCCCCTGAGTCCACCCAACTGTAATGGGTACCTGCCTTTAGTTGGGGAAAGTAAAGACGGTTGGTCGTTGTGCTGGCCGCATGACTCCATACTCGTTAAAGTTGGCCAAAGAAACATGATCTTAACATCAATTGCCCTATAGATCGTACAGTCGGATAGTTATGACCACTAGATGTATGTTAGATGAGGGACAAAGCATTTTTTTTTTAAATAAAATATATGTGATGAAAATAAAATGAAATTGTATAGACATTGTACAGATGGTCATGTGTTTGAAACATTTTTACTGAAGTGTTTATTTTTAGATCACTTATTAATATCGTTTTAAATCTTTCTAAAGAACCGGATAACAACATGGGTGCATTCTACGAGCTAGGAAAATGTGCATGTACAGCAGGGCCAGCCCTAGGCATAGGTAAATTAGGCAGCCGCCTAGGGCCTCCGATTGGTGTGGGGGGCTTCGCACAGGACTCCAAACAATTTTTTAAAGAAGAAATAGTAACAATTTTAACAATTTTGAAACTATTTTATTTGTTTGCTACAAAGCACAAGTGCTACAAAGGCAGTCATTACAAATAATAACAGTATACAAATAACATACACAAAATAATTAAACTGAAGTAGCGAAACTTTTTCTTCAATGTTAATATTGGAACACACTAGGTTTTTTTTTTAAATAAATGCGTTATTTTAGTTTTTCGCTTTTTAAAAAAAATTCTATTTAATTGGGACCCCAAAGTCACTTCCCTCCAATTATATAAGGCCGGCCCTGCGCACAGAATCGTAGGTACATTCCCCCCCCCCACATGCACACACACACACACACAAAGCCACACACACACACACACACCAAGGTTGTCTAGCAGCAGCAGTCTGACAATCAATATATATGTATAATAGCGGACCTTAATGATATTGATCAGCCATGTAAATTAGTCTAGTTTAGTTCCGTGGTGGGACCTACGCTAAGTAGGCGTATTAAAGTGAAACACGATGAGAAGAAGGTCGAAGTAAGGACAGAGAGATGGAGAGAAAGAACGAAATAAAGGAAATACGAAAGGGAGAGAGAAGGGAGAGAGAGAGAGAGAGTGGAAAAATATAAGTAAATAAAGAGAGAGTTGAAGAACGCATTGACAAACGGACTAACATATCGATATACAGATAGATAGATATGAGGCGAGGTGGCTGAGTGGTTAAGCGCTTTGCTTCCGGACCGAGGGGGTCCCGTGTTCGAATCCTGGTGAAGACTGGGATTTTAAATTTCGGAATTTTTAGGGGTACCTGACTTTAGTTGGAGAAAAGTAAAAGGTTTGTGCTGGCTTCATGACATCCTTGTTAACCGTGAGCCACAGAAACAGATAACCTTTACATCATCTGCCCTATAGATTGCAAGGACTGAAAAGGGGGAACTTGATAGATAGATACAGATGATATAGACATAGACATATTGTGGCTACTGTGTTAAAAAAATGAAAAATACAATTACAAAATTGGGAGAGATTTTTTAAAATGTCAAGGTGGTCCTAGCAAAAGGTCATTGGTGCCTAATAAAAAATAAACCTCTGTTTGTGCTATAAGCGATACAGATCAGACATTTAATTTTTAAATGCTACAAAGTGCACATATAGGACTGCTAAATTTGAAGCCAATCAACACTTCTTGCATTCTGTATACCGGATTTCCTAAGACCCGAGATATTTTCAGTTGTTTTTTTGCCATAGTTGAAAACCTTCAATGCAAGGCATGCAAATAAGTATACCTCATACCCCAATGTATTACAAATGTGAACAAATAGATGAGATAGTACATGGACAAATTGATTTCATCCTACATGGACAAAATGATAAGATACTACCTGGATAAATTTGGGGACCCACTACATTGACAAATAGATGAGATACAACATGGACAAATAGATGAGATACTAAATGTACTAATTGACGAGACACTAGATATATAAATAGACGAGATACTACATGAACAAATAGATGAGATACTACATGGACAATTGTTCATCTGATTGAATGATCTTGGTAATCCAACCCCAAAAATTGGGGGGAAATACGAAATTTATTTTTGAAGTGTGTAGGTTGTGTCCCTTTGAATTCTAAGACAATGATTGCTGGGATTGAATCGACGGTAATTTCAACGATTGAAGACCTGAGCCAATCAGATTTTCAATCGTTTTCTCAAGAGCTCGTGAGACGATTGAGCTGAATTGGGCATTGCTAGGAGTGGACTGAAATGAGAGTGTAGGCACTGAGTGCTGAAACTGACCGTAACCTCGTTTGAAGGAGACCCCAACATAGTAATTAGTCATCTCCCCTGTCTATGGCTCTTGATGCCTTAGCCCCGTAACTATTCTCCTCGCGTCTTTCGTCTTTGTGTAACATGCGAGCAGGAAGGGGTTTTGTAGTACAGTAATGTTATTAAATAAATGTTCCCTTTAATGCGATACTACGTTCAGTGCTGGAAAACTGATAAATTAACCCAACCTCCCCTCTCCCCGGGCCCAATCTTAGGTTTTCTGCCAACCAGTGCTGGAAAGCTGATAAACTCCCTCCTCCCACACCATTTTTTTTTGTTAACCGGATGAAGGACTTGTCATTGGGAGGAGCGGGAAAAAAAAAAGGGGGGGGTGATGAAAAAAAATTGGACTGGTGTATGAAGCTGTGAAATCTTCTGAATGTAAGTTAAAAAAAAAATACAGAGGTAAATGTGGCCAGGTTGGGCAGTCGGTACACAGAAAATTCTCGTTAAGTAAAAGGCATGCCACACAATTTTCTCAAACAGCTTCCGTTGTTATTGGTGACAAGTGAAGCGTCTTTTTATGTTTGTCCTTTCTTCTTCTTCTTCTGCATGTCGGAGGGTTCAGACAACTTGTCCTATATCTGAGAGGAACTGGGCAGTGGTTTTTTGACCAGGCAGCTCTCCTAATAGTTTTGTTCGAGTCTCTCCATGGAGTATACTGCTCTGAAGGACATGATCGTCTTTCTGTAAGCTTGCAAATGTTAAATTACTGCAAACATATAAAATAGAAACAGAAAGTAGCCAAAGTATTAAGGAAAAACAATACTGCGATGCATTAAGTCTTTACGTAGGTGCATAGTGTCTTTTGTTCTTAAGGAGGAACGGAAGTTCAATAACTTCTAGCACCAACACCACTGGTAGGGGCCTATTACTTTTTATAAGTTATATGTCAAAGCTCTTTAAATTGTGGGGGAACACATTTTTTTCAAGATTTACTTTTCTTCCATCATATTTTGTAGTCTTTACTTCGTACTTAATAACTTCTACTTTTTCTTTTTTTAAATCGCCTCCCAGAGACCTTCTGAAACCTTTTCTCCCCATTGCTTTTAAAATCCATTACTCACCAACGAGCTCGCCCCCTCCCCAGTGAGCCATATTACTATTAAAAGCGCCATGTTTGGTCCTTAAAATTGTTATTTTTTGAAACACTGACCCCTCTTGCCATCCCACCCCCACGCTACCCCCCACCCCCACTTTCTTTTTCCCATCATTGGTCCCCAACTGCCTTAACATGTTCAAATCCTATCATGGGCAAGGGGAGCATGAAAACTATTGGCTAGGAAAGGAATGAGGGAGAGACGCATGGCGGGGCTTTTGGCTTTCAAGAAATTCAAGGTCACTTATTCCAGTGAATGCTAATTTATTCTACATTTTAACCCCCCCTTCTTTTCCTTTGTTTTGTTTAAAATCCTTAATTGATTTTTTTTTCTTCTTTTAGTAATACGACACTGATGTGATATTCTTCATTAAATAAATACGAGCGAACAGTTAGGTGAAAGTGAAAACGAGAGACAGACAGACCGACAGAACAGAACTTACAAATACAAAAATCACAACATAATAAGATTCTCAGAAGGACACGAATATAAGGGCAAATCTCTTATACCATATACTAAGACAAATTCGTACAAGTGATTCCCTAGTTCTACTTAGAGTATGGAACGGGTTGCCTAACACACGAATTAACAAAAGGGGGAAAAAAGGAATTAAATAACAATGATAATAAAAAAAAAAGATATATTTAAAAATATCTGATCAGAATAATCAAAGAAATGCTGACTATTAATTTTGTACACAATTTAAAAACAAACAAGCGTGAAAAAAATGTTCTCTGTGATACAAATCCTCCATGTGACAGACGTGTGATGATGTATTGCCAGTAAGACATCAGTCACATACATCACCATATCATCACCGCAAATATTTTAATATATGGGTAATTACAATATACTTCTAAGTCGTAATTAAAACACTTGAATGTTATTAGGAATCAAGGTAGCACATTGTATGAGATATTGTTGAAATAATTGAAGAAGTAAAACAAGCAAATAATTGTCTGACTCTAACAATGTGTTCTAGAAAGAAACACTGGTTCAGAAGTCAAGACGTTTTTGTATAAACCCAATCCAACCTCCGTAAACAAAGTCGAATGTAACGCACTTAATACAATCTCCAATAAGTGTAATTGATTTTCTATTATAACAGATAGAGGGTGACAAGAAAGCTGAGTGTTCGAGATCGTCTGCTGTTTATTAATTTGCTGCATCCGCAAAGTAGCAAAAGTCTATTGTCGGGCTCACATCTTCTTCTTAAATTTTGAATATTGAAATATTCCCGCCTTTTCTTGCACGAACTAAAACAAATGCCATTTTTTCTAACAATTTTTAAAAATCTGGCCTGTCCTCTCCTTCAATAGTACATTGTAAATTAATAATATATCGAATAATATTATTTTAAATTATTTAAAATTTTGTAAACTATCCTGTCTTTCAAATCTGCATAATCTTTGTAGAGGCCCGAGCAAGAGACTGGCCCCAAAACTTCCAAATAAAACAAAAACAATATGGAGAGCTGCCAGATGTGGACACCACTGCGCATTTCAACGCATATATAGGACTTCTCGACTGAACCCTTTAAACGTATGATATGAGAACGAAGAAGAAGACTTAAAACTATCTGAGCCCTTATCAAATAGGGATAATGACGTCATTGGCGGGCTACATTCAATCCTCAATTACGCAGCCTATGATAAAATATAATTACTGTGGTAGCCAAGTCCGGGACCTTAGGCCGATTTGACTGATTTATCTAAATTGAAGTCCCGCGCATGGCAGTTGCTCCGCAATTGACATTAAACATATCACTATCAGTCATGTCTCTTGTCACGGGCTTTTAAAGATGTTGGACTCAAAGGGTTAACATATTTAGCGTATCGTACGATTGGCGTAAATTTACCTACTGGCGCTTTCGGCGTTTGAGTTGCTTCCTGTGCATGTTGTATAACAAATGTTGGTATAATGATCTAATCAATAGTAATAGTTTTCATTGTAAAACAAAATATAGAAGAGGTGCCTCGCGAGCATCCATTAAATTGGTCCCCGCAATTCGTAAGGCCGGCCCTGGTGTTAGCAGCAAATAAAAAAAATTAAGTTAAAAAAAAATGCTGTCTGTGATACAAATCCTCCATGTGACAGATGTGTGATGATGTATTGCCAGTAAGACATCAGTCACATACATCACCATATCACCACCGCAAATATTTTAATATATGGGTAATTACAATAAACATTACAATAAAGAACAAACACACACACACATAAACACACAATTTGAGAATATTGTTGATTTCAATGGCTGCCGGTAGTAATGTATGCGCCCTGGACTGTCGTCTCGGTGGTCCCGTGTTCGAACCTTCCCCACCACCGTCCCTCACTGTTCTGCAGGATGTTTGAGCTATGATTTTTAATTCTGTGGGAAAATCCAAAACATTTAAAGCAAAACATAACAAGGTTACAAAGACATTTTGTGTGGAAACACAAATTGAAAATCGGACCCGATGTGGTCCACCCTGGCAGGTAAAAAGGCAGGTTTCAATATTATCAGAATGAAATTCTATGAAAGACAAATGACAGAAAATAATGGAGAAAAAGAAAGGTTTACAGATCTCGTGTGGTGCCCCAGCTGTCCAGCAGACCAATGGATAGGTGAAAGTGAATGTGAAGTTAGATGTGACCCTGGCCTAACTGATGTCTTATAATGATGTCTAATTGTTTTGTAAAGGGCCTATCTCTTATTCCTCAAGAATAAAACATTTCCGTAAAAAAAAAAAAAAAAAATTCTTAGGTTAGGTGTCTTCTACTGTACACATTACTGCTGTTCACGCAAGACAGAACTTACATAACTTAACAATATAAATATAAAAAAAAAAAATTGACCAAAAATCTACAACCGTTTGCATAAATGTGTTAAAATATCGTAATTAGAGGTCTTCCCTAATAAAGAGTTAGAAGTGTTTGTTACTATTAATAGTGAATAGTTGTAATAATTGTGTATTTTTATGAAAAAACTGCTTGCATAAGTGATTTCAGAATAGGAAAAAGCAGCCGTTGCATCAGAACTTTGAATGGTCTAAAATATTGTGATGTTGGATTTTCACTATCTTTTCTAGTTTACGATATCTAAACGGGAAGGACGAACAGACTGACGGACAGACGGACAGACAGGCCGTACAAAACTAAAAGCGTCTTTTCCCCTTTCGGGGGCCCCTAAAAATACATCACTGTTTCTTGAGCAAAGGTGCCCAAGGATTTTTCCGGATCTGGGTCTCAAATACATTTCCAATTTACATTTACTCTCACTGTCCACCTTGTCGCGGGTATAGGTAGTGAGGGTCTAAGTGAATTTAATGGGCGAGAAATGTTTTTCTTCCATGCAACCGTATGTAGGTCAAAGCTCCGATACATTTATATCATACTACTAGTATGTGTGTAATACTATATTATTGGTTATAATGAGTCTGGCTAATTTATTCAGAAAAAAAAACTGGACTGAAATTTCAGATTAACAAGAAAAAAAAATGGAATCTGGTAAAGATGAAAGAGAAAATAAATGTATATTTAAAATGTATATTTTTGAAATCTTGAACTGGAGTAGAATTTCCATTGTTGTATAAGCCGGCTAACATGAGTGAACCAATACAAGAGAATTATGAAAAATGAGTTCACTGTGGCAGCCTGTTGTATCAAAATGCCAATAACATTTCTGTTCGTATTTCTATTCCAAGATCATATTACAAAACGTGAGAGAACAAACTAATAAACATACATACATTTTTTGTTCACGTTCTATTTTTCTATTCTCACGAAGAATGTAGATCTCATTAAATGCTCCAATTGTGCTTCCGTTATTGTTATGTTCCTGGATGCGAGACTTAGAAATCTGAGCAGACGTGAAACTTGTTAAAGGATTTCACTTCCTTTCAGTCTGCACATCAAAAGTGACACTGTGGGGAGGGTGTTGTACGGTCAGGGCTACTCAGCACAGATAACTGGTCACTAACTCACTCCAAAAGGCTGAGGCAACACATGCTCTGGACAATGAAAATCGAAACTAGTGACACATGCTCATTGTGGAGCGGCTCCACGGCAATCTCGACCACGTTCTGCGAATAGAGGAGAATAATGGTGTCGGAAGATTTGACACAGAAAAAAAAAAAAAAAATAAAAAAGGAACCGGAAGCAAAATAGTACCGGAAAATATGAAAAAACTATTATTGCGTGGAAAAAAAAACTTTAATTTTAAAAAAAAGTTAGAAATTTAACTTAAACAAAATAAATATTTAAAAAAATACGATGATCATGTTTCTATAAATTCAAATTTCATGAACAAGGAATCAAACTGTCCAATGACGTCTAACTTAGTGTTTAGTGTGTGACAAGTATAGGGTAGGGGCTAGTGAGGGATGCGAAACAAATATTGTTCTTTCTGATAATCAATTCGGATACCCTCCCCTTAATCTACATTTTACACACAAATCCTTTAAAAAAAAAAGTTAATTACTACATTCTCATTATTCAATTTTGGTAAGAGTTCGTTTGAGTTGAAAGAGTGAAGTCCGACTTCTAAGTTGTACTTCTAGATGTCATATAGGTAATGATGCAACACGGTGCCAAGTTGTCGTGGCCATGGTGACGATATGGTAGAATGACGTCAGAGTGATGCCGGACAGCGCTAATACTGCCTAACGGCCGCCATATTCTGTTACGCAAGAATTCTAGTTTATCTATCAATCTATCTATCTATCTATCGATCTTTCTATCTTTCTATCTATCTATCTATCTATCTATCTATCAATATGTCCGTCCATCTGTCCGTCAGTCAGTCAGTCAGTCTGTCTGTCTGTCTATCGATACGTCAACTTGTCTGTTTGTACATAAAGCCTTATCTGTAAAGTCATTCACTTACCACTGTTGCTAGACAAAGTCAGAAGCCAAACAGAGAGCGTGAGGAAGTAGTTACTTATAGATCTAAAAAACCTAACATCCTAGAAAAAAAAGGGGGGTTGGTGGCAGGATGCAAAGGTCATGACTTACGGTTAACGAGGATATTATGTGACCAGTACAACGACTACCAACTTTTCTCCAGTCACGTGACTGCTAGACTGCGTTCACTCCCCTTTTTATTTTTGTTTCACTGTAATGACATGGGACAATACTCCTGAGACTTCGCTGCTTACCTTCAATGTACTATTAATGTCACAGGCAAAATGAATTAAATCTCTAAACTTAAGTTTCTTGGCATTAAGATTTGAGTCGCTCACAAAATGTGATGTCTTTTTAACTTATCATAAGTCAGCAACGATTCCGGAATTGCAAGAAAAAAACAAAAACAAAAAACTAAACTAGTTAAAACAAGTGTCAATGCTAAAAATAACAATAGTCACACTTTCCCCCTTCCTTATTCCACCCCCAATGCACAGGCCTTCCGTCTGTCGTCTGCTCATCTTTCCCTCGATTCCCCCCCCCCTGGTCTCCCACTCCTCCCATTCTGTTTACGAGTCTCGCTCTGCGGTGCATGATTCGCTGAATAATTATGCATCGTGTGGGTTGCGTCGTCTGCAACAGCCACTGCCTACCTCTCATGTCGAGCCATCGATCCCTCGGGGAGACATGGGGAGGGTGGCGGCGGGGCGGCGGACACGCGTTGCGCGTCGGGGGGTCCAATGTGCAAGAACGAATGCAGCAATAGCAAGCAGTGCAGCTCACGAATCGCTGACTGGGAGAACTCACGATGAAACCTGCTTGTTTTTTGTTTTTTTGCACATCTCATTGTCTGATCACATGTGGCAGCGACTGGGGCACTTTGACCTTTTTGAAAATATTATATATCTGGTGACGCATATTTGATATATTTATTTGACTATAAAAAGTATATTTTAAAGATGTTAATATGATTACAAGTCTTTTGAATCTTCTCTTACAGGGACAATCTATAAATAGACTGATGCATCTATAGATATTGGACAATGCCAAGCCCGATGGATCTAGGATGAAAATAGATCCAGAGTATTGTGAAATGTATCATTTATCTTGGATTGTGACGTAATGTTTTTGCCCCAGATTTAGTGCAGGACTCACCTAACTGATTATATAACCTCCAATGGACTTGAAGATCTGCTTCTGTTGACTGCAATGGACTACTATAAAAACAAAAAAAAAGGTTATACATCTGGACAAAGTGTTGGACCATTAATTCTCAGAACATTTAGATCTGGACAAAGTGTTGGACCATTAATTCTCAGAACATTTAGATCGGGCTCACATTTGTTCTGCACTTGTTCTGAACATATAAAGTGTGTCAGTCCGCAAGACAAAAGACATTTGAATGAGCTAGAAGCTTCACGGTCGTGCGTTTCTGTTGCTAGAGATGGGGATGGGGTGGGGAGGTAATAGTTTCTCATATTACATAGTGTGACGTAGAGAAGTATAGTTTGGCTTTATGAAATCAAAAGTGTTGCTTAAAAATATTTTAAACAGACTATTTGTTTCAGAACAGCGAAATAAGAAAATTTCATTTGCTCTAAACTTTTCAATAAGTTACTACTCTAGATTTTAAAGAAATAGATTCAGAGAATTTTCTATTGTTACTTGTTCTCATTAATTCAAAGAACAGTTATTTCAATTTTAAAAAAAAGCAGAAGAAAAACTTTAAAAAAAATTTTTCAGACCAATTTTATTTTCTAAAAGGGAGTGGTCACAGGAAAGTTAAGATTTTCATACACAAGATGTCACTGATCAATCATTTCCAACTTTATTCACCACTTTCACTCTTTGTCTGTTGGACCTTTGAGGCATCACAAAAGATTTGTTGACCATCTTTCTCCATTCGTCTCCGTCTTTTGCCTTGGATAGAATCTCTTTCTTACTTTATAGCAACAAAAACAACAACAAACAAACAAAATAAAAATAAAAAGTTAGATGAAATGTATAATATTGTGTTATATGTAGACAACCGCTTACAAAAAAAAATTAGTTTACGAAGCCATTCCCACATAGATCAATAAATAAATAAACACACACACATATATATGTATACATATATATATACAAGGACAGATGGGAATAGAATAAAGAAAGATAAAACATACTAGACTAGAGTTGAAAGAACATCAATGAGCTGATGAGAACACAAGAGAAGTAGCGACATGGCCCAACAATTTTATGTTAAGGTGTCTTAAAGATCAGCTTCAGCTCCGTATGGCTTGATGAAGACAATAACTCCAAAGTCTCCAACGATTGTTTTAGAGAAATCTTTCACTCTCCACCTTCACGGGTCGTAACACATCGTCCACTATACACGCGACCGTCTAGTATTGTCTCGCGCATACCCGAAATTGGCCTCACCATACCCTACCCATCACTATGACCTCCCCAACCTAACGCCCCCCCCCCAGTCTGTTACTTCATCTCACTATATCACTGCCTCACTGGTCATTTCCGCTGCACTAAGACCGTTAGGATGTAAAACGGGGGGAGGGGGGGGGGAGAGAACTCGCCATCGTTTCGCTGACCGCTTGACCCAAATTCTACCCCCTTCTCCCCTCCCCCTTCCATCACCACACAGTAATGCACACGCACGCACACACGGGTCGAACATAAATGCAGACGCATGCACGCACTTCGCGAATGCCCGTCACCATCGCTGACCACCAGGCTCTTTAATCCTCTGCTGGACACAAGCCGGTGTCCCCTCCCTTCCCTTCATGCGTCCAGTATAGCCACCACCATCCTATGCTGGTCAGTGGCGCATCTCAGCTGCTAACTGTAGGAAAGAGGTTGGAACACCCACTTGAATTTATTTCTACCATGTTTGTACTATATCTCGATAAATTACGTCATCGAAATATATAAATTTAAACAATAAATAAATAAATAAATAAATAAATATATATATATATATATATATATATATATATATATATATATATATAGAGAGAGAGAGAGAGAGAGAGAGAGAGAGAGAGAGAGAGAGAGGGAGAGAGAGAGAGAGAGAGAGAGAGAGGGGGAGGGAGGGAGGGAGAGAGAGAGAAAGAGAGACAGACAGACAGACAGACAAATAGACAAATAGACAGACAGAAAGTATCCCTATACTTCCACTGAAAGAAATAATTTACCTCCATGAACGGGACGCCTATGTAACTGACCACTAAGTCCCTGGGGGATTCTGTTTCTCACTCTCTTTTTCTAGCCCTGCGAGCCCACAAGACTGCATCGTCCATCTGTCTTGGATGCATTCAATTGACGTAGTGGACCAACAGTGAGTCCGCTGATGAATTACTGTAATACTCTTCAAGTTCAGCAGGCTAATATTTTGACTTGGTCAATAAGAAGACATAAGGAAACGAACTATTGACGTGGCCACAATATTACTGATTTTAAGGATAATAACTGCGTTAAACATAAGGCACTAAAAGATAATAAATGGAGTTACACAAACTCGTAGGCGGCCCAAGTTAGTCAGTCGTACCTTTACATAGGTGCACACTATTCCTACTTAAAAAGAAATAAATTGTACTTATATCTGACATTCCATCATTTCCCAGTGTGTTTCTCTGTCCATTTCAAAGTTATTTTACTAAATAATTAAAAAAAAAACACGCAAAAATTGCTTTTCATAATTATCCTACACATTGTTTTTTCCAACATTACTATGAAAAGATTATGCAAATGTCAACCAAATACTAGTTAACGAATTAGAAAAACAACTGAAACATTTCTTTAAAATATGTATATGGATACTAACCATAATTTTATCACATACTTTTGATGATGAAAGATAATAGATGTTTTATTCGTAACTATTACCCCACTGCTCACAAAGTTCGCATGGATTACTTTTAGGGATATGATGATACTTTAAACTACAACCGCTGAGGACTTGAGCACTATAACTAATATTAATATTTTGCGCAAAGTTATTTCAAAATTATGTTCAAATATATTTTGTTCAATGTATAATATACAGTTAATAAATAGTTATACAATTTGAAAAAAAAAAAAAGGTTTACTATTATCTCATGTGCACTTTGATCAGTGTATTATCCAAAGTCAACACACTACATTACAGGCTTGTTTGTTTGTTTTCTAAGCAGGAAGTAGAGAGAGAGGAAGGGGTCATTTAAACCTGGGAAATATAACACCTCTTCTAACCAGCCAATATTAAACCAGCTTAAAATAATAAAATTTCGGGGATTTTGATTTATTTTTTTTTGTGTTCGTCACAGATGGGATGTGGATCACTTTTGATTTTTTTTTTAACCGTACACATATTTCCTATGTAATGAAAGACAAAAAGATCAAACAAATATTTCTGAATTAATTTATTTACAACTGCTATTAAAGACAAGTCACGGAATCAAGTTATGAAATAAAGAAGGGAAAAAAAAATAATTTCAAAAGATTTAAAAAATCAATTCCTACTTAATGATCAATACTGTAGTAAACTAAACATTTTGACTTTTAACTTATCATGGTAAAACCTAGTTAGAGCAGTATAAGTTCTACTGTTTGTTCCGCTTTACACGGAACGATTTGGTCGTATGATGATGTCAATGATGTGAAGCGGGGTTGGCAGAGTACATAACCCACCACGCAGACCCGAAAAGTAAATCAACGCAACCGAACCAGAGTTTTCTATCAAACTCTGCTTTGAATACATTTATCTAGAGTGTCCACTATTGATAGTCTGAATAAAAAAATATGTTAATTTTAAACGCAAAAGATCAATAAACACCATATAGCAAACTGTTCTTTGTTGAAGAATATCACATCGGCGACAAATGCAACAGCTTTGAAACAGGAAGTATTGAAGTAACAAAGAAATATGCTAGACCTAGTATCTTTCTAGAGCTATAAACTAGTGACAGCATTTTAAATTGCTTACAGTCAAGCGGTTATCGATTTCTGCCACCAAGGTAACTAAACAATAATAGTTGGACTTAATGTGATGGACAAGGGGGGGAAGAGGAGGACTTCTCAGGAGCTGACGAGAAATATTGAGGTTGAGGAGTGAAAGGGGGGAGGGGGAGGCATACTTCGACTAGAGTAGAGTCGACATTAAAATACAAAAAAAAAAAAAACAGACTAGAATGAGGACTGATATAAACGCATCTCTTTTACTGAAACAAAACGTCCGACAGCTCGCGAAGATTTATGACAGTCCGGCCATTAATACGTCCTGCAATTAA
Source organism: Biomphalaria glabrata (assembly GCF_947242115.1). Classification (NCBI taxonomy): domain Eukaryota; kingdom Metazoa; phylum Mollusca; class Gastropoda; family Planorbidae; genus Biomphalaria; species Biomphalaria glabrata. Next base: position 16,801,637 of record NC_074727.1, read on the forward strand.
AAATATAAAAGCTTCCTTTTGTTTTGTTTCTTTTGCACATCTAATTGTAGAGCGAGTTGAGTTTTTTTTAATATTCTCGTGTGACAGACTTGTAAAAGGAGACGGCGTCTATCTTGTATGAAAAGACAAAATGTGGCCCACGAATTGATGACGTCAAATGCCGTGATGTGGGTTTGACTTCGCAGCAGATGGGCAGAGAAGATATATAGCAGCAAAAAAAAAATGCATTTTTTTCTTTTGACATATATATTTATTTATTTTTGTGCTGTCTCCTTCTGGTTTATGATCTTTTTCATTCATTGTTAAAGGGAGACAGACTGTTGCAAGAAGACACAATGAGGGGAGAGAAGAATTGAGTTTGGTTTTGAGACACAAAGAACTTTAGGTCTTACCAGTGGCGTAACTAAGGGGGGGGGGGGGATGGGGGGGGAGAATTTTAAAATCCCCCCGGGCCCCCACCTGGGGGGGGGCCAAATGGGTGTCCGAAATTTATTTGTAAATACATAAATTAATATATTTAATTGACAAATAGTGTCAACGGGTGTCTTTTTTTTTCAACATTTATGGATTAAATTTATCACAAAGACTAAACCTAGATTTATGTCCATCAGCACATTGACTTTGTTGACGTTTTAAAAATATTTTTTCCCACAGAGATCAAATTTTAAAAAAAAAATTAGTCTTACATTTTAAACTTTGTAGCCACGAATAAAACTGCATGATATACAGCGAATTCCAGGTATCTTGTTACCTTTACTAATAATAGATCTAAATGGAGAGTATCATATGGCTACACTAATTAACCTTGAAGCAAAATTTACAGAATCGAGTATAACAGATCTAAAAGTTATTCTTAATAATGCTAAAATTTTCTCTTTTTCGGGTTTGGCGTCTATAATTTCAGAATTAAACTTCACTCTCGAGTTATTACTCCTTTATTCATCTACTATCAGGGTCGGCCCTAGCATTTACGGGGCCCTATGCGAAACGGATCGCGCGAAGCCTTGTCTGGGTTGGGATAAGCATAATGTCAAAATTATTTTTTTTTAATTAGAAAATAGGCCTACTTTCGTCTTTGCAATAAATTTTTATCAAATGAAAGCTCGCAATGCCTTTTTTTATTTATTGGCACCCCAAAATGTCAATTTCGTCTTTTCTTCAGGAGATGTGAATAAATTCAAAAAAATTTCAGGACTTTATCGTATATTTTCCCTTTTCATGAGATTTCCTGGAGGCCCTGGAAAATCAGGAGGTCGCGAAAACCCTGTTATTTTATATACGTTATAATTGTTTAATTTAATAACGTACACTTGGAATTAGCGCGGGGCCTATGAAAGCGCGGCGTCCACTGCGACTGCATAGGCTGCAGTGGCCTAAGGCCGGCCCTGTCTACTAGGAACTTGAACAATTCGTCCACTTCTGGTTGTCTTGATTGGCACAACAAGTTCTCTAGACGTTGGTCTATAACTGTCTGTTTCGTTTGTTCCAACAGTTTGCAGTTCATTGTCTCCATCGGTATCATAGTACCCAGAGATGTCTTCATCGAAACTCTTATTCGAAAAGCGTTGATTTCTTCTGTATGTTTTTCCATCGTTTGTCTTTATGATGTAAGATCTGGGTGCTGAATGTTTTTTTATGACAACTGCTTTCTGCCATGTTTGACCTAGACGAACTGTCCGACAGAATAATCTTTAGGTAGTCTTGCTTTTGCATCGTATTTTACTTTGCTTTTCATCTGTCGTTCGTTGAGTAATGTCTCTGCATTTTCAGCTACCGATGGTTTCAATAGTTTGGGATCAGTTGGAATGATTCCCTGAGTCTTCTACTCGTCAGCAGTTGTGATGGTGAATACGGCAGTCCACTTATCGGAGTATTTCTATACTCGAGCATAACGAGATATGGATCTTTCCCACTTTTGTATGCTCTGAATCCTTTTGCTTTCGCACAAAACATAAACAACCAACAACGACGTAATACCATATAATATAAGCACAGAATCTTCTTCGTGCAGTGGAAAATTAAGAATTTTTTCCTATCTTGAATTCTGGTCAAAGCTCCTGCGCCCAATTAATATAGTTCGGAAGAAACTACAAAAGTCTGGACTGCATATACGGGAAGCTGCTAAAGAAATTAGTACCCTTTCATTCTTTATGCAAAATGATGAGAAACTGACAAAAACCCAATCCATCGAAAAAGCAAAAGAAGGTAGTGAATACTATGGATTCCCTGTAATCAAAACAACCAGAAGAAAGAAAAGACTTGATGGGAAGTTGAGTTCTAATGTAGCACTGTCATTAGAACTGCAATTCAAACAGGTTGCGACAGATGTGCTGGACAGATTTCATATGGAGATGAAGGGCAGATTCCAAAGGCTGGAAAGAAAATGGATACCTTTGGGTTTCTTCTTGAACCAAGACACCTGTTAGATGAATACACGCTTGTGACAAACTGTGCTACTTTTCCTGTTTGTATGATGAAATAAATGGAAAATCGCTTTTTCAATGATGTCATTGATGTACGAGCACTTTTCATCAACAAACAGTAATACAATCACCAATAGACATATTGAGGAAACAGACTTCATATGGTAATTACGTGTGCTCAAACTTTGCAACCTCCTCCAAATACCTCTAACTCAGGCTACTTCCATTACGTCATGTGAGAGATCATTCTCAAAGCTCAAGTTCATCAAAAACTATCTCAGGGCACAATGACACAAGAAAGGCTTATCATTGGCTTTAATGTCAGTGAAGTCACAAATACTAGAAAGTATCGATGTAGTTGATGTTATAGATGTCTTTGCTGCACAGAATGCACGACGTGAAGCGATATCAATTTAGATTTGTCACTTGTGCATTATTTAACTAATAAACAACGGTATTATTTATTAAAAGAGTCTTGATGATTACTTTTTGTTAAGTTTACTGATATGCTGAACCAATTTGATTTGGGGCTTATATATTTTTGCTTACATTATCTCATGTCATATGTCGAATGTCAAAATGCAAGGGGCCCCCAAAGAGGTCAATCCTCCCGGGGCCCCCAAATCCCTAGTTACGCCCCTGGGTCTTACAGGTACACAAATAAAATGATTGAAATAGCATACATAGATATTAATTTTCTTTGCACACAGTTCAATAGTTAATTATTAGAGAAGCAAAGGTACTGTAGATCTATAATAATAATTAATAATAAGACTTTTCTGGATTCTACAGTTTATTTTTATGAGGAATTTAATATTTCACATGGATACGTGGTCCCATATGTGACCTACATATTCTGTCACATTCAGCGCAGAGATAACCGTTGTCCGCCGATGGTTGATTTAGGTTCTCCTTTCGCCGTCTACGTCTGTCCTCGGAAGTTGATTTTCTTTAGGCCTAGAATGTGCATATTATCTTATCTTATCTTATATAATACAGACATTACTTAAAAAAAAAAAAAAAGAAGATGATTACGTCCTACGCGTCATGCATCCCGCTGCTTTTGTAAGAAATATCCAGCTGTCTCGTTCGGACACGACATGCTACCTGTAGATCTATACATTGTACATGTCCCATCTAAATAAATATCAAACTGATTCTGTGAAGACATTGTCATCAATGTTATTTATTTATTTTTTTTTTTTCAAAAGCACTGAGTAAATAGGGGCCTACATTAATCAGTTATGTCAGTTAATCTCACTTTTAAAAAAATCAGATTCGGATAAAAACTTCAAACCAATATCAAAACACTGGAAACAGTTGTCAGAAGAAAGATAAAAGTTACATTCATGTTTTGGTCTATAAAAATTTTATATTTGATTTACGTATAGATTTAAAAAAGATTTTTTTCAACTTCATTTTGAAGTAGGCAAAGCAGAGACTAATAAAGTGTTTATGTTTAATTTTGCTTCAATGATATATGTACAATCAATGGTTGCTCAGGAGTTAAATAGAGCCAACAAGTATTAACGTAAGAGCTTGAGTTCAAACACCATTGATTCAGTTAGGTCTGCGGGGATCGCATTCATTTGAACGAAAAGGAGGAGGGAGGGGGGCCATGCAAAGCGCTCAACACACACGGAGTTCCGAGCAACTGTCCATATCTTTGGCCGCCCGTGTCAAATGATTTTTTTTACATGTTTCGGATGTTCCTTCAGTGTTGAAGATAATTTACTTCTTAGTCCAAAACCTCCCGCAGGACGACGGGGGATGGGAGTTTACAGGGTTTGAACCCGGGACTATCGAAAAGTCCGAACGACAGTCCAGCGCGCAAACCTCACGACCAGGTAGCCATCCGTGAGTAGCATAAAATACTGTATCTATAGGTGACACATGATTTAGAGGTTACAACAAAAAAGAATTTGAGTGCTATTTAGAAAATACAGAAAGCCCTTTACACGTCCATACAGAGCCCTTTACACGTCCATACAGAGCCGTTTACACGTCCATACAGAGAGCCCTTTACATGTCCATACAGAGCCCTTTACACGTCCATACAGAGCCCTTTACACGTCCATAAAGAGCCCTTTACACTTCCATACAGAGAGCCCTTTACACGTCCATACAGAGCCCTTTACACGTCCATACAGAGAGCCCTTTACACGTCCATAAGGAGCCCTTTACACGTCCATACAGAGAGCCCTTTACACGTCCATATAGAGCCCTTTACACGTCCATACAGAGAGCCCTTTACACGTCCATACAGAGCCCTTTACACGTCCATACAGAGCCCTTTACATGTTCATACAGAGCCCTTTACATGTTCATACAGAGCCCTTTTACACGTCCATACAGAGCCCTTTACACGTCCATACGGAGCCCTTTACACGTCCATACAGAGCCCTTTACACGTCCATACATAGCCCTTTACACGTCCATACAGAGAGTCCTTTACACATCCATACAGAGAGCCCTTTACACGTCCATACAGAGAGCCCTTTACACGTCCATACAGAGAGCCCTTTACACGTCTATACAGAGAGCCCTTTACACGTCCATACAGAGAGCCCTTTACACGTCCACACAAAGGCCTTATTATAAGCGTAGAAGCAAAGTCACACAAAAAAGTTAAAAAGTAAAAAAAAAAAAAATTTTTTTTAGAGAATTTCGAATAGCTCTAAAAGATCTCTAGGGTCTGTTTCATTCACTACAATTCAGAGAGACATGCTTCATTCGGTATTGTGCTTCATCCATGCAGCATGACGTATTCAGTTCGTTTGCTCCAGTTTTGGTTTGACTTGGCCATGTGGTGCACAAACAAACCTCCAGCCTAGTGGATCTATATTTAAAAGTTGCTTGTCTACCTCGGGATTGGAACTCGAGAACCTTTCAGTTAGGAGGCCTTGCGGTTTATGCCTTTCAGCGAGACATCCCACTTTGATTGCTTTTTTATTTTCTCTTCCAAGTTGTACAACTCCCCCATTTTCTCACATACACTAATAGATTTTAACACATACACACTTGTATAAATCTCGGGCTGCTTGCGTTGAAATAAATACGGGTCATTATTGTAGCATGGGGCGTATTGATGTATGTTGAAGAGCCCGACAATATCAAGCGGGAAATTTTAAAACTTATCCCCTCCCCTCCTCTTTTATCTATTTTTTTTTTATTTATTCATCACAATCACACACGTGCACACAAACCACACACACAGACTCTCTCCCACCAGGTGGGACTAGTGTCAGTAGGGGCGGGTTATTTAGAGATGCATCGAAAACACTTCCGTATAGTCACCTATAAGAAACTAAAAGGGAAAACAAAATCTAGTGATGTTTTTTATTTGTGCTTTGTCTTTTTCTCTACTTACACTGGGTCACGTGATCATTTTTAAAATGTCCTTAGGTTTGCATTGATTCGTCACATTTGCTGCCGATGATTGTCTGTGCCTTGATTTTAAAATGTGTCACCATTATCGCAAATCATTTTCATAGTATAAAAGAAAACAACAACTCACATAATAGACTAGTATCATTATTTATAATAGGTTATACTAGAAAATAAACAGGTACCCAAGGGCGGATCAAGAACAGTAGGTTTATTGGAGGAAAGTGTTGGGTTTTTATTGGGGGGGAAGGGGGGGGGAGTGAAACAAGACGTTTTGTTACGATTGACATTTTTAGAGTCATTGCCATTTTGGCGCGATAGGATTAGGTGCGAAATGTTTCAGACAAATTATATATGTTTCTTTCTCACCTCAATAGAAGAAGGTACATATGTATGTATTGAATGTTGTTTTTTTTTTAAAGTCACACGACCATAGTTTACGATATGCATTCATGAGATAGTCAAAATTATTAAAACTTTTTTCTGGGAAGGGGGAGAGGTAGAATGTATACTATTCATACTATACTATAGTATATTTAAAAAAAAAAACAATGTTTATGTCAAAAAGTTTTGTGTTGTATAAATTATCATCAGCACATTTCGCGCCAAAACAGCTCGCGCTGAAGCGGCTGCACTAAAAAGACGGCGACAAAATGGTTGCACCAAAACATGATGCATGCCATATTTTAGAAGATAAAAATAGAGTACTTCTAAATTTACTCATACTTTCCTTTGTTTACAAGAAAATATTTAATGTGCATATTTTAGTTTAAAATGTGTATATCTTGATTTATTTGTGGAGTGTAAGCTATTGGTAGACGCACTTCTGTAAATCCGGTGCTGCATTTACATATTTTACATATTTACATATAATATTTACATATTGCCAGCATGCTACAAGCGGGCACTTTTTAATCACGACAATGTTTCCAGACGACGTACGAATTAAAGCGTTGGCGGTAAAAATGCGACAAAAATATTAGAAAAAACAAAAGAAAAAAAAAAACGTTAAATGTTTCTGATCCGACGAAATTTGGATATATTTCTGTCTGTTGTGGAGGTTCCTTTCTTGTGGAGGTTCCTTTCTTGTTAATGTACCGGGTCAGCCTCACCTGCCCTCCCTTAAATCCAGCCCTGCTTGGGGTCCCAAAGCTATAGCTTGTGTTGCCAATAGATAAAACCAGGGGTCCCTAAGCTATAGCTTGTGTTGCCAATAGGTAAATCCAGGGGTCCCTAAGCTATAGCTTGTGTTGCCAATAGATAAATCCAGGGGTCCCTAAGCTATAGCTTGTGTTGCCAATAGGTAAATCCAGGGTTCTCTAAGCTTTAGCTTGTGTTGTAAATAGGTAAATCCAGGAGTCCCAAAGCTATAGCTTGTGTTTCCAATTGGTAAATCCGGCTTTGGCTACAAGAACTGGTCATTTTTAATTGGTTACCACTTAATATGACTAGCAATAGTCCACGTGAAAGAATAATATATTGGTAGCAGTTTCTAAACTTAGGAATTTGCGCACCCTTGCGTACTCCTGGAAGTGACGACCTATAATTCTTGTTGGGACGGGAGGGGGGGGGGTACTCAAATTACGAGGGAAAAAAGCAACGTCCAAAAAAAAAAGTTTCTGAAAAAGGAAACTAACTTTTGTGTGTGTGTGTGTGTGTGTGTGTGTCTCTCTCTCTCTCTCTCTCTCTCTCTCTCTCTCTCTCTCTGTATAAACAAAATCTGCTCAAGAATAAGAGGATACAATTTTTTTAAAATTGAAATACTTTGTCTTGTACAAACTTTCTGGGGCAAATAGGACTAACTATAGGCCCTACTGAGTAGCCAATAGCAAATCTTTTTTTTTTTCCAAATGAAACAAATTAATTTGACACGCCTGAGCTTCAGCCATACGCCCAAGTCTTCAGTGTCATCTTCAGTGTTACATCTTCGGCATCAGAGCAATGCCGGCAGCAATCGAATCAATGTCATCTTTTGCAATATTATTTCCGTCATCAAACTGATGCACCAGCAGCCACGCTCCTCCACCCTCCCCTCTTTTTCCTTCCTCTTCTTTTCCTAAAAAAAAATTTTAAAAAATTAAATTAACTTCGCCAGTGAAAATTTGTTTTTAGACAGAATGAAAGACAACCCCCCCCCCATTTTCCCCGATCTCAAGAAACACACACCCTGCTTGGATACAATTAGAAATAATTTATGAATAGCAGCGGAAGTACTTGCACCAAACATACTTGAACGGTATCAGCCGTTTAATGGGAGAACTGCAACTCTGGCGCCCTGGACGCTGACATCGGCAATCAACTCCCTCGGTTACTTCATTAGCTCAAGTGACGCAATGAGCCCCAGGGGAAGCTACTGCGTGCACTTGTTTATTATTGAGACCTCTGCATCATGTCACATTCAAGTGCTAAAGCAAAAGTGAACAAAAAAAAAAAAGGGATAGCTAGAGTTGTCTGTCTTGAAGTGTTCAATTGGTTTTTGTTTGACGACAGTATTTACTATTTGAAAAGAGTTTTAAAGATGAAAATGAATGAAAGACCTAAAATGTAAAATGTATCTTAGATATAGTATTGGAATTAGCTCATTCCATTACTACATACAACCGCAATAGTATTTTAAGTATTTTACTTTTATCAATAAGCTTGGATCAGTCGTGTAATTACACTTGTAATAGATCTAAAGTAACACCAAAAAATATAGAATCTATCGCTACAACAAAAAAGGGTGGAGAACGACCTGAATTGCAACTCATAGCTCAAGCCTTATCAGGTTTGTCAAATCAACCAGGTAACCACTCTGCTAGTTGAGAGCTTATGAACATATAAGATTTTAAAGCTATCTTTTGTCTCTATAGTCTCATCCTATTTTTCAGAATTGTGCACACTTAGACTCAGACGACGATCTATAAAGGGGAGTAATTCAGCTTCAACCACCACTTCAATTACAATTTCTTTCCTTTGTTGGAGGAACCAAAAAAAAAGTTATTACCTTTAGTTAATTAACTAATTGTTTAATTTTTTTTTATTCTTGTGTTGTCAGGTGAAAGAAATAATTGTGTAAAATTTCTGCTTGATCCGAGATCGGATGTTGAAAAAATAACGAGCACAAACTTTTCACCAGACAGACAGACAGACAGAGTGAGTTGATATAAGTTTTGTAACAATAAGCAACTAACGTTCGGTTTAGTTTGCTTGGAAAAAAACAGTCAAAAGTTATGTAGACATCTTTTCTTCTTACCCAAATTGTAGACATCTTTTCTTCTTAACCAAACTGTAGACATCTTTTCTTCTTAACCAAACTGTAGACATCTTTTCTTCTTAACCAAACTGTAGACATCTTTTCTTCTTAACCAAACTGTAGACATCTTTTCTTCTTAACCAAACTGTAGACTTCTTTTCTTTAAAAAAAAATTCTTTCTAGCTTCACGGTTTTCATTAAAACAACGTTTTACATTTTTTTTATATGTCTTATCAAGGTGATTTGTCGTTGTGCTGGCCACATTGCACCCTCGTTGACCGTAGGCCATAAAAACAGATGACCTTTACTTCATCTGCCCTATAGATCACAAGGTCAAGAGCTTTACTTTTTTTTTTGTTACTACTATGTCTTATAACACTGGGTTCTCTGTTACTAAACTGAACATCGGTAGTCCCATCTCACTGGGTTCTCTGTTACTAAACTGAACATCGGTAGTCCCGTCTCACTGGGTTCTCTGTTACTAAACTGAACATCGGTAGTCCCATCTCACTGGGTTCTCTGTTACTAAACTGAACATAGGTAGTCCCATCTCACTGGGTTCTCTGTTACTAAACTGAACATCGGTAGTCCCGTCTCACTGGGTTCTCTGTTACTGAACTGAACATCGGTAGTCCCTTCTCACTGGGTTCTCTGTTACTGAACATCGGTAGTCCCATCTCACTGGGTTCTCTTTTACTAAACTGAACATCGGTAGTCCCATCTCACTGGGTTCTCTTTTACTAAACTGAACATCGGTAGTCCCGTCTCACTGGGTTCTCTGTTACTGAACTGAACATCGGTAGTCCCATCTCACTGGGTTCTCTGTTACTAAACTGAACATAGGTAGTCCCGTCTCACTGGGTTCTCTGTTACTGAACTGAACATCGGTAGTCCCATCTCACTGGGTTCTCTGTTACTAAACTGAACATCGGTAGTCCCGTCTCACTGGGTTCTCTGTTACTGAACATCGGTAGTCCCATCCCACTGGGTTCTCTTTTACTAAACTGAACATCGGTAGTCCCATCTCACTGGGTTCTCTTTTACTAAACTGAACATCGGTAGTCCCGTCTCACTGGGTTCTCTGTTACTGAACTGAACATCGGTAGTCCCATCTCACTGGGTTCTCTGTTACTAAACTGAACATCGGTAGTCCCATCTCACTGGGTTCTCTGTTACTAAACTGAACATAGGTAGTCCCATCTCACTGGGTTCTCTGTTACTGAACTGAACATAGGTAGTCCCGTCTCACTGGGTTCTCTGTTACTGAACTGAACATCGGTAGTCCCATCTCACTGGGTTCTCTGTTACTGAACTGAACATCGGTAGTCCAATCTCACTGGGTTCTCTGTTACTAAACTGAACATCGGTAGTCCCATCTCACTGGGTTCTCTGTTACTAAACTGAACATCGGTAGTCCCGTCTCACTGGGTTCTCTGTTACTAAACTGAACATCGGTAGTCCCATCTCACTGGGTTCTCTGTTACTAAACTGAACATCGGTAGTCCCATCTCACTGGGTTCTCTGTTACTGAACATCGGTAGTCCCATCTCACTGGGTTCTCTGTTACTAAACTGAACATCGGTAGTCCCATCTCACTGGGTTCTCTGTTACTAAACTGAACATCGGTAGTCCCGTCTCACTGGGTTCTCTGTTACTGAACATCGGTAGTCCCATCTCACTGGGTTCTCTGTTACTAAACTGAACATCGGTAGTCCCATCTCACTGGGTTCTCTGTTACTGAACATCGGTAGTCCCATCTCACTGGGTTCTCTGTTACTAAACTGAACATCGGTAGTCCCATCTCACTGGGTTCTCTGTTACTAAACTGAACATCGGTAGTCCCGTCTCACTGGGTTCTCTGTTACTGAACATCGGTAGTCCCATCTCACTGGGTTCTCTGTTACTAAACTGAACATCGGTAGTCCCATCTCACTGGGTTCTCTGTTACTGAACTGAACATCGGTAGTCCCATCTCACTGGGTTCTCTGTTACTGAACATCGGTAGTCCCATCTCACTGGGTTCTCTGTTACTAAACTGAACATCGGTAGTCCCATCTCACTGGGTTCTCTGTTACTGAACTGAACATAGGTAGTCCCATCTCACTGGGTTCTCTGTTACTAAACTGAACATAGGTAGTCCCGTCTCACTGGGTTCTCTTTTACTAAACTGAACATCGGTAGTCCCATCTCGTTTCATACTTATCAATATGGATTTGAGTGCTGACATTGCTGTATTTATGTATCGGGGACTTTCCCGATATACTCTAAACAAGGTCAAGGACGCTAAATTCTCGCCAACTAAAAAAAAAATTGACCTAAATTTTTAAAGTGTTATTTCGTTATTGAATGAGCTTTTACCCATAATTCTAAAATGTACAATCATATCCGCGTACTGCCCATTTGTTTTGAAATAATTTTGAAGCTGTGCCTCTGTCATAGAGTTCAAAGTCTAATCACAATGTTTCCTTCTTAATGATTGTGTGTGAGTGTGTGCTATAGATGGAGGCAGGAGCTTAGACAGCAATAACGTCAATCTGTAATAGGATAACTGATATTAATTTTTGACAGCAAGACGTCTGAAATAAGATGTTTGATATTAGTTGCGTTTTGATGGAGCGCATTTCGAAGAGCTAAATTTGACCACAACCAAGTAATCATTTCAAACGCGTCAAAACAGTCATTGACCTATGTCCAGTATTCACCGAGATGTCCACAAAAGTGATGAAACTAATGACATCTCATTTCGCAATTCACAAGGCGAAGGACGACAGAAAGAGTTAAAGAGAGAGAGAGACAAAGAAAGAAAGAGAAAAAGAGAGAGAGAAGGACAGAGAAAGAGAGAGAGAGAAAGAAAGAGAAAGAGAGAAAAAGAGAGAGAGAGAAGGACAGAAAGAGAGAGAGAAAGAAAGAGAAAGAGAGAGAGAAAGAGAGAGAAGGACAGAGAAAGAGAGAGAGAGAAAGAAAAGATAGAGAGAAAAAAGAGAGAGAAGGAGAGAGAGAAAAGAGAGAAAAAAGAGAGAAAGAGAGAGAGAACAAAAAGAGAGAGAAGGAGAGAGAGAAAAAGAGAGAAAGAGAGAGAGAGAAAGAGAGAAGGAGAGAAAGAGGCTAGGAGAGGAGATAGGAGGGAAAGGAGGGGAAAAGTTAAATAGAAAGAGCAAAGGGGAGAGAGAGAAGAAACCGAGAGATTAGAGAGAGAGAGAGAGAGAGAGAGAGAGAGAGAGAGAGATTAGAGAGAGAGAGAGAGAGAGAGAGAGAGGGGGGGTATACTAGATGGCTGACATATGAAGGAACGGAGGTGAAAGTATATATAAAGAGAATTTAGAGCAAAAACAAAAGGAGAGGAAACAAGGAAGATATAAAGAGTGAGCGAGAAAACTAGAGAGCGGTCTTCTGATATGTACAAGTGAAACGGAAGAACTAGAAGAAATGACCAGTGAAGGCTAGCGGGTAATGCAAAATATACTTAACGTCATAGCCCGGTTGAAAGGTCCAACAGCTTGCGGTCATCTAGTGGCCATCACCAGCAACGTCCTCTGTAGTCCTCAGCCCGAACTCAACAATTTCAATCATCCCCCCCCCTCTCTCTCCTTTTATAAACTTGCACTAATGGAAATAAGGACTAACGAATTTTTCTTTAGGATTGTCAAGCATTTATTTCCATATGAACCATTTGATGTGATTGTCAAGCGTTTATTTCTATATGAACCATTTGATGTGATTGTCAAGCGTTTATTTCTATATGAACCATTTGATGTGATTGTCAAGCGTTTATTTCTATATGAACCATCTGATGTGATTGTCATAATTATAAGGAATGGCGGGAAAAAAAAATACTGACTGATGTGGCAAATTGTCTTATGTCCATTGTATTTTTTCAATCATGATTTCGTTCTCCCCCCCCCCCCCCCCCACAAATAAAATAATTTTGTTTCTGTACTTATCGTTTTAATCAATATACCGTGTCTTTTATTTACCTATTAATTAATAGTATTACCCACCGGCTACGACAATTGATTTGTTTATTTTAACGGTATCCTCTGTCCACTTTTTTTTTTACTCTTAAAAAAATTACTCGCCTTTCAGCGCTTCCCCAAAACTAAATTACTTTTAGTCCATGAATTCTAGTGTCTTTTATTAATAATTTACCTATGTACAGTTCCCCCTCTCTGTACCCCCTCTCTCTCCATCTGACTTTCTATCGCTCTCCTCCATAGTTATTTCTCTCTGTCTCTCTCTTCTTTTACTGTCTGTCTTTATCGTTTCGTCTTTTCTCTCTCTCTCTCTCTCTGTATATATATATATATAAATATATATCGTTTCTTGACTTCTTTTATTTGTCTCTCTGTCTTTCTTTCTTTCTCCCTCTGTATCTCTAGTTCTCTCTCTCTTTTTTTTACTTGCTCTTTCTCTCTACTAAGTCCTTTCTCTGTCCTTCTATTTTTCTTCTTTCTCTTGTTATGTCTTGATATGAACTCAAACAAGTTTTTATTTATTTTGATTTCCTCGTTCCAATATTTTTGTTTCTAGATTTTTTTCTCTTTTGCTCTCTGCCATCACACGCGCTGCTTGGGGGAGAAAAAAAAATGAAAATCTGCTCCACAGAACTTGATATGACAGGTCGGTCCAATCTAAGATCCCAGCCCAACCCGCTTTCCCCCCGATACCACCCCAAACTGTAATGGTCTGAAGTATGGACTAACAGTAACACTGTGGAGTGACAGACTAAGATTATAGAGCTTTGATTTTTTTTAAATGCATATTTGATAAAACTTTCTCATTCTCTCTTTTTCTCTTTCTCTCTTTTTCTCCCAATTTCTCTTTCTCTCTTTTTTTTTCTCTTGTTCTTTTTCTCTCAAATTACTCTTTCATTATCTTTCTCTTTCCTTCGTTTTCTGTCAAAGTGTTTCTTTCCGTCTCTCCATCTCTCTCTTTCCGTCTCTCCATCTCTCTCTCTTTCCGTCTCTCCATCTCTCTCTCTTTCCGTCTTTCCATCTCTCTCTCTTTCTGTCTCTCCATCTCTCTCTTTCCGTCTCTCCATCTCTCTCTTTCCGTCTCTCCACCTCTCTCTTTCTGCCTCTCCATCTTTCTCTTTCTGTCTCTCCATCTCTCTCTTTCCGTCTCTCCATCTCTCTCTTTCTGTCTCTCCATCTCTCTCTTTCCGTCTCTCCATCTCTCTCTTTCCATCTCTCCATCTCTCTCTTTCTGTCTCTCCATCTCTCTCTTTCTGCCTCTCCATCTCTCTCTTCTGCCTCTCCATCTCTCTCTTTCTGCCTCTCCATCTCTCTCTTTCCGTCTCTCCATCTCTCTCTCTTTCCGTCTCTCCATCTCTCTTTTTCCATCTCTCCATCTCTCTCTTTCTGCCTCTCCATCTCTCTCTTTCCGTCTCTCCATCTCTCTCTTTCTGTCTCTCCATCTCTCTCTTTCTGCCTCTCCATCTCTCTCTTTCCATCTCTCCATCTCTCTCTTTCCGTCTCTCCATCTCTCTCTTTCCATCTCTCCATCTCTCTCTTTCTGTCTCTCCATCTCTCTCTTTCTGCCTCTCCATCTCTCTCTTTCTGCCTCTCCATCTCTCTCTTTCTGTCTCTCCATCTCTCTCTTTCCGTCTCTCCATCTCTCTCTTTCTGTCTCTCCATCTCTCTCTTTCCGTCTCTCCATCTCTCTCTTTCCGTCTCTCCATCTCTCTCTTTCCATCTCTCCATCTCTCTCTTTCTGCCTCTCCATCTTTCTCTTCCTGTCTCTCCATCTCTCTCTCTTTCCGTCTCTCCATCTCTCTCTTTCCGTCTCTCCATCTCTCTCTTTCCGTCTCTCCATCTCTCTTTCTGCCTCTTCATCTCTCTCTTTCTGCCTCTCCATGTTTCTCTTCCTGTCTCTCCATCTCTCTCTCTTTCTGTCTCTCCATCTCTCTCTTTCCATCTCTCCATCTCTCTCTTTCTGTCTCTCCATCTCTCTCTTTCTGTCTCTCCATCTCTCTCTTTCTGCCTCTCCATCTCTCTCTTTCCGTCTCTCCATCTCTCTCTTTCTGCCTCTCCATCTCTCTCTTTCTGCCTCTCCATCTTTCTCTTCCTGTCTCTCCATCTCTCTCTTTCCATCTCTCCATCTCTCTCTTTATGTCTCTCCATCTCTCTCTTTCTTCCTCTCCATCTCTCTCTTTCTGCCTCTCCATCTTTCTCTTCCTGTCTCTCCATCTCTCTCTTTCCATCTCTCCATCTCTCTCTTTCTGTCTCTCCATCTCTCTCTTTCCGTCTCTCCATCTCTCTCTTTCTGCCTCTCCATCTTTCTCTTCCTGTCTCTCCATCTCTCTCTTTCCATCTCTCCATCTCTCTCTTTCCGTCTCTCCATCTCTCTCTTCCTGCCTCTCCATCTCTCTCTTTCTGCCTCTCCATCTTTCTCTTCCTGTCTCTCCATCTCTCTCTCTTTCTGTCTCTCCATCTCTATTTCTTTTCTTTCGTTCTCACTTTTTTCACTCTCTCAATCTATCTCTCCGTTTTTTATTTCTCTCGCTCTCTATCATTCACTCTCTCTCTCTCTCTCTCTCTCATCCCCCCCCTCTCTCTCTCATCCGTGCGTGTGTGCGTGTGTTTTGCACAATTTTGTCTCTGAATCCCTTTCTTGAACTTATGATGTCAGTCGCTAACATGTAAAACGAAATGAAAATGTGGTGAGATTTCAATCAACATTTATTCCAGACAAAAGTAAATCGCTCAATTTTCATTTCATCACTGTGTCATATATACAAAAATAAAATCTTTTCGATATGTCTTCCTCCATCAACACAGTTATGCTAATAGAATGTTGAAGTTGTTTTTTAAATGCAGATTCGAAAACAAAATCCAATTTGATAAAAAAGTATTTAAAAAAAAAAAGTAGAGTTAAAAATAGTAACGGAAGTCTGGCGCAACTTAAAAGAAAAAAGTGAAACTAAAATAGCTGTTGACTTGAAAGATCGATGGTCAGATAAAATGGCTGCACCAGTCAAGGCAGTTGGTACTAATGCCCCCACCCCCCACGCCCCCTTCGCTCAATCTCGAACTCGTTTCAAGCTAGTCTACCCCATCCAAAGACACACACGCTCTCTCACACAAATTCTCTCTCACACACACACACAATTTCTTAAACTCACACACTGCAGTCTCAGACTAACCCAAAAAAAAAAGTCCTCAGACATAGAATGACTGCTGAGAAAAGGGACAAAAAAAAAATTGCAGGATTTTGGTGAGCGATGAGAAGAGGGGAATGTGGAAAGTCAATTGCTATAAAAGTGAAAAATCGAATGGCGTATTTGGCAGGGGCGTCACTATGTAAATAATTTCAAGAAGAAATCAAATGGTTTACAACAAATCTTCGGGGGGAGAAAAGGTTGGAGACAGAACAACAAACTAGAACATAATGGAAGTACATTCTAGGTGTTGTTTGAGTAGACAATGCCCTTCAATGCAGCAATAATGTAAGTGTGTGTGTGTGTGTGTGTGTGTACAGGGGGAGGGGTGAAGAATAAAGGAGGAGGGAGCACATAGAATCACTCAAATAAAGGCGGAGCATTGATGGGCTGTTAATCTTTGTTTTATCAATGATGAGCGTGTAAATATTCTTGCTTCTGCATTTGTATTGAAGAACCAAGCCATCCCTATAAAATCTCCAGAAGGAGAGAACTAACACATTCCAATGAGTTTTCTTGTCGACAAGCTAAGGAAAAAAAAAAGATCGCAGAGTACTAGAGAAAACGCCTCGAGGACTCTCAAAGTATTTTTAAAAGTAGTCAGAGAAAACGAGGACTCTCAAAGTATCTTTAAGAGCAGCCAGTATTTACAGGGAATGGGGTAAGACTGCAGCCCATGATATAACTTTTGGACTCCTTGCACTGAGAAATGTCACCAGACGTGTTGGAGCTGGGCAAAGAATGGGTACTACCACAAAAAAGAAAACTGGAACATGCCTAGCTTGCATTTGACACTTCCATGTTAAGTTAGGCCTCACTAGTCCAATGTGCAAGCAAAGAAATGTCCTTCAAGATCCACATCTCCATGTTAAGTTAGGTCTCACAAGTCCAATGTGCAAGCAAAGAAATGTCCTTCAAGATCCACATCTCCATGTTAAGTTAGGTCTCACAAGTCCAATGTGCAAGCAAAGAAATGTCCTTCAAGATCCACATCTCCATGTTAAGTTAGGTCTC
This sequence comes from Biomphalaria glabrata, assembly GCF_947242115.1. NCBI lineage: Eukaryota > Metazoa > Mollusca > Gastropoda > Planorbidae > Biomphalaria > Biomphalaria glabrata. Next base: position 16,818,852 of record NC_074727.1, read on the forward strand.
ACAAGTCCAATGTGCAAGCAAAGAAATGTCCTTCAAGATCCACATCTCCATGTTAAGTTAGGTCTCACAAGTCCAATGTGCAAGCAAAGAAATGTCCTTCAAGATCCACATTTCCGTAAACAACAGGAAAACAACTAGATTCATTTTTATTTTGTTTGAATATCAGAGCTCGAGAAGAATAGTACTTACCTTATACTAAATACTTGTATTGTAGTACCAAAATACACGCAGTGGTTTCCTTCGGTTACCCAGGCAAGTTTGGGATTTAGAAGTGTAGTTTATTCTTTGCAACATTAAACGACAAAACCATCATGTATTGGAGAGAACTCTCCATGACAACGTAAGCTAATATAAGATAAAATACGTTATTAGTTGATCTTGTAATATGGCCATAGAATTTAAGCTTGCGTTTTGTTACGATAGTTAGCATGTCATCATGGGGTCCAATCGTTGCAGTAACACTGTCTCTAATCTCTTGGTTTGTGATGCGGTCTTTGAATGTGATACCTAGGATCCTTCTGTAGCATCTCAATTCCATTGCTAGGATCCTTCTCTCTAGCCATGCAGTCAGCGTCCAAGACTCACAAGCATATAAAAATGTGGCCATGACCAAGGAGCACATCAGTCTGATTTTGGTGCCGAGGGCTAAGCCTTTGTCTTTCCATATTAGTTTAAGTTTTGAAATGGGTTACTGTGGACTAGCCAGACTAATTAAGTTGGGTTTTTGGTATTTCTTTTGTTGCCAAATAGATCTGGTCTAAAGAGCGAGAAACAGATGTATTTGTGTAGCTTTCTGATCTTGAAGTTGCCCACTTCAATGTGATCTTAAGCTAGTGTGATTTCCTATTCCCGTACCTGTATAGCAGTGTTTCCCAAACTGTGTTCAGCGGAATCCTAGTGTTCCGCGAGGACTGAATAGGTGTTCCACAAACTACTGGGATAATTAACTATTAGGCCACCACTTGAATTAATTTCTCTAAAAAAAAAATAAGCAGAGTGTTCTTCTAAATTCTCAGAATGTGCGAAGTGTTCCGTTTAAGTACAAGTCTGGGAAGCCCTGCTGTAGGGGATGCACTTTAGAAGCAATACTGGAGCTAAACAATGCCGAAAGTCTTTTTTTTTTCTTCTTCATGTTCATTGTCAGATACGTAAGTAAAAAAATGTGTTTTCAGTTTTCACTTTCTTTCAAAAAAAATTCTTGAACTGAAATATTGGCAAGTCTTGTTAACTATCTTCTCTTACTTCTTGTTATATTCAAACAAAATAAAACTAAAGGGCTCATAAAGACCTTCCTGCAGGAGGCAGTATCAGGGAAAAGAAGACGAGGCAGACAAAGATTGAATGGACGGACTTAACGTTGAAAGAGATTCTAGTCAAGGGGAAAGATCGAGAGGAATGGAGAATGAAGGTCGACACTAGTCGACAGATCACACGTGTGCCCCAACGGTCTAACAGACTAAGGGTTATGTAAACGTGAAGGTGAAATAATGATAGATTAAAGAAAAATACTAACACATAGTTTAATCTATATTTGAAACAATAATAACAACTCTGGTGAAAGAAAAAGCCCAATACAAAGCATTGTTTACACTTGGACTTGCGATCATCTTGCAACCATGTTATCTCTATTATAAGGCTTGTCTTCGAGTCCGAAGATCAGTGAGGAATACGGTATTTCCTGTGGCTGCGCAGCCCCAGCTGTGACCTACATATTTTGCCACATCCAGGGCAAGCATAACCATTGTCCGCAGGTGGTCGATTTAGCTTTTCTTTTCGTCGTCTGCGTTTGTCCTCGGCAGCAGATTTTCTTTTGGTCTCAAATGTGTATTCCGCGGCCTTCGTGAGTGACCTCCAGCAGTCTCGTTCCAACGCCGCATGCAACTAGGTGCTCTCTTCTATGTCAGCCAAGGAAAGTCAGCCTCTGTTACGTCGACCACCTTTTAGCTCACCAAAAAAGACTGCCTTTGTCATACGTTCGTCTTAGACCATTTATATAGTTTGAATACTATTTGTAGTGTTTTGAATTTAAACATTCTTGGAGACACTTCGTCAAGTATTAAAGACAAGGCTATGTGTTTTTAAAAAAGGTCTTTCTTGTCTATTTTTTTTTCTTCTAGTAAAATGCAATTTCAGTTTTTCACAATTCCCAAATAAACATGAACAAAAAAGTTCAATTTTACTTTCATTAAAACAAAATATTTGATATATACAATGCCAGAAGCGATGCTGCGAGATATGTTATGTATATATATATGTATGTTGGGCGAAGCATTGCATAGCCCTGCTAAGGAAATCGTGAAAGGGAAAAACAACTATTGCTGGAAATCTGCAAAAGAGTAATTTATTTATAGAGCTGAATCTTTATTGATATGCTAATTTGAGCCTCTCCTGAGTCCCTCCTCTGAGCTACGCTACTGAGACGAACAGAGTAACAGGAGGGAAAAAAAACGTCATTTGAAAAGGGGGTGGAGAAAAATAGTCTCAGTGAACGAAGCAAACAAAAAAAAATTGAAGGAAAGAAAGGGGGCGGTGACGGTCACACACACAAAAAAATATGGGGAAATAAAGGGAGATAAAAGATATAAAGTTAAGAAGATAAACAGAAGAGTGAGCTCCCCCAGTAGCATCAACGAGAGCCCCCGAAAATCTTACCACGTGGACATCAAGCCCGGCATCTTTCTTAGAATATCTTTACTAGCAGAAGTGAGCTACCAAATCAAAGTCACGTGATAGGATCACTGATCTATTTGGTGGGTTGAACACTTTGCCAAAAGCACCCCCAAAAGTTTGGGTCTACCAGTTTATTATATACATATAACTTACAAAGCTTAAATTAACTTGCTACTTCTGTGTCTGCTACACATATGCTTATATTAGCTTGCTACTTCTGTGTCTGGTACACATATGCTTATATTAGCTTGCTACTTCTGTGTCTGGTACACATATGCTTATATTAGCTTGCTACTTCTGTGTCTGGTACACATATGGGACACACGTTATTTCATCCGCTTCCAATTCTTGGATCAAGTTGAAACCTTACACAATGGACCTCATTCACTAAAACGAGCGGTCACGTGATAATATTGATAAAAACAACGAAAAAAAAATGTCACGTGATAACCATTGTTGATTAAAATTAGATAGTAATTTGTATAGAAGAGATAGAGAAGCACGTGACTCAATGTTGTTTGTTTACGATTGGTGAATGAGGTCCATTGTTCATTGTCCTAACAAAATTAAAACACGAATCAATCAAAAAGTAACCAATTAATTAATTAATTATTGTTTTTTTTTATATAGAAAAAGGAAATTAAATCTTACAGCATTGAGATTGGCAGTAAATGTGCTGTTCTTTCTCTTATATAAGCCCCTTTTTTAAAAATTATTTTTACAACAAAATATTTTGCGGCCAGAAGTGTAGTCTTTTTAAAAATCGAAAACAATCTATTATTGCAAAATAAGAGCCTCTCTCTGTTTCCTTCCTATGTATGTCTGTGTCTGTCTGTGTGTGTGTCAGACTATTACCCACAAGTGATTGTCTTATAGCAGTCGCCTATGTGAAAGGGAAAGAAGTCAAAAGGAAAAAAGTGTGTCCCCCTCGGGAAGCTCGTGGTGCCGAGATATTGCAGTATGGGGCGAATGGTACTTTGGGAGACACCAAAAAAAATACTTCCAAAGTGAAATGAAAGTATGTCTGCGTGTGTGTGTGTGTGTGCGAGTGTATGGGTGTGGGATAAATGTCGGGGGGGGGGCGAAGCGGGGAAAGGAGGATCTGAGACAACTACTATCCCCCCCCCCCAAAGAAAAAAAAATTGAATAAAAAAAAAAAAAGACAAAACACGAGTGAGACTAGGGATCGATGTCTGAGGTGCAAGACGGGTGACCAATAGAGTGATCCCTCAACTCCTTTCTTCACCCTCGACACTCTGGCCAACCTTCCTGGTTTTTTACTTCTTTGGGTTTTTTTTTTTAACCAATCTCGGCAATTTTGTTTTTCCTCCACGCTACTAGCAAACTTGACCCGGCCGTCTCTTCATTGTTTTTCATACCCAGAAAACGATGTTAGTTTCATGTTTAATTCACAGTTTAAGTCGAGGCAATAACAGACGGTCGTTTTTGATTCAATTGTTATTTTAAAGTTCACAATCCTTTTTTTTTTGGTTTTTAATTTCACACTCAAAATCTCTAGCACAGCACTTTGGACCCGTCCTGAACTAATGTGTGTGTGTGTGTTTTTTGTTGTGTGTGTGTCACTATGTGTTGTGTTTTTTTAGTATGAATTGTGTGTGTGTGTGAGTATGAATGTTGCGTGTGTGAGAATGAATTGTGAAAGCGTTTCTTTTTTTTTTTTTTTATTTAAGTGTTGGGAAAAGTAAGTTGAAACATTTGTATACTTGGTAAGAATTAAAAATTACTAATTTACATCAGATTTTTAGATATTGTTCTCTCTCCTTCTCTCAACCCTCTATCTATTCTCTCGTTTCTCTGTTCTCTCTTTAAACTCCCCTCTCTGTCTCTCTCTCTCCCTCCCTCTCTTTCTCTCTCTCTCTCTCTCTCTCTCTCTTCAAGAGCATACAGAAATATGTCAAGACATCAAAATTTAAAATGTTTTGAATGGGTTCATTTTCTTTTTGTATTCAGGTAAATGTTATATTTTTATTTTAAAAAAAATTAAAATAGGCGAAATCAAAATTAAATTTGCGATAAAAGCATGAAATAACAGATATCTATTTTTATTTTAAACAACGAAATCATATATTATACGTACGTGCGTTTCATGTCCAGGAAATCCTTTTCTAAAATCTCTTTTGTGATCGGCAAGAATATTTTGCTTCTAACAATATTTGACAGGAGAATGTATGATACAATGAAATACTAGTAGTGCAGTAATAAATGATCACGCTGAAATGAAAACATGATTACATGAAGAGAGCCTGTGTTTTTCACAGAAACTCAGAGGAAGCAACGAAATGTCCACCCATGAGTCATTTGTGTGGTAAGCAATGCAGTTAAAACGGCAATTAAATTTATTTTTTTTCGGAACCATATCAGAAACTATGAAGTACAAACTATCAACAATCATAATACTATCTTCATCCATACCTAACCTACTGGAGGATGAAACATGAAAAGTGGAAACTTGCACATTGAGGTTAAGCAACTATGGAGCTACAATTAAACGCTGTAAGAGACCTCACGGAAAACAAGATCTTTGTTACCAGTTCGTATTGTTGTAGTGTCTGTTCTGATGAGTGTCAGGTTATAATAAATATTTAAATTTTGTAATATGTTGAACTGTATAAACATTAAACAACATGTAAACATTTCCAGAAACAACAGTAAGCTTCCTATAGATCTAAAAATAGCCGAGATAAATTTATCAGTCACAGACTCTAAAATTATGTTGTTGTTTTTTTCCTGTCAATCGGAGAAGTTAATTTTAGAGAGGGTATAAATACAAGGGAAGACATTAAACGGGATCAGTCAAAAAGTTTAAAGTTTCAGTTTAAGTCTATTCTCTTGAACCTATTATCGAAATTAAGTTATATTGTATTTTAACAGTGTTTTTTCAATCCTTGAATGTCTTCTACTTGAAGGATTCAAATATTTTATTTCATAAAAAGGAAGTCTGACATCTCTTCCACCAGAAAATATCCCCGGCATGCACTTCGGTCTTGGGGCGTCAGATTTACATTTTGAATGTGATAAAACGTATTCATGACCAAATTCCATGGTAACAAGAAGATCACAATTGAATTTTGCTTCATTTTTTTTAACGATCCTCTATTCTGGAAATACCAGAGAATGACTACAGCTCATGACTCTTACAAAAGTGTTATTACTTTTTAATATAAGTAGTGATAGGGAAATTGCAAGTTGTTGCACTGATAATAGCTATTCTTTTTTTTTTCATGGTTTAAAATAGCTAATATCTTTTATTATTGTAACATCTTTAAGAAAACCATGAAAGAACAACTTAAATCAATCCAATATCATCCAACAGTATAATTGATTTTTACGGGTGACCGTTAAGTAAACATGCCTATTATTAATTGCTCACATGAAATTTGCTTATTTTTGACGGACCTATCTTTGACTTCCTTAGAGTTGCTTTAACTTTAAACTTACTTACAGTTGGCAATTTACTTCCATAAATTTGACTACGTTACTGGCCAACATTTGACTTCAGCATATTTCACTTGCTTACATTGCAATCGCTTACATTTGAATTTCGCTTATTTAACTTGCTTACATATGACGGACCTACATTTGATTTGCTTACATTTAACTTGCTTACATATGACTGACCTACATTTGATTTGCTTACATTTGACTTGCTTACATATGACGAGAATGACTCCATTATATCTGTCTTCTCCAACTAGCTGAGGAATTGTTTTTAATTTGCTGCCAAAAGCTTAATTTAAAAAAAATAATAAAAAAGCATATGCTCTACGTCCAATATAAGCCGCTCCCCGCGCCCCATTGGGCACCCCTGTCCTTAACTGTGTCATTGAAGTGGCTGGTTGATGGACAGATCGGCCCAGATTAGGGAGGACAACGACCAACACTAAGCAGACGTGGAGAAAAAAAGAACGGATTAAATCCGAGATAGATCCACCGGCAGGAGAGAAACTAGCCAACGGTCAGCAGACTTATGCTTCTAAGGACTGTGTGGACAGCTGGGTAGGGGGTGGGCCAGGAAGGAGGTAATATTGCAAAAGGTCGGAGACGTGCATTAGTATTGTATTGTTGAGCTCTGGACAGGAGAGAGGGAAAAACCACCAACGATAACATAGACAGGGAAAAACAAAAACAGAGAGAGGGAAGGAGAAAGAGAGTGAGAGAGAAAGAAAGAAAGAGAGATAAAAGAGAGAGACAGAAAGAGAAAAAAGAGAAAGAAAGAGGCACAGAGAGAGAGAGAGAGAGAGAGAAAGAGAGAAGAGAGAGAGAATGAAAGAGAAAGAAAGAGGGAAAGAGAGAGATATACTTACGTTAGTCTTTGTTAAAATTTTGTGTTGTTTTTTTTTTTTTACAATATCTCTGTTCTAGGCACTCTTTCACGGAGTTTGGACGGACGCTGATTTCAAAAACGCCTTGAACGATTTTCCTAGAAATTTAACAGTTAATGTATAATATATCGCTGAGAAAAGAATTACTAGCTCGTTGGCTACATGGGGAAAACTCTAGTTTGACCGTAATAATTTTTCAAAGTAAAAATAAAAAAATGTAAATTTGGCTAGAGACCAAATCTAGGTCTAGATCTTACATCGGTTTTAGAAGGACTATCGCGTTCTTGAAAGGACTATCGCATTCTTGAAAGGAATATCGCTTTCGGGAATTTCTGAATGTAAGGCTTTATTGATTCAAGAGTTTAATAAATTAATGTTCAGGAAACGTTTGCGCATTGTCTTCTAAGTGTAAATATTAAAGGGTGTACTAGAATACTAGATCTATACATTCGCTTAACTAGGATTCTTTCTCGGGGAGAGGGGAAGGGGGGGCGGGGTAGAAAATGTTTTTAAATCTAACATTCGTTAGTTTCTAAGAGAAAACAATGGCTCAATAAGTTGCATAAAGTAGGTATTGACTTTTGTTTGATCACTATATATGATGTAAAAGCGATATAGAGAAATGTTAGGGGAAATATAATGAGACCTAATATAAACGTAAGGAGATGAAAATAAGAAGACTGGGAGAGGTTTTCAACTAAAAAGTAAACAAATGTCAATGTTCAAAGATTTCTTCTGGCAATTACTTTTGTTACAAACGGAAGAGCTTCGAAATTTGATTCTGCCATGTCGAGAAGTGCGCACAGATTTATTAGTATATGCTTTTAAAAGTACATGGCTTATCAAGACGTCCAGGCCCTTCCCAATCGTTGTCGAATCATGCAAGCAAGGACTGTGCGGCTATATCATTGGATCCACAGGGCTCGCAAGGACGTTTATGCAGGGAACAGAACCAGGGCATGGAAGGGGAGGCAGACAAAGGAAACGACGGGAAGACAATATCAAGGGATGGTCGGGCATACAACTATAATTATGGCAGGGTGAATGGAGTGAAATGGCCAACAGATCATGTGTGGTGCCTTGGCGGTCCAAGTGATTGGCCTTTCCTCTGTAATCTTTTGTACGTTTTTTTTTTTTTTTGACTAAATGTTCTTATGTCTTCAGCCAAATGATTGTTTTTTTTTCATTTCTAACTAGCTAGCTTACACTATTTGTTCTTCTGAGCAGATACTAGAGGCCACTTCTCGTGACAGTTTGTCTCAGCGCATACTCTGCGTATAATGGTTTGAAGATATACCAACGAAACAGCAATCATTGTTACGAAGCTTGAGGACATCACCAATCCAGTTGAGGACCTCTCTGGAAAAAAAAAATACTAAAAATTAAAAAAAAACAGAAAAACTAGGTGAAAATGTACAGAATAATAAAACTGATTTTACAGACAAGTTGTCAAGTAGTTTTTGCTTACTTTTATTTTTTTTTCCTTCTCGGTGATCCCCCTTTAAATTAACATTGGTTGTGTCCCTTGGCAGTTGGTACAACTTACACTAATGTAGCATTTCGGAGTAACCCTTTTTTTGTTCTTCTTTCTATATCTATTCGGTTTCCCCATCTCTCGCGCCTTCCTCCAGTATTTGGTCGTGCGCGCGTGCGTTGGTGTTTTGAAATGGGAGAGTTAATCCCCATTACTTTTCGGGACGAAACCGTCATCTTTTAAAATGCTTGACACGAGGTAAAAGGGAGGGACAATTCTCCGAGGAGACTCCTGGAGGGTGGCGAAATCCAACGCTGTTGCTGCCCCGGACATAACCAACGAGGGGGGCGAATGGGTTACTTTTTTTTCACCAGAGGTGTCACCCAAAGAGGGAGACGCGTAATGATTGGGTGTCTTTCTGTGGTTTTTGATGCGACACTTTCAGCTTAAAATTTCATGATATTAAAATATTTTTTGTGCCATTTTTCGAACTATTTCTTAGCACGGGTGGAAAGATTTTTTTTCCATAGATCTATGTCCCGAGCTACTTAGAAATTTTTAAATCAGAAAATCGTGTGTTAGGAACACAACAATGAAGTGCAGAAATAGTATAAGTGGTTGCTGATGGTTCTGTCGCACTAATGCTCTTGTAGACTAATTTTGTCATTAACAGAAGCTCATTTCATTCAACATTCTTTTTGAGCTTCAAATGTTGGCTTTGAAGATGTAGTCACGTGGTCCCAACAAAGCCAACAGGCATGTGACTGTTATGAGCTATCTCGACATGACCAATGACAAATTTCTCAATTCAGAACCGGACACAACAGAATGAGACAACATAAGTTCCGGAAGCTAAAAGTCGGGACTAGCGAAACCTGCCCTTGTGAGAAATCACCATGACCATGCCCTTCAAAGCTGCATACTCAATCAAGAGGCCCGAACAAGACTCTGGCCCCGAACCCCTTCTACAGAAGAACAACTATATGGAGAACAGCTTGAATGGAAACCATTGCGCGGGTCATCTCAGATATAGAATTACTGATCTGAACACTCCAGGATGAAACATGAGAATGACGAAGAAGAAGAAATGTGACGACCTCTTGGAAGCAACGGCATGCTTGCGAATGCCACTGACCACAAAGGTCTTTGTTTGGAAGATCCAGAAGGTCTACTATTTAGTTAGCTTGACTCTGCTAGGCAGTTTCGTATCGGAAGGTAACTGTTTCGGTCCCTGGCCAGTGCTTTCCTTTATTACATTACTAGCCTGACATTACCCGCGGCCTGCGGGTCTAAGTTTGTGTTTACTAATCTAGTGGATTGGATTTAGATGTATGTTAAACTTAACTAATGATCCTTTCAAGTTTTTTTCTCTTTCGCTACGAAAATAAAATTAGTTTTGCGAAAATGGGTTCACCCGAAGCCGATACATTCATATCTATTAAAAACGAAAAGAGCGATAGCTTTGTTAACTGAATGGGATTATAAAGTGAACAATTAAACGAAATAATTTTTAGTACGCGATTCATGAATGAAAATAGATCTAGGCCTATCTCAACCCGGCTTCGCAGCTTTCGTAAACGAATGCAGTCTATTAAAAATGCTTTAGAAAACCAAATTTGAATGTTTATTTGATCAAAATAGGAAATGAATGGACTATAATTAGTAGTATAGTATAAAACTATCTGTGCTAAGAGAAGTTTTATCATCTTAGAGTTGAATTCGAGTTTTAGATCTAGGGATGGGATTATAAAGTAAACAATTAAACGAATTAATTTTTAGTAAGCGATTCATTACGGTATTGTCTAATGAAAGAATGTTTGTCAGGAAATCTGCAGTCACAGATATAACGAACTAATTATTTCAAAAAATGCTTTTGAAACACAAAATTGAAGGTTAATTTTATTATATAATAAAATCAATGGATCTTCTTTTGTATTTTCATGTGTCAAAGTAAAAAACTATCTGCGCAAAGTGTATTTCTAAAAATTAGATCTAGTTCTAAATCCTTTCGATTTTTTCTATGTCAACATTGTAGACATGGCCTAGATCCATAAAATACTATAGCTGTAATAGAATTGGACTACTTTTTTTTTTTAGGGTCTTAAGTTTGTTTAAGGGCTACAATACATACACTAAGGTCTAAGTTGGTACCTAAGAAACATTCCTGCCAAGTTTTATCAAGATTGGTCAAGCGGTTTTGATGTCTATAAGTAACATACATACATACACCTCACATTCTACTTTATAGTACAGATATTTAATTCACCATTTTGTTTCATTAAAAAATGTTGTCCCTTGTGCTGGGTTTATATATGTAATATGTATGCATTAGTCATTGTTTCAGTACTTAACTTCACCCTTGTATTTAAACATACACAGTTAATTAGTGCAGCTATGTATTTTTCTGCGCAAATAAATCTATGCTGGTTTTATTTGTTCAGATCACACGATCTTTCCATGTGTGAATATTGCTTTTTTTATTGGCCTCCTTCAGTAGTAGAACGACCATGGTTTATCTCGTAGAACACTTTTTCATAAGGCTGTGGAGCCCTGTTTTGGAGAGGCACTTCCGTCCACAAATATCGCATGTCAAGGTGGCTTTCGCTTTGGTGTTAGAGGAGCCGGCCATTTTTCGTATGGCACGCTTTTCTTCCAGGCCCATGTTTTTTCACTGTCCATAGCTTTCTTGGTCACCATCTCTCTCCAACGTAGTGCGGTCTAGGGCTATGTCTTTCCAAATGGTCAGTATCAGTGTTCCCTGTTTTCACCAGTTTTTCTTGGTTCAAGACATATTGCTTACAACGTTGTTAGATTAGTGATGCATAGTATGTGTGGTAAAGTGGCAACCACCTAACTGAGGCTTGAGGTCAAATCCAGATTTGACTCGAGTTTTATTGGCTTAATTTCTGAAGACAGCACGGAACGATTCTCAGAAACCTTGGCCCCTATCCCTACATACAGTCAAAAGAGATTGAGCTGAGCATGCTGATTCTCTTTCCAGTTTCTCCTTTGTAGGATGATTTTTACAAGTTAAGTAAACATTTTGTTATGGTCACGAAGCTCGGTCTGGGTGCGGTGGCTGAGTGGTTAGGCGCTCGGCTTCCGAACCTGAGGTCCTGGGTTCGAATCCCGGTGAAGGCTGGGATTTTGCACTTCGGGATTTTTTTTGGGGGGGCACCCCTAAGTCCACCCAACTTTAATGGGTACCTGACTTTAGTTGGGGAGTGTAAAGGCGGTTGGTCGTTGCGCTGGCCACATGACATCTTGCTCGTTAACCGTTGGCCATAGAAACAGATAACCTTAACATCATCTGCCCCATAGATCGCAAAGGTCTGAAAGGGAAACTTTACTTTATTACGAAGCTCGTTGGAAACTTGTAAATAAATTACAGGGCTTTGTGTTGTCCTAGTAGAGAACTATTGACCAGAGCAGTAGCAAACCCTACCAATCCTTCATAGTGTCCTGGTGCAGGCTGCTTTTCATTAACTAAGAATTTTTCTTTCAGAAAAGTTATTTAGCAGCTCAATCTCTTACCTGGATATCTGAAGGAGAATGTAAAAGCGATTGATCATTGTATAGACCCACCCTAAAACCTCGTCATTATCAGCTGTTATTGCAGCAACAAGTGAAAATACCTCACCTGGAATACATATGTAGATATAAAGTAAAAATGTGTTCTTTCTAAGACTTAAACAATAGACAATTTTTTGGGCACAATGTAAATTTCTTTTTTTTTAAAGGTATGGCTTTATGGAGTAATCTTTGATGCTTGTTTTTTGTGTTTTTTTTTATATCAGCTCACCCTGCCTGTCTGTCTGGTAAAAAGTTTGTACACGCTATTTCTCCGAAACCCAATTTCGGATCAAGCTGAAATTATGCACAATTATTTTTTTTTACCTGACAACACAAGAATCAATAAAAAGACAACAATAAGTTAACTAATTATTGATAATTAATTATTTTGTTTGGTATCTCGAACAAGGGAAAGAAACTGTACTTGATTGAATTAGTCGCCGCTTTAAAGTAAGTTTGAAACAAACAATACATAACTCTGCAATCTTCTATAGTTATAAGAGTGGTTAAGATGTCAACTTGAAGAGGCATGAGCCAAGAGTTCAAATTCAATTCGTTCCTCACCCCCTTTTCTTTTTATTAAATGCTTTTAAAACCGATTTCGGTAAAATTCAACCAGATACCCTTTCTTCTCCCCCCCCCTTTTTCCCTATTTTCCCAACTGGTCCAGATAAGTGATACGATCATAGCGTATTGAGAAAGCTAAAAGTATGAAATAGAATTAAGCAAAAACAATTGGTAAAAGTATTTCTAATCGCACAGATATATTATTGTTGGTCTAGATCTATTACAAATTTAATGACATGACTGATCCAAACTAATTAATATAATCACATTTCGTATAAGCTTTTTTTTTTAAAATTATTCCTTATGTTTTTCTTGTTTTAATATTTTATTTTGACATTATAAGATAACTAGTTGACACAAAACAGTAACAACAACACGATTGCTTAGTGTATAAATGTTCTGTCTGGTGCCTGTCCACTCTTGTCGCTATGCTACAATGTACATAGATAAAAAGTCCTCGCCAAAAATCAATAGAATGCATTTGCTTTTCACCTGGCCTGCTCGAGGACTTAGTGCCGGCCTCAGGTAGCTGGATTAGTCTGGTGGTCAGAGAAGTCCATTAGGGAGATAGAGGTCACAGTGGCCGGCGTTAATGTACATCTAATTTGTGGGCCAGCAAACAAAGACTATTTAACGATCTAGTGTTGGCTCCAACTGTCCAGGATGGATCACATCTGTGGTCTTAACTTGAATGACTCAACATCCGTCTAAGAAACAGTTGTAGAGCACCATGGCCGTGAACATTGCATGGTCTGTTAGGTTAGTTGTGTACAGGATCAACTCATATAATAACTAATATATTATATGTACAAAAACCTACACTTTCACACCTTTACATACACACACAAATATATTATTATTATAGCTTTTATATAGCGCTACTTTCATGCTTATAGCATGCTCAGCGCGCTTTTGGTCCAATCTCATTTGTGGACCAGTGGGGGGGAGGGGGTATCTAGGAGTTGGTTTTCCGTGCTGAGTCGGGTGTCGAACCTCGAGTCCTCTAGTCCCCTTCTATGTAGCCAAGCCAAGCCAAGTTCAAGCGTACTTGGCCTCTCGACCACGCTTGCCACTAAAAGGGAATATATAAGCGCTTTAGTTTGGTAAATTTAAATGTCAAATGGATGTTTTTGTTTTATTCAATGGACCTACTTCCAGTCCAATGGGAGTAATATAACAAGAAATCTAAGGACTTATTAGTTGATACGTTTTGGCTTATTATGCTTCCTGGGTTGAGAGCTCGAATTTTAACTTCAACATTTAAAAAGAAAAAGGAAACCTCAGCATTTGTGCTATTCATTTTTAACGTTTTCATCCTAGGAATCCTTAGGTCTCTTTTCTTGCTTTGTTTTGGATTGTTCTTTTCTCTCTTTCTGGGCTTTAAAAAAAGTTTTATTACAAGGTTAAAAACAGTTAACATGTAACTTTATATTATAAATAATAATAATAATAAATACTTTTAAAATAACTTTTTTATTCAGTTAGATCTAAATATTTATTTTCTCATTTTTTTTGTAGAAAATAATAATAAAGGTATTTGTATTGATTGATATCACAACAGTAATGACTTTGAAAACAATGAGTAACTATATGACACCAACAGTGAAATAGATAAAGTTTTGCTTTTTCGCATACTTACTGCAATTCTTTCATTTAGTGAATTCATTCTTTCCTCTTCCTCTTATATATTTACTTTCTCTTATCACATTGTCCACGTAACTCTATCTCTTATTATTCAAAATTGACTGCGAATATTTTTGTCCGCAACATGGCTGTGTCTATTTTATTCAAATATTAGAAACGTAAGCACATCATTGGTATTGTCACGTTCAAGTCTTAAAGAGTTAACAAAAAACTAGTCGACCAGCGGCGTAGCATACGCCGCTATTTTGCTGGACCGGCCTTAGGCCACTGCAAACTATGCGATCGCAGTGGGCCCCGCACTTTCCTAGGACCCGAACTTTCCTAGGACCCGCGCTAATTCTAAGTGTATAAATTATTAAAATAAACCATATTATAACTTAAAACAGATTTCCCGCGCCTTCCTGTCGATTTACCAAGAGCTCCTGGAAATCTCCCGAAGTTTTATTTACAAAATATACGAAAAAGTCCCTTAAAATATACGTAAATATATAGACAAAAATTGTCATTTTGGGGTGTCATTCAATATGGAAAACGCCAATCCTACGCGCGATAAATAAAAACGGCATTATGCATTAGCGGTAATTGTGTAATCTGGTGTAAGAAGCTTCTCGCGCCTAAAACTAATGAAGAATTACTTAAGGTCAACAATTCTCAAAGATAGATTGAAACATTTGGCAATTCTTGCTATTGAGGGTGATCTATATAGGAAAAATTATTATGATATAGTGTATGACTTTGATACACGCAAGGCTCGTAAAGTAACTCTGTACGTAGTAAAGAATGAATAAAATGCATAGACGAATTTATTTTCTAATAGAAACTCTTAAATTTCACTTGTTATCCGCTTCCCTACCCAAACTTGGCCCCGCGAAATCCGTTTCGCATAGGGCCCCACAATGGTTAAGTCCGGCCCTGCTATTTAGTGACCTGTAAATATACATGGTAGATTACTTGTTCTCTTTCCATGACTTCTTGGTCACTATGATTAAGTCCGGCGCTGCTATTTTGTGTTTGTAAAATGTTTGCTTGTAATATGTTTTACATTTTTCGGATCTTCCTTTAGAGTTGACGATAGTTTACTTTCTAGTCCAAACCTCCCGCAGGACGAATGAGTGTGGGAGCGGGCAGGGTTTGAACCCGGGACTATCGATAAATCCAAAAGACAGTCTAGCGTGCAAACCGCACGACCAGGCAGCCATCCGTAGTAACCGGTGAATACTTGTTCTCCCCCCCCCCTTCTTGTTTTTTCGTGGAGTGACTATCTGCAGAAATAAGAGAATGTTACTTAACCTTGGTTAGGCCAATAATAGAATATGCATCCTCCGTTTGGGACCCCTCAACTCAAGAAAACATTAAGAAACTGGAACAGACACAAAATAGAGCAGTGAGATTCATAACAAACGAATATTCACATTTGACTAGAGTAACACCTTTAGTAAAATCACTAAATTTAGAAAGCCTTCAGGACAGAAGGCTCAAAAGTAAAGTAGCAATCATACATAAAACACTGAACCATAATCTTCAAATACAAAAACAAAATTTAATAAAATACTCTGAAAGACACAAAGATAAAGGCACATTCCTCGTCCCATATGCTAGGACAAATTTGTACAAATACTCCTTCTTCCCTAGTGCTATTAGAGCATGGAATGGGTTGCCTGAGCTAGCCAGGAAAACCAGTGACTTGGCAGAATTTAAGTCATTGGTTAATATGCATGACTAAATGCATGACGCGTAGGACGTAATCATCTTCTTTTTTGAAGTAACGTCTGTATTATATAAGATAAGAAGAAGAGTGATCTTTCCTTTACTTCTTCTTACTTCTTCTCGTCCAAACTCTTGAGCCATGAAGAGAATTATACATATAGATTTGGTTCCTCTAACCCTTCTCATCTATTTCATCTCTCTATCCAATACGCTCCTTCTACCCTCAGAAATCTTTTTAGGTATCCTCCACCCCCCCTCCCCACCATCTTTTTTGGTGATAAGACTCTCAGAAGAAACCATTCAAATCCTAAGTAGTTTTGTTTTTTGTTAGTCCTCCCCCTCCCCCCTTATTTTTATTTTCCTATGGAGTCTTTAGAGCAATGAAAGTAGAAAAAGGACTCATGCAACAGAATGTGTCACTATGGAGATTTCTTTTAAAAAAAAAAGAAGGGGGGGGATCCTGGTACCATGGGACCGGCACCGTATGGTCGTCTTAGAGTGACCTACGAGGGAGGAAAAAAAAAACATAGAAAGAAGGTCGACAGGATAGACCGAAAGTTTTAACCATACAAGAAAGAAGAAAAGTATATTGATTTGAAATTGCCGGGTCTTGTGTTGAAGATATTAAAACGCAATATCATTAGGCAGGCTTTAAGGGGTTAGAGATAGGAGACGGGTTGTAAAGGAAAAAGGGGGGGGGGCAGGGGGCGGGCGGGCGGTGGTGGGGGTAGGAATAATGTGGTGATGGTTGTTTAGTGGGAAGAAAAGCGTTTGTGTAGATCCTATGGTCAATAGTCTTAGAACCTGGGTCTGATATCGCAATATTTAGACGAGATGAGACCACGAGAATGGTCTCTGGTGGTAATTTTTTGGGGGAGAGATGTCCCTCGCAGCGTTGTACAGATATATGGCAACACGAATGATGTTATAAGATAGAATAAGATAAGATGATAGGATAAGATAGGATGATAAAATAAGAAAGTAGAAAGATGATAAGATAAAATGATAAATAAAATGATAGAATTAAATGATAAGATAATATCGGTATGATAAGATAACACGACGCTAAGATAAGTCGAAGGTGAGATGATAATACATGATAAAGATAATATAAGAGGATAAGATAAAAAGAGTTTTGAAGTTTTGAAAAAAGAATATTTCATTGTTTTAATTTAATTTAATTCTATCCTTAGAAATATTTGCTTGTTATGTTATATTTTATTTCATAGGCCTATTTTGAACAATAACACTACCACACAATAATACAAATATGGTTTGAAAACAAAATATACTGAAATCGTGAACAAAAGAGTTGTTGTTTTTTTTTAAACGCACAGGAAGTCACGGGAAAGTGACTAAACTCTGCGAGAGAAGTCTGTCTGTAGGTCTGTTAATTTAACATCAATCTTAAAACCCAATTTAAAAAAATATGAAAATTCTTCCGACTATGTTCGCATCAAAATGACATATCATAAGATGATCTTAAATCTTTGCAACAGAGAATTTTTGTATGTGATTTATTTTTATATGTTGTTATGTTTTAACGTTCTGTTCTCCCTATATGGCAAAATATGTAGGTCACAGCTGGGGCTGCGCAGCCACGGGAATTACTGTATTCCTCACTAATCTTCGGACTCGAAGACAAGCCTTATATATCCCTAAACTAGAGATTCCTGCTACAACTTATCCTATACCTTAATGGACAGAATACCTAATTTATCAACACTTTCCTTTCACTGCACACCGGATACACCACACAGCTAGCTATTTATAGTTTTTTTTCCACCACGTATGAAAATAGGGTACATTAATACTATATTGGAAATAAGATTAATTAAATAAAAATTATATTCACATCAAGAAACAGATACTTTGCAGAGATGTTTACACTTTTTCACAAGATTCAAAGCGCAGATTCATTAAAGATTTTTTAATTTTAGAAATGTATACGAGCTCTCATTACATCGTAGGGATGCTCAGTGTACAAGTCACGCGCCAGCTAACTTAACCAAGTCAATAACGAATTCGAAAAACTCCACCAGTAACCAGGACAACATCAATCAAATATGTAAAGCTCCACCAGTAACCTGAACTACATTCATCAAACTTGTAAAACTCCACAAGCAAACATAGATTATAACCGTAAAGTTCAGCTGGTTATCACTGCAACGACAACAACTAATCTCGCAAAGCTCCACCAGTGACCAGAACATCAACCAAATTGGTTAAGTTCCACCAGTGATCAGAAGGAGATCAAATCCAGCTCCACTTGCAAACATAAAAAATATCACGGTAAAGTTCAGCTGGTTATCATAACAAAGAGTTCCACAAATCTCGTAAAGCTCTACAAGTAACCATAACAACCAAGTAGAAACTCGAAAAGCTCTAATGGATGTTGAGAAGACATATGAAGTTCAACAAACACAAGACAAACACTATTCAAAAGTCGGATCAGGAAAATGAAAGGAAGGGAAAAAACTTTGTGTCAGCATCAATATCATTTTGGTATTGCCTCAGGGGGGCTGCTGACCTCAACCATTAAAAAGGCTCATTTACAAAGGCGGAGACGACATCCACTTTCTGGAAAGCCAAGACTTTTTTTTTTTTTTTTTTGGAAAAAAAATTTGAGATAAAAATAAGGAAAGTAAAAACAGAAAGATTTTCTTTTCAAGAAACAAGAGAGAAGGTGGGCCGGGGGAGCGAGAGATTAAAATCTTAAAGCGTTCTTCAGGACTTGCTTCTTTTCAGCATTGGACTAGTTTCACACAAATGTTGAAATCGATTTGGTTCCGACATCACTTTGCTTTGGAAAACCGTAGAATGGAAATCAGTTGTTAAATATTATATATATATATATATATGTGTGTGTGTGTGTGTGTGTGTGTGTGTGTGAGTGAGTGTTTATGTGTAATTATTATAGGATTTCGGCTTTATTGGAGATTTCCACGCTAAACTAAACAATGTCAAGCGAGGACGCTAAACTAAACTTCAATGTTGCCAACTAAAAATAAATAAAATAAAAAAATTGAGCTTGAAAAGAAATAGCGGAGAAAAAATTGAAGTGTTAAAAAAGTGACCCACAGTTCTCCTATGGTTTGTAATGACTAGCACGTCCTTTCTCGTACACTGGAGACACCAAAGGCTAGTTCTAGTTTTTTCTCTGATTTTAGTTACAAATCTCTAATATAATTTATGCCTTGTGTGTCAAAATGGAACCGGGGATTGCTCCTGCTTTCGCTGTAAAATTCTATTTGTTTTATTTTGTGATTATAATACATTCTGCTATTTTTTTTTATTTTCTTTTAATGAGTAATGATTTTGTAATTATATTTAACCTTTCGACAATGTAATCTTATCTTTTCAAATCGTATCTTATCTTTACAACGAAGTTACTTGACCTATCTTTTAATTAAACAGTAACGTTAAGATTATATATTCTCTCTCTCTCTCTCTCTAACACACACACACACGCGCGCACAGACACATTTTCCTTGGTTTCTGCTCCTTGCGTTTTCTGCCCAAACTAAGTTCCCTCTAATAACCATTTTCCATTCTCATAGTCTTTGCAATATTAAAACCAAACCGAAAATAGGAGGGGAAAAAAAACCATTTCTCCTAAGATAAGCCTCTCTTGTTTAAGTACCTAAGATATTGAATCCGTGGCGGAAAAGAAAATAGGCAGAAAAAAGGGGTGGGGTAGGAGACAAACAAGTGGAAGAGTTGTGTACATTTTCCGGTTTAGAGTTAGTAATAGTACCGTGATAGTACCGTGATAGTATGATAGTACAGTGATAGTACCGTGGTGATTCTCAGAAAATAACAGAAATTACGTGTTACGATACGAGACATACAAGGGAGAGAATATGAATGCCTTTGACAGTGTCGAATCATTATTTTTTTATATAATAGGGCGAAGGGTGCATCAAGAGAAGAGGACTACTTTAGACGTATCATGTCATTACTTGTTTGTTTTTTTTTGTTATGACAGTAGCAGGGGGCCTCGAAATATTGTAGACACTTAAAACAAAGTGAAATATTTGTAAAGGACAAAATTACTAGTGGAAACTCTTATGGAAGATTCATTCAATATTACTGTTTGCATCAAAGCTGGGGACTACAAAGTGAAATGCAATATTACACACTACCTCAACTGTCGGACTTTAAGAAATTGCTTTCTTGTATTTAATTTCCTTATTTTATTAATTTAATTTACCTTATGAAATTACTTTATTTTAGCAAATTACTTTATTTTGGCAGATTACTTTATTTTAGTAAATTAATTTCCTTTTGCAAATTACTTTATTTTAGCAAATTACTTTATTTTAGCAAATTATTTTATTTTGTTACTTTACTTTATTTTAAAAGATTAGTTTATTTGATTAAATTACTTTATAAAATTACTTTATATTAGCAAATTACTTTATATTATTATACTTCTGCACATCGCGAGTTACTTTATTTTATTAAATTGCTTAATTTTATTGAATTACTTTATTAAATTACTTTATATTATCAAATTACTTTATATTATCAAATTACTTTATTTTATTAAATTATTTTTATTTATAAAAATACTTTTTTTCACTTTATGTATTAAATTTCCTTTATCTATTAAATTACCCTATTTTATCAAATTATTTTATTAAATTACTTTATCTTGTCTATATATGCTATTACACTATTTTACTTTATGAAATTACTTATTTATTAAATTACTTTATCTATTAAAGTACCTTAGTTTATCAAATTACTTTATTTTATTGCATATATATTTTATTAAATTACTTTAATTATTAAATTACTTTGTTTACGACGCAAAATCATAAACAGTTGCTCTATTTTTCGTAACTTTTGTAATTTAGGATTTCCTTTTCTGTATTAGTGACGTATGTTTAGGGCAATGTCCAACGATGGATGTCTGATGCCATAGAGCATTAGGAGAAGGGAAGTACAACATACTAGACCAGGTTGTAGTAGACTTGAATCTACAACATACTGTAAAATATGAAACCAAAGACTGAAAGCTTCAACCAATGAGAGAGAGAGAGAGAGAGAGAGAGAGAGAGAGAGACCAAGGGGAGAGACAAGAAGAAAATGAAGAAATTAACTCCCCTTTAATTTTTTTTTGTACTTAAAGCTCTCTTTTCTTTCTGTTTCTTTCCCTCCTCTCTCTCTGTCTCTCTGTCTCTCTCTCTCATTCTCTCTCTCTCTCTCTCTCTCTCTACGGCGATCACGGTGCCCAGTTTAAATTAAAGGTGACGTAGAGAGACAGAGTCGGAGACTAGCGTCATGGATTGGTAAGGTCTCGTAAGTCTGGAATACGTGTGAGTATTACAGAAAAGAGAAAAAGGCGGGATAGTTGTTGTTGGACTGATGGACTTAGGTTATTTAGGTACATCCGCGACCAACAGCTGGAACTAGGCATGGGAGACCAACATCCCGAAGCGCATACTATTTTTTTTTTCAATGCATAAGGCGCCCGAACAATGGCGTCAAAAAAAAAACCCCTAACGAAATGCAGTATTATCGCTAGTATAAATATAATGCACTATTAAATATATTAAACTATGATTGTAATAGATACAAGTATTAATAAAAAAATAAATAAAAAATAATTGCAAAATGGTTAGGATACAAACAAAAATTAACCCCAACAGAACGTTTATCCAATAAAATAGTTCTTTCCGCCAAGGGCAGCTACTCACATTGTATCTGCTAAACAACTATAAAATAAAATAAAATAAAAAAATAATAAAATTAATAAACCATAAATCGGAAAAGAAAACACAAAAAAATGAAAGAAAAGATAAACTTGGAATGCCCGAGGGCCCCGAGTGACCCCTAGTCCGGTCCTACACCGTTGTCCACCCCCTGCTATTAGCCAGCCGTAATTATAGCCACTGGCTAGGTTTCCGACAAACCTCTAGCCGCGTGCAGTAGTTGTCTAGTAATGCCGAAGATAATGAAGATGATGACAATAAAGAATATAATGAGCATGACCAGGACAAAAATATTATTAATGATGTACACTTTTGATTTTATTATTTAGATCGGTGGAGCCCCTAAAGTTTGGTACAAAATATCATATTTTGCATTTCATTCTGCTTGTGCATTATAGCAATACTTAGATCTAGTCTAATTAAAGATGTATCTGCAAAAGAGGCTACACAGAAATCATCTGACATCCTGCGTAGGAAGTGTATGGCTGTTCAACTGATGCTCGTTCGAATCTCGAAAAAGACTAGAATTAGGCTTACGATCTTTTGTATGATTCGTCAGAGGAATAGATTTTGTCCGGGTGAGGATGTCGGAAAAGATTCAGCATCGTCTTTTTTACAAAAGTGACTTTCAAATCAGTGGCGTAGCTAAGGTGGGGGAGGGAGGAAGAATTTGAAAATTCCACCCGGGCCCCCACTTAAGTGTTCGAATTTTTTTTTAGATTGAATATTAAATATTTCGCAAAATGCAAAGGCCCCCCAAAGAGGTCAAGCCCCCCCCCCACCCGGGCCCCCAAATGAAGGCAAATTTCTAGCTACGCCACTGGTTCAATGTATAACTACACTGACTATAGCAACGTTTCTGAAATTGTGTGTGGACCCTCCCCCCGTCCTACGCACTTACAAAGGTGCTGGGAAGTCATTGTTTTTTTTTTCAAAGAGAAAAAAATATTTTATTTCCACTGTAATTATAAATCCGTATCTGGTTATTAATCAAGTAAAATGGAACATTATTAACGTTTAACAAAAAAAACTAATTGATCTTATTTAATCTTCCTGGAAGGACCTGTTTTTCGCCAGAGGCGTCTGGAACGAAATCTATTTAAAAAGTCCTTCTGAAAGGTCTTTGCCAATGCAGATCGAGATTTTATCCTTTATTATCCGTTATATTGTTACTTTAGGGAGAACAATTTATGCCCGATAAAAGACGTCTTGCTGTACACGAGGATAACCCTATGACCATCAAGCCCAATACAAAGGTACACACTCATCTGCCACGATTCTGTATCAAGAGGCCCGAACAAGATACTGGCCCCAAAACATTCCTATAGAAAGAAAACTATTTAAGAGCTACCTGATTTGTAAAACACTGCGCAGTTCATCTCCTAAAATGCATAATGTTCAGGAACTGTGGAACAAGCATTCTTGTAACTGCTGCCATGTATGTGGAGCCAAATAATGTGAAAATTAAGCATCAAAGCATTTTTAATTGTAGAAATATAACTTCTGGTGCCCATAAAACTCCCGCGGAAGAACTGGAACTTCTCTTTCAGGTTATAATTTGCTTGGAGGGATGTCCTCTGGAGCTGAATCAGCTTCTGCACTAAATGGTGAACTAAGGGTATTAAAGACTGGTTTCCAAGTTACTGACGTCTTAAAATTAAAATTCCACATTAAAGGAATCCAAAAAAAAAAAAAAAGGCTTGTACTTTTCAACCATTTCACAAGAAATAGATTCACCTTTCAATATAGGAAAATGATGAAACCTGTTTTCACTTGCTTACCAGGAGCTTATGGTATAGGTTTGTTTGAAAAGATTTAACTTGCACATACATTTCATGTGCCAACAGCCCGTAGCAATAATTCCGATGAAAAATATGAAGTATGTTTAATCTTTATTAGAAATAAAGTCAGTCAATGTCCTTATAGAGATGTGGTAGATTCTTCCTTGAGATTCCATATGCAGCTTTGTGCAAACATTCCTATTCAGAGTTTATGGTTGGGATCTTCTTCTTTAATTTATTTCAAAACCTGTTTTTCTCCGTCAAAATACGGACTTCCTCAGTTGTTACACTTGACATCTTGTTCCAAACCTGCCCAACAATTTGAAACACAGTTCTTCATAGCATTGAATAAATACTGGTCTGAGTTTGTGTCTTTGAATGTTTCGAAATATTGCCAATAAGATAATCTTCGTTTATTTTAAACATGTTATAATGATGTGTAGAGACAAGGTTTCTTTCTCCTCTTCGTCATAAATGATAAGAATCAGAAGTTTCAATAGTTTATATAGATATTAACAGTTATTTATTTTAATATATTAGGATTTTTATATGTATAATCTGTGGGCACTCCTTACTCTGTAGGTATACGCGGGCCGCATAAAACACTCCTGCGGGCCGCATGTGGACGGCGAGTCGTAATTTGCCCATCCCTGGTCATCTGAACGCTCCAACATAATGAGAACGAGGAAGAAGAACTGCCACGAATGTTTCTTCAACAATGCCTAGCAGAAATACTGTGTTGTGAACACCAGGAGAATGAATGTAGGAAGGGAAACGGTCAGGGGCGGACTGGGTGTTAAAATCGGCTCGGGCATTTCTAAACAATCCGGCCCACAAATTGTCTGCCACATGATGGGCATCCAATCATACCTGTCCTCATAAGTATTTTGTTAAGTTTGATAATGTATAGAAAGTAGTTAATAAATGAATAGTTTATTGATGATTTTGAAACTATTTGATAAGCGCTATTTCTAAAGGAATAAAGCTTAACACTTGGAAATGGGGAATCTCTAATTGTGAAAAATTCTCATTTACATCCAAGACATCTGAAGCTCCTCCATCAACGAACACATTGTTTATGAGTCACTATCATTTCTCACCATTTTCTCAGGCACATGGACTTCAATTTACAAATATAAACCTTAATCCTCCATTATTTAACTGTCCATCTCATACGGTCATGGGGGCTGAGAGGTTATACGCTTCCAAACCTGGGGTCCTTGGTTCGAATCTCGGTGAAGACTATGATTTTGAATTTTAGGATTTTTAGGGTTCCCCTGAGTCCACCTAACTCTAACGAGTGCTGACTTTAGTTGAGGAAGGTAAAGGCGGTTGCTCGTCGTGCTAGCCACATGATTCCCTGTTCGTAAACAATTGGCCAAGAAAGATCGCAAGGTCTGAAAGAGAACTTTACTTTACTCACATATTATGCTCTCTCAATAACTTGGAAACCTAGTTTGACTGCAACTTAGAGTTGGCTACACACACACACACAACAGATCATGTTCGCCTCTTCGTTCGTAAATGCTGTCATGATAACGTTTGCGAATCTCTAGTGCTTGCGAAAAAACATTAATAATTTTACTTTTTTTTTGCCCAGGATTCCAGCATTTTTTGCTTTATATTTTTAATCTTACTGTTTTCTGTTCCTTCTTTTCGATTCTTCTGCAATTTGATTCCAATCAACACATTTCTACACTGTTCAAAATAATAATTGTGATTTGTGAAGGACTTCATAGCGGGGCCAACTCGAGATCATGCGACAACTCTACCAAACCAATAAGAATTCACATGTGATTGGACATCTCATCTATAGGACTTGGACCGTTGTTATTGGTCCCTTTATAGATTCATCCTAAATATAATCACACTATCGATCTCTATAAGAAATAAAGGCCTTAATTTTCTCTTTTTTTTTATCGTTTAGTTACGTCTACAAGCACCATATTAGATGAAAGATATTTACGACAATGCTTTAGATTAGTATTAGACTTAAAAGTGTAAAATGTATTTGTATTCTAATGCGACAATCAAAGTGTTGCTTTTAAAGAGAATAATATAAATCTTGAAACAAACTACTGGTATTCATGCAGCCCTTTCGGTGGCCCTACCGGCCCAATGGGGTACCGGCACACCGGGCATTTGCCCGAATGCCCATATAGCCAGTCCGCCCCTGGAAACGGTTAGCTGGATAACAGGGACGCGAACGTATTTTTTTTTTATTTATTTTTTTTTTTTGAGAAACACTGGACTAATTAGATGTACTTATACATCAATAGAATTGTATGTATGTATGTATGTATGTATGTATGTATGTATGTATGTATGTATGTATGTATGTATGTATGTATGTATGTATGTATGTATGTATGTATGTATGTATGTATGTATTTATGTATGTATGTATGTATGTATGTATGTATGTATGTATGTATGTATCTATCTATCTATCTATCTATCTATCTATCTATCTGTCTATCTATCTATCTATCTATCTATCTGTCTATCTATCTATCTATCTATCTATCTATCTATCTATCTATCTATCTATCTATCTATCTATCTATCTATCATGAATGAGAGAAAGAGAGAGAAAGAGAGAGAGATAGACAGAGAACTAAAGAAATACAAAGTCCTTTAACGGTTGATGTTAATAGTATTCGCGAACTTTTACTTACTAAGTTATCGGTACATTTCTATTTATAAATGTATTACTTGAATAGTAACAAAAAAAAATACAGTGAAACCAACAAGACCTTAGAGTACAATACTCTTGGCAAACCTGGTGGCCTGAGAGTAATTTACTTGCAGAGCTTCCTATTCACAAACTCATTCACCTTTTTCAGAAGCAAAAGTTTTCCCAAATACAAGTACTTGCTGCTTCTTAAAACGGCCGTACCAGGTGCAATTGCCCCACATCAAAAAAAGCCTCACTATAGTTTAATGTAGCTGTTACGTTTTCGGTTACGGATATTAACATTGTAGTAGGTAAACAGACTTTAGAAGAGATCATTATAACAAGGAAATAATTCACTAGAAGCGTTTATGGCAACAGACTCGGTGGGAAAAATGGAACTACTAGGGAAATGGAAGACACAAGGAGCAAGGTCATAGTCACTTGCAGGAAAGTCAAAGTCACTTGCAGGAAAGTCAAAGTCACTTGCAGGAAAGTCGAAGTCACATGGAGGAAAGTCAAAGTCACACAAGGAAAAGTTAAACTCACATTGAGGAAAGTCAATGTTACAAGCAGGAAAGTCGAAATCACATGGAGGAAAGTCAATGTTACAAGCAGGAAAATCGAAATCACATGGAGGAAAGTCAATGTTACTAGCAGGAAAATCGAAATCACATGGAGGAAAGTCAATGTTACAAGCAGGAAAATCGAAATCACATGGAGGAAAGTCAATGTTACTAGCAGGAAAATCGAAATCACATGGAGGAAAGTCAATGTTACTAGCAGGAAAATCGAAATCACATGGAGGAAAGTCAATGTTACTAGCAGGAAAATCGAAATCACATGGAGGAAAGTCAATGTTACAAGCAGGAAAATCGAAATCACATGGAGGAAAGTCAATGTTACAAGCAGGAAAATCGAAATCACATGGAGAAAAGTTAGTCACTTGGAGAAAAGTCAGTCACTTGGAGAAAAGTCAAAGTCACTTGCAGGAAAGTCAAAGTCACATGGAGGAAAGTCGAAGTCACATGGAAGACAGTTGAAGTTCAACGGAGAAAACTTACTGCAAACTCACACAGAGGAAAGATTGCTACTAATTTTGTATTTTATACCAAAACGTGCTAGTGCTCCAGAATGGGAAGAAACAATGGTGCCCTAACGCTATTGAAGATATGCATGAGTCTAGATCTAGAACGAGTCCTTAGTCCTTAGCCTGCTTCTGAACGTCAGTCAATTCTTATTGTTTCCTCAAAATGTCACATTTCCTAGGGCCCTATCAAACAACACGAGAACGGCCAGCGCTCTGTTGTTCCATTCAAACCTAGCGAATAGAACGTGGCATAGGAAGAGAATGGTTGACCTAGATCAAGTTCTATTATAAGCACTGACTGTTGCTGACGTAATGTACCTATTCCAAGCCCACAAAATGTTTGCGCTCGACCATGGCCTCGTTTTACGTGTTTGCATGTCGGAATAAAGATGTAGACATCTCTCTCTCTCTCTCTCTCTCTCTCTCTCCCTCTCTCTGTTAAGTTCATGTTTATAAGCTTATTTCTGATTTTGAACTTTTGACCTGATCTAGCCTTATTTCTAGTCACCTCGACTTGCGTTCTTAAATAAAGGCGTGTAAATAGGCTATATAATGAATTGACATTGTAGATGACTTGGGGGGGGGGGAGGACTTGATCTCTCTACTTGTGTCCTTTCAATTTTGGTGTTGATAATAACAAAATGAAGTATTAAAATTTAAAAAAAAAAACGTTTCAAAATCTTTTTTTTTAGGATGGCATGTCTTCTAACACTTCTCTGTACATCGCTGAGACTTGAGGATCAAAGACTTTGTCCTAAATCACGAATGACGTGCGCAGTGTCCTCTCGGAACTGTCATTATATTCATTTCTGTCTAGCTCCCGTTTCAGACCTTGCGATCTATGTGGCTTATTGTGTAAAGGTTATCTGTTTGTGTGGCCCACGGTTAACGATGGTGGTATGTGGCCAGCACAACGACCAACCGCCTTTACGTTTCCTCACTAATGTCGTGCACCCCCTAGAGCAGTGTGGACTGCGAGGCGCCCTAAGGATCCCGAAATTAAAGTCGTAGTTTCACCAGGATTCGAACCGGGGGACCCTAGGCTCTAAATCCAAGAGCTTTACCATTCAGCCACTGCGCCTCGTCAAATAATAAGCTGAATATATCATCAGACAATTATTTGAGGGATGAAACAGAGAAGTTCATTCTGTCAATTTTTTTTTCTTTTTTTTTTTTTTTTTTAAAGAGAGAGCGTTACTAACACTCCAATCATTAAAACAAATTATCCTTACACACCTGTAAAACCAAATATCTGTTGTTGTATTTACAAATCTTATAATGTGTCTATCAGGCCAAACGTGTGTACACGTTAATTCTCCAACACTCAATCTCGGATCAAGTAGAAATTTTGTACAGTTATTTCTTTGACCTGACAACACAAGTAATAATAATTTTAAAAAATAACTATTGGTAATAAATAACTTTGTTTTGGTATCTCAAACAAGGGAAAGAAATAGTACTTGAATGAAGTGGTGGTATAAGCTGAATTAGTCCATTTTATAGATTGTCGTCTGAGAATTATTACAAATTTAATTATATGACTGATCCAAACTAATTGATACACGTAATATAAGCTTTGTTGTTTTTTTTTTTGTTTTTTTTTTTATTTTGCCTGTTTTCTGAGTTAAACAATAGGGTTTTGGCTAGGAATGGAGCGACAAGAAATGTAGATAACACATTGAAAGGAGAAATACAATGGACAAAAATATAAAAATACAAAAATGAGTACACCTAGGGGAGGATACTCTGGACTGGGCTGACTTGCCCTTGAAAAGGTTAATAGTAAAAACGTGTTTTTCTCATGTATAGATGAAGATGTTTATAGATGATGCGAAGTATAGAATGGAGCGAGGTGGCCGAATGGCTAATCGCTTGGCTTCCGGGTTCAAATCTTGACTGGGATTTTTAATGTCGGGATTTTAAGGGCGCCCCTGAGTCCATCCAACTCTAATGGGCAGCAGACATTTGCTGGGTAAAGTAAAGCGGTTGGTCGTTGTACTGACCACATGACACCATCGTTAACGGTCGGACATAGAAACAGATGACCTTTGCATCATCTACGATGATCTACCCAATATTTCTTTAAAAAAAAACTATGAAAGAAAGTTAAAAGTGACAGCAGAGTTTGTATGTTTGGAAACACGGGAATCGCATGTTCACAAGTGATACTGGTTCGTGTTGTCACAATACAACGTATACAAACGCCATCAAACGCTCTGCTTTACAATCGACATCCCTACTGTATCAGACCGTATACAAATGCCATCAAACACTCTGCTTTACAATCGACATCCCTCCGGTATCAGACCGTATACAAATGCCATCAAACGCTCTGCTTTACAATCGACATCCCTCCTGTATCAGACCGTATACAAACGCCCATCAAACGCTCTGCTTTACAATCGACATCCCTCCTGTATCAGATCGTATACAAATGCCATCAAACGCTCTGCTTTACAATCGACATCCCTCCTGTATCAGACCGTATACAAACGCCATCAAACGCTCTGCTTTACAATCGACATCCCCTCCTGTATCAGACCGTATACAAATGCCATCAAACGCTCTGCTTTACAATCGACATCACTCCTGTATCAGACCGTATATAAACGCCCATCAAACGCTCTGCTTTACAATCGACATCTCTCCTGTATCAGACCGTATACAAATGCCATCAAACGCTCTGCTTTACAATCGACATCCCTCCTGTATCAGACAGTATACAAACGCCATCAAACGCTCTGCTTTACAATCGACATCCCTCCTGTATCAGACAGTATACAAACGCCATCAAACGCTCTGCTTTACAATCGACATCCCCTCCTGTATTAGACCGTATACAAACGCCATCAAACGCTCTGCTTTACAATCGACATCCCTCCTGTATCAGACCGTATACAAACGCCATCAAACGCTCTGCTTTACAATCGACATCCCTCCTGTATCAGACCATATACAAACGCCATCAAACGCTCTGCTTTACAATCGACATCCCCTCCTGTATTAGACCGTATACAAACCCCATCAAACGCTCTGCTTTACAATCGACATCACTCCTGTATCAGACCGTATACAAACGCCCATCAAACGCTCTGCTTTACAATCGACATCCCTACTGTATCAGACCGTATACAAACGCCCATTAAACGCTCTGCTTTACAATCGACATCCCTACTGTATCAGACCGTATACAAACGCCCATTAAACGCTCTGCTTTACAATCGACATCCCCTCCTGTATCAGACCGTATACAAACGCCCATCAAACGCTCTGCTTTACAATCGACATCACTCCTGTATCAGACCGTATACAAACGCCCATCAAACGCTCTGCTTTACAATCGACATCCCTACTGTATCAGACCGTATACAAACGCCCATTAAACGCTCTGCTTTACAATCGACATCCCCTCCTGTATCAGACCGTATACAAACGCCCATTAAACGCTCTGCTTTACAATCGACATTCCCTCCTGTATCAGACCGTATACAAACGCCCATTAAACGCTCTGCTTTACAATCGACATCCCTACTGTATCAGACCGTATACAAACGCCCATCAAACGCTCTGCTTTACAATCGACAATCCTCCTGTATCAGACCGTATACAAACGCCCATCAAACGCTCTGCTTTACAATCGACAATCCTCCTGTATCAGACCGTATACAAACGCCCATCAAACGCTCTGCTTTACAATCGACATCCCTCCTGTATCAGACCGTATACAAACGCCCATCAAACGCTCTGCTTTACAATCGACATACCTCCTGTATCAGACCGTATACAAACGCCCATCAAACGCTCTGCTTTACAATCGACATACCTCCTGTATCAGACCGTATACAAACGCCCATCAAACGCTCTGCTTTACAATCGACATCCCTCCTGTATCAGACCGTATACAAACGCCCATCAAACGCTCTGCTTTACAATCGACATCCTCCTGTATCAGACCGTATACAAACGCCCATCAAACGCTCTGCTTTACAATCGACATCCCCTCCTGTACGGACATGTTCCCTATTTCTCAAGTGCTCCACTCATTGTTAAAAATTGTGTAAGATTTGTTGGTCTAAATGAGCAGCATATACTTTAATATTTATTGACATATTTATCCATAGTGTACTGAAAGGATTCGCCCCATCATCCCCTACCCCACACTTGAACCTTCTAGCTCTCTACCAGCATCCACATTTTTTCCCCCTATTTGTATCAGATCTGGGGGTACGGCCCAGAAGGTATCAATTAACTCTGTCAACACGTTACTTTTGTCTGCCTTCAGATTCACCTATTCCCTTCTCTAGTCAATATCTCACATACCAAAATACCCCCCCCCCCACCCCGCCCTCCTTCACACACGACCCACCGTGGGTTCTTTCATCGTACACATTTTTTTTTTATTGAATTCATCCACATGTCAATATTGAATAAGTCTAAATGTTTGGGGCTTTAGTTTTTTTTTTTATTAGCTGGTGAACCAGGTGAACAGTGAGGACAATATACCTCACCTCCCCCCTCCTCCTCAAACTCCAAATCCATTCAACTACCTGTATATATCTTGAGGCTGTGGCAGAATAGAGAACGTGCCCTGGGAGGAAGGGGGGGGGGAAAGGTTGAGGTACGGACATTTTTTTTTTAAAACATGGATGTGCAAGAGCAGATAACCATTCCTTAAATAGGTCAAGTTTGATCTGTGACCTAGATAAAGGGCAATCGAATCAACGCCCTTTCAAACCCTCCCCCATCAGCTACCCCCGCCCCTGCCAACTTTAGTTCCTCATGTCCAGCATGCTCATCAGTTCAAATCCTTTGTTTCTTCCTGGACCTTTTTTTTTCTTTTCAAACTTCCACCCACCGCGCCCCTTTCTTCTTTTTTTTGAGTTAATTTTTTGTTTAAAGCAAATGTCCACGCGCAGATTGTCTCGTGTTACAGACGTCTAGGTCATGTGACCTATTGAGGACAAACGACAACCAGCAAAAATCAATTTTTAATACAGGAAAAATTCAGCAAATTTTTTTTAATTGTAAAAAGGCTTAGGTCATTTTAATTTTGTTACAGACTGAAACTGCTGGTAGATCGGAGTGTATTTCAATATTAGTATGTGGCATGGTATAGTAACAACAGAGAAGTTGTAACAAATTAAGAAGCAGATCCCTTATCTCTTCATATCTTTCTCTCTCTCTCTCTATTGTTTTCTCTTTTTCTCAAAGTACTTCTCTTTTTAGCCACTAAGATTATCATGTTATATGTAAATACTAATCAAATCATTAAATAAGAACAATCTGGTATAAACTTTGTCACATGTAAATTATGAGTGAGTCTGGTCTGAATGTACACTTTGGTTTCTTATAGTTATAATGTTTTTTGTTTGGTGTAATGCACAAATTGTAAGACAAATTTCCTTACGGATAATAAAGATTATTATTATGTTAGAAATGAACGAGTAGTCATTCTCTGGCGCTGCCAGGGTCGAGTTTCGCTAAAGAGAAACAAAATTCATCGTAGTCCATTTAACAGTTTCCACTGAGGAATTTTCTGGTGATGTGGCAGGTCTGCAGCAGTACCGCCCTCTGACAGGCAACGAAGATGTTCCTAGGAATGTTAAGGGCCTTGAAGGTGTCTGTGAGGTCAGTTGTTATTATCCCCTCGGTTGATATAACAATGGGGTATATTGTTATTTTGGACAATTTCCATAGACGCTTAATCTCCAAGCCTAGGTTCCCATATTTTCTTTGTTTTTCTATCTCAGTTTTTCTTAAATTATGAGACAGTGGTACGGCGATATCGATAATGGTAGCGGTTTTTTCTTTTTTATCGATGAACAGCAGATCCGGGCGATTGAAATCTACCGTTTTGTCGGTCAGAATAGGCCTATCCCAGTACAGCAGATGTTCAGTAGACTCGAGAACCTCTTGCGGAGAGTATTTATAATAAGGGGGAGTGTCCTTACCGATCAATTTGTAGTCAAAGCCAAGTGTTGGTGTATTAACTTTGCAACTTGGTTATGGCGACCTAGGTAGGCTGATTCTGATAGGGCTGGACATCCTGCCATAATGTGTTCAATCGACTCGCCCACATTTCCACATTTTCGGCATTTGTCGACAACATTGAGTTTCAGGATATGCTTCTCGTAATTTTTTGTCCTGATTACTCTGTCCTGTATTGCTGTAACAAAGCCTTCTGTTTCAGGGTAGAGATGACCTGCTTTGAGCCATGTTAAGGAAGCAGCCTTGTCGATGTTATCCCCATGTAATGAAGCCTGAAATTTTCCGTGGAGTGTTTTTTCTTCCCATTGGCGAATCTCATCCCCTACGTCGTCCAAACCAATATTGACATCAGCATTGTTTATTATTATTATTATTATTATTATTATTAATGGACAGAATGTACGGTGCAAAATTGCTTCAAAGCAACAAAATATTACATCTTCTTTGTTGAACTGTCTCTCCAACTATAAATGTGTACTATGTTCTACTCTCTCTCTCTCTCTCTCTCTCTCTCTCTCTGACTCTCTCTTTCTCTCTGTCTCTGCTCTCTCTCTCTCTCTTTCTTTCTCTCTCACTCTCACTTTCCATTAAAATGCACCTTCTATGCTCATCTCTAGAGGTCTGGAGATCACCAACACGTGAAGACAATGATTTCGAACACGAGCATTCTTAGGACGCCCCCCCTCCCTTGGTCTACCCAACTCTTATGTGTACCTGGCGTACTTCGAGGACGTTAAAGCGATCTGATCGTTGTGCTGGCCACACGACTCACTCGTTTAACGTCAGCCCTAGATTTGTATGACATCCTTCCCCCCCCCCCCCCCCACCCCCATAGATGGCCAATGTTTAAATGAGAAACCTTTTCGTTTTTTTAACTTTTACTATCTAAAAATTAATTAAATTTAGGAAAAATTATTTCTCCAGTAAGTTAAAAAAATAAAATAATTGGGAGTCAACCCGACTGTTCGGCCATATTTTGTTGGAGCCTGTTCGTTCTCGTGAACATATATTTTTTTTAAAGTCAAGTCAAACTTCCCTTTCACACCTTGCGATCTATAGGTAGAGGATGCAAAGGTCATCTCTGTGGCACACGGTTAACGAGGGTGTCATGTAGCCAGCACAATTACCAACCTTTACTTTCCCCCCAACTAATGACAGGTACCGATTAGAGCTGGGTGGACTCAGAGACGCCCTAAAGATACTGAAATTAAAAATCCCAGTCTTCAACATAGATGCGAACACGGGACCCTAGGTTTGGAAGCCAAGCACTTTACCACTCAGCCACCACACCTCCTTTTATTTTATTAGAAACCCGTTTTTTGTTCTTTCCTGCTATCTGTTAATAGCATTACTTTTAAAGCTTAGCACTTGATCACTTTACATGTGTTTCCTCGGCGTATACTACTTTATGTACAAGTAATAACAATCTAAAAATCTCAATACGATTAGTTCTAACAGATTTGATTTTTATTCACATACTCTACCTCTATTTGTTTCAGTGCAGTGTCATTTAGATGAGATATCCTATAGCGGCATAGCCTCTATAATGTAAAGTGTATGATTGCTGCAGTTAGAAAGCATCAGTAATCAAAGCGAAAGTAGGCCGTATAGTTCACTCTAAGTGAATGAAACAAGAACAAACAAAATCTCTACTTTTTTTTTATCCAGCAACTCATATTTTAAAAGCTAGTCAATACAATCTCTACGTCAGGGCTCCGGGCTACAAAGATGTATTTTGCCCATCTTGCAGAACGGCTTTGAATTGACAAATACACAATTCTTCCTTCGTCCACCCTACCACGTCATTATGTCGTCGTTACGCTGCGGAACACACACACGCACGCGCGCACACACACACAAATCATAAAATGAAACATGACAAACATTAATTATGTTACGTCTTATGGTATCATGAATTCTTTTTAGATTTTCGCTTCCTTCGTTTTATTATATTTTCGCATTCATCTTGCTCTTAACGACCTGGGTGCTTTTCCATTCGCCTCGCCTCTGCCACCCCCTACTCTCACTTTCTCTTGTTCGCCTTGTATGACATCGGCGCCCTCCCCCCCCCTCTCTCCCGCCCCATGTACTCACATCCTTATGGCACCCTTCCAACTGGTCTTTTACCCATTGTTGTGGTCCAAGCTTTGATGACCTGGCTATTCTCTGCCTTGACCCTTGACCCATTTCTCCCTCTGTCTCTTGTGTCCGGTGTCTCGCGCTCTCTCGTTATGCAGGTCACCACGCGCGCGCTTGTCTTTGATTGTAATGAGAGGCACCGGGGTCAAAATTTTGATGCCTTAAAAAAAATAGATTTAAAAAAAAAAAGGGGGGGGGGACAGAAAGATAGGGAGGGGGGAGAAAGAGAAAGTGAATAAGTGAGAGTGAGTAGACCCGATAGTTCAATTAAAATTAGGTCAACCTTGTTGGGCAAAGGTCATGAGGCGCTGTTAGGATTTTTAAAAAAATGAGTACCGGGTAGGTCTAAATGAAATCTGTAGAGATAGATAGAATACGAACACACTGACAGCTTTTTACACAGCATTACACACACATACACACTATTTTACAAAAACAATCGCAAAGAAATATATATATTAATAAAGGCCAATATACATGTATATAATTTTGATTATCCGGGGGTGTCCATTGTAAAATACTGCTGAAAAAAATATAATTTTCAAGATTCTGCAATATTAACGTCTACTGTTACTATGTGTGAATGAACTAGGTTCCTGGTCATATTAAAACATACGAAAGTTAACATTTACCTCCACATTTTCTTGGTACATAGAACAATGTACTGACTAAAAAATAACAACAATTGTTTCGTTAAAAAAAAATCTGTTCAAAGGATTTTTTTCAAAAATCATTTATATAGCAATGAATTACTATTATTTTAAGAATAAATAAATTTTCCTTCTCTGGCGTAACCAGGATTTTTTTCGAGGGAGGGATAAAAGGTTCCATCATTTTTAACTCTTTCTGTCCTAATTTAAGAAATGATTGTTGATTTGGCTCCGTTTAATTAAATTCATTTTTCGTTTTATCAACTATACTTTGTGTTCTATTAAAAGAGCATGCATTCTCTTACAATGCTAAACTAAAAGTAACGCTCTCTGATTACAAACAACAATTTAAGTTTCAAGTTTAATCCTAACAGGGTAGAATGTACAAATGTGAAAAAATGAACAATTCTGTCAGATCGTTGAAAAGTAATAACGGAGATTACAAGAGTTAAATCTATCATTCCTTACTTATTAACGGAGATTACAAGAGTTAAATCTATCATTCCTGACTTATTAACGGAGATTACAAGAGTTAAATCTATCATTCCTTACTTATTTACGGAGATTACGAGAGTTTAATATATTGTTATAACTCTGCCATTCGCACCGCCATCTAAGCTAGAAGGTGCGCACTGTGATAAACTAGACTGGAAAGGATGTCAACATTAGAAGAGGACAACGATTTCCGCCCAAGTAAAGAGCCAATATGGAGAGATTGTGCCTAAGATAGATGTTTTGTGTACCTGTGATGTCGTGTGAATAAACGTCTATGTCTCGTTGAGTTGCCTCTCTAAAGTTATTACACTATCATTCCTTACTTATTTACGGAGATTAAAAGAGTTAAATCTATCATTCCTTACTTATTAACGGAGATTAAAAGAGTTAAATCTATCATTCCTTACTTATTAACGGAGATTACAAGAGTTAAATCTATCATTCCTTACTTATTAACGGAGATTACAAGAGTGAAATATATCATTCCTTACTTATTAACGGGGATTACAAGAGTGAAATATATCATTCCTTACTTATTAACGGGGATTACAAGAGTTAAATATATCATTCCTTACTTATTTACGGAGATTACAAGAGTTAAATCTATCATTCCTTCCTTATTTAGAGGAAAGTAATAGCTGTAATAAAATGTCTTCGGCTTCATCAAGACATGCTCTTCCAGAGAATCGAAGAACACATACAAATGTAGCCTACACTGGTACAGAAGTAGTGTCGGAATTGGGTTGTAAGCACCTTAAAGCAAGACATGATTTAAAACCATTTGCAGAGACACAAAGAACACATAACAGCAACTCAGAAGTTTTCACAAAGACCCCGCAGTCCATCACATCTCCTCACATCCCCTCACATCCATCACATCCCCGTTCCAACGTTTTACTACCCCCTACAGTGCCCTTACTACTATTAGAGTCCTTCGATGTCTGTTACAACCCCATGAGAACCCCTTCTAAACAACCGCGTACATCATTAATATCGAATAGTTTACAATCTACGTAGTTCTTTCATATTTATGCAGTTGCATTTTATTCCGGAGGAATTTCAGGAGCAGGTAAAACAAGCTTAACACGATTTACATCAGAAATACCCAAAAACAAAGGCATGCGGGCCCATTACCGAACCATGACGCGTTTCTATCAGGCCCACAAAAACTTCAGCCCACATTGCATACTTTGATGCGCGGTGACTGAAAGTGCTAGACTTCCGAACCGAGGGCTCCCCAGTTCGAATGCTGGTGAAGACTAGGATTTTTAATTTCGGGATATTTATTGTCACCTCTGAATCCGCACAGCTCTAATGGGTACCTGACATTAGTTGGGGCTAGTAAGGGCGGTCGTAAACGTGGGTCACAGAAACAGATGACCTTTACATCATCTGCCCTATGATTATAATAATAATAAACATCAAATAACAATAGATCTAGTATTCACTTTGAAGTACAGTGCATGTCGCCACGGCGCAGCGTCATCTTGAAAAGGGCACTTGCATTGCATACTTAAGCTGCATAGGATTTGACTTTCGTGACTTGAGTCGGCCTAGCATAGGATCGGTTTCATCGATGGTGAATCTTTTTGATAGTGATACGCAGCGTGACACTTGGGTTGTAAATACATATGACCCACAGTTGGTCATCATTGCTATACATTGTGAAAACACAGGTATTTATTTCAAATCCTATGAGCTAGGCATATTGTAGACGGACTTTGCAGTACCAATGTTCAGTTTAGATGTTCATTACTACATTGCAGTTTTACTACATGCTTGAGAATGCGAAGCCACACACCACTGAAGGAACATGCCGAGCCACACACCACTGAAGGAACATGCCGAGCCACACACCACTGAAGGAACATGCCGAGCCACACACCACTGAAGGAACATGTCGAGCTCCACACCACTGCAGAAACATGTCGAGCTCCACACCACTGCAGAAACATGTCGAGCCACACACCACTGCAGGAACATGTCGAGCTCCACACCACTGCAGGAACATGTCGAGCTCCACACCACTGAAGGAACATGTCGAGCTCCACACCACTGAAGGAACATGTCGAGCTCCACACCACTGAAGGAACATGTCGAGCTCCACACCACTGAAGGAACATGTCGAGCTCCACACCACTGCAGGAACATGTCGAGCTCCACACCACTGAAGGAACATGTCGAGCCCCGCACCACTGCAGGAACATGTCGAGCTCCACACCACTGAAGGAACATGTCGAGCTCCACACCACTGCAGGAACATGTCGAGCCCCGCACCACTGAAGGAACATGTCGAGCCCCGCACCACTGAAGGAACATGTCGAGCTCCACACCACTGAAGGAACATGTCGAGCTCCACACCACTGAAGGAACATGTCGAGCTCCACACCACTGACGGAACATGTCGAGCTCCACACCACTGAAGGAACATGTCGAGCCCCGCACCACTGCAGGAACATGTCGAGCCCCGCACCACTGCAGGAACATGTCGAGCTCCACACCACTGAAGGAACATGTCGAGCTCCACACCACTGAAGGAACATGTCGAGCCCCGCACCACTGAAGGAACATGTCGAGCTCCACACCACTGCAGGAACATGTCGAGCTCCACACCACTGAAGGAACATGTCGAGCTCCACACCACTGAAGGAACATGTCGAGCCCCGCACCACTGCACGAGCATGCGGAGTTCCTATTAAAGCACAAACACACCCGTTGCCATAAGACTGCATGAGCATGTCGAGTGCCATACCACTGCATGGGCATTTGTATTGCCTTTCCACCGCAGGAACACAACGAGCTCCCCCTTAAAGCACAAACATACCGAGTGCCATAAGGCTGCACGAGCATGTCGAGTGACATTCCGGTAAATGAGTATTCCGGGAATTTTATTTGACTCACTAGCACTGGTAATTTCTCGTCAGTTTAAAACTTATTCACATACAAAAATCGCAACACAAATATTAGCGAATCAGCCGCTATTAAACTAGCAAGAAAAAAAAAACAATTAATGTCACTCTCTTGTTTTAAAGCAGTGTAACAAAGTAAGAAAATATTTTCATACACAAATCTTTAAAAAAAAAAAAGGGGGGGGGGCAAAAATCCCTTTGACAGCATCAATTAACAGCTTCTGTCTGACCAGGTCTCCATTGTTTAACATTTCAGATCCTCGACCCATGATCGACATCTTCACAAACATGAAATCACGTGCCTGCCACGGCAGAGCTCTGCACTGCATAATGCGCAACATAATTTACACAGTCATTAGCTCGGCCGTTGTAATCGGGCGGTCAACGGAAATTTCCGATTTTAGAGATTGTTTAATGAGATGCAAGCATGACCCCTTCCACCCCAAACAAACCAACAAAACAAAAAAAAAAAAAATCTGGTATTTAAAAAAAAAAGCCCGGTGTTATCCGAAATTATCCAGACGGCTAATTATGATAGGCCTAACATTTGCTGACTCACTGAGAATCATCGTTTGACCGAGACCAGCAAAGTGAGTTGTAAAATAGCAACACTGGTGCCTAAACGATCTGTGCACTGAATAACAGGATAGAAAAAGATACATTATTATTATTATTAATATTATTATTATTATTACGTTAGAAATGAACGAGTAGTCATTCTCTGGCGCTGCCAGGGTCGAGTTTCGCTAAAGAGAAACAAAATTCATCGTAGTCCCTTTAGCAGTTTCCACTGAGGAATTTTCTGGTGATGTGGCAGGTCTGCAGCAGTACCGCCTTCTGACAGGCAACGAAGATGTTCCTAGGAATGTTAAGGGCCTTGAAGGTGTCTGTGAGGTCAGTTGTTATTATCCCCTCGGTTGATATAACAATGGGGTATATTGTTATTTTGGACAATTTCCATAGACGCTTAATCTCCAAGCCTAGGTTCCCATATTTTCTTTGTTTTTCTATCTCAGTTTTTCTTAAATTATGAGACAGTGGTACGGCGATATCGATAATGGTAGCGGTTTTTTCTTTTTTATCGATGAACAGCAGATCCGGGCGATTGAAATCTACCGTTTTGTCGGTCAGAATAGGCCTATCCCAGTACAGCAGATGTTCAGTAGACTCGAGAACCTCTTGCGGAGAGTATTTATAATAAGGGGGAGTGTCCTTACCGATCAATTTGTACGTCAAAGCCAAGTGTTGGTGTATTAACTTTGCAACTTGGTTATGGCGACCTAGGTAGGCTGATTCTGATAGGGCTGGACATCCTGCCATAATGTGTTCAATCGACTCGCCCACATTTCCACATTTTCGGCATTTGTCGACAACATTGAGTTTCAGGATATGCTTCTCGTAATTTTTTGTCCTGATTACTCTGTCCTGTATTGCTGTAACAAAGCCTTCTGTTTCAGGGTAGAGATGACCTGCTTTGAGCCATGTTAAGGAAGCAGCCTTGTCGATGTTGTCCCCATGTAATGAAGCCGGAAATTTTCCGTGGAGTGTTTTTTCTTCCCATTGGCGAATCTCATGCCCTACGTCGTCCAAACCGATATTGACATCAGCATTGTGTAGGTTCAGAGGGGTTGCATCGGAGTCGTATTTCCGTAGGAAGGAAACTAATTTATTGCTGGAGGCGAGCAGTTTTGATCGTATTTTTAAAACTTGCATCTTACACAATTTGAAGATGTTCTGCAATCCACGACCCCCATCCTTCCTGGGCAGGTATAACCTTATGGTGGAGGACTTGGGGTGTAGACATCGAAACTTGGTTAGTAATTTTCTAGTGAGTCTGTCAATGTCATGTAGGTCGGTGTCAGTCCATTTGATCACACCGAACGTGTAAAGGAGCACAGGGACGGCCCAGCTGTTAATTGCAGTGATGAGATTACTGCCAAACAGTTTGGTGTTGAGGATTTTATTAACTCTTTGCCTATATTTGCCAAGAAAGTCCTCTTTTAATTTCTTATGGTTTATCTTGGCATTCTGGTTTATTCCAAGATATTTATAAATAGAGGCGGAGTTCAATTCCTCGATGCCTTCAAATTCAATGTTGGTGTTCGTTGCCTTGCCCTTTTTAATGCTTATGATGCCACACTTATCCAGGCCAAAGGACATACAGATATCGTCACTAAAGCATTTTACCGTTTTGATTAAGGTGTGTAATTTTTGCTCGGTTTCTGCATATAGCTTTAGATCACCCATGTATAATAAGTGGGACACACATTTTGTACATTTAGTGTCAACCCTAAAACCGTTTGTAGAGTCTTGGAGTAATGTAGATAGAGGATTAATCGCTAGGCAGAACCAGAGTGGAGATAGTGAGTCACCCTGGTATATACCTCTTCTTATGTGCACAGAACCTAGTTTATCACGATTTAGGTGCAGGTTTATCTTCCAATTATCCATACAGACTTTCAATAGTTGTTTTATTCTTGGGTTGATTCTATGGATGTCCAGGGTTTTTAATAGCCAATCATGCGGAACTGAATCGAAAGCTTTTTTGTAGTCGATGTAACACATGTGTAAATTTCTCTTTCTTCTATTAGCTTGATGCAATATAATACCATCTATAGTTAGCTGTACTTTACAGCCCATCGACTCTTCAATGCAACCTTGTTGTTCATCTGCTAGTAGCTTATGGGCAGAACAAAATTTATACATTTTACTTTTTAAGAGTGAAGTTAATAGTTTATACACCACTGACAGACAAGTGATAGGGCGATAGTTTGATGGTTGGTTCGCATCCCCTTTTTTGGGGAGGAGAGATGTTCTCCCTTCAGTGAGTTCTAACAGCATTGAAGACGGTTCTGATATTAGCTCGTTAAAACTTGATGTTAGTGGTGCATGTACGGCTGTAAGTTTTTTCAGCCAAAAGTTGTGTATATTGTCCGGTCCAGGAGCAGTCCAGTTGTGGGTTTTTGAAATAGCTGCGGAGACTTCCTCAGCTGTGAAATCCTCATCAGGCATTTCTGGTATTAGGTTGTTTTTAGTTTGGATTTCCTCGATCCAGTCAGCCTGCACATTGTAATGTAGTGGGTCGGACCAAAGCGCCGCCCAGTAGTCAGTAAAGGAGCCGTGTTTAGTGCTATCAATGGTTTGAATTTTGTCAGCACCATTATCAGCTAGTTTACTATTATTATTACTATTATTATTATTACTATTATTATTATTACTATTATTATTATTACTATTATTATTATTACTATTATTATTATTACTATTATTATTATTACTATTATTATTATTACTATTATTATTATTATTACGTTAGAAATGAACGAGTAGTCATTCTCTGGCGCTGCCAGGGTCGAGTTTCGCTAAAGAGAAACAAAATTCATCGTAGTCCCTTTAACAGTTTCCACTGAGGAATTTTCTGGTGATGTGGCAGGTCTGCAGCAGTACCGCCTTCTGACAGGCAACGAAGATGTTCCTAGGAATGTTAAGGGCCTTGAAGGTGTCTGTGAGGTCAGTTGTTATTATCCCCTCGGTTGATATAACAATGGGGTATATTGTTATTTTGGACAATTTCCATAGACGCTTAATCTCCAAGCCTAGGTTCCCATATTTTCTTTGTTTTTCTATCTCAGTTTTTCTTAAATTATGAGACAGTGGTACGGCGATATCGATAATGGTAGCGGTTTTTTCTTTTTTATCGATGAACAGCAGATCCGGGCGATTGAAATCTACCGTTTTGTCGGTCAGAATAGGCCTATCCCAGTACAGCAGAT
This sequence comes from Biomphalaria glabrata, assembly GCF_947242115.1. NCBI lineage: Eukaryota > Metazoa > Mollusca > Gastropoda > Planorbidae > Biomphalaria > Biomphalaria glabrata. The sequence goes on from NC_074727.1 coordinate 16,862,049, forward strand.
GTTCAGTAGACTCGAGAACCTCTTGCGGAGAGTATTTATAATAAGGGGGAGTGTCCTTACCGATCAATTTGTACGTCAAAGCCAGGTGTTGGTGTATTAACTTTGCAACTTGGTTATGGCGACCTAGGTAGGCTGATTCTGATAGGGCTGGACATCCTGCCATAATGTGTTCAATCGACTCGCCCACATTTCCACATTTTCGGCATTTGTCGACAACATTGAGTTTATTATTACTATTATTATTATTATTATTATGGAAAATGCATACTCTATCACTGGCAGGGTCAAGCTTCGTTCAAGGGAAACAAAATTCATTGTAGTCTCCTTAACAGTATCCATTAAGAAATTTTCAGATGATTTGGCAGGTCTGCAGCAGTACTGCCATATGACAGGTAATAAGGATCCTATTATTATTATTATTATTATTATTATTGCGTTGGCTCCTAGAGCATGTTTCTTAGGTGGCGGAAGTTGCTGCGGAAGGAGACATGTGAGATAAGGTTTCCAAATACCACGCTGCCTTTAGGCGCTCGAATACATGACTCAGTTCGAGACCAATCTCGTATTAAGAATTACAAACCCTTTGTCTACATCAGTGGTTCCCAAACTTTTTAGTCTCGTAGACCCCTTGCCATGTTTTCCAGTTTTCGGTAGACCCCCTGCATTTTTTGTAAAATTCATCAACCTCAAATGTGTTTTTTTGTGTGATTTCTAGGCCATATATATTCATTGATGAAATTCAAATTAAAATGAAGCAAAATAAAATAAAGCTTTAAAATAAGATGTTACAATTTTAAAATGTTATAATAGAGAAAAATTCATTCGATTAAAATTCAAAGGAAAAACTAAGGCACAACTCATTAATGGGAAATGAAATTTAAAGTCACGACATGCTTCAATGAGATCCGCTATCGTAGACCCCCATTTACAGACCATAGACCCCCAATTTATTTTTTCACTTCCGTAGACCCCTTGGAAGTCCCCATAGACCCCTGGGGGTCTATATAGACCACTTTGGGAATCACTGGTCTACATCGTGATTCCACCTCGGGTGCCCCTTCACCTTCTCGGTAAGTTAGCCAAGAGGTTTTTGTCCCTCTTGTCACACATAATGTTAAAAGTACAATCGTCAATTCGGACTTTTTTTTTTCTTCTAAAGATAACAAATCACATAATAATAATTCTTTTATGTCTCTGAAAACTCACTAACTTGAATGCTGTATGCTAATTTATTTATTAGCGCCTCCCTCCAAGATGAAAAAAAAAAAAGCTATCATTATTTATATATTTATCCTTCATCAGGAATAGTATGCCTATATGGAATATGGTATATAAAACTAAAGATTTTGTCAAATTAAAATTAGCGCGTTTATTTTAACAGAATGAAAGTCTGTTTTAAAAAGAAAACAAAACTGGCATCTGACATTGATAGAAAAAAACAAAAAAGGTTGACACGATTAGCAGTGTGTTGTGGGTGTAGGAGGGCGTGGGGTGTTCTAGGTCATTCCGCGCCTTTTTGTTATCGGTACCATCAAGTCGAAGAACAATGACCACTATCCAATAACACCACATCGTGTGGTCAGAGCAACAAAAAAAAAAGACTTGGGAAAGGGAGGGGGGGGTCGAGTAAAGAGTCATGCGGTGGTGTGGGGGGTGAGCAGATTATGACCTAACAATGACTCAACAATGGTGGAGGTGAAAGGGGAGAGAATTCATCGTCCAGAAACGTCCGCGACAACGACAATGCTGAAAGGATAATGAGGCCGAGATGAAGAGAGAAGAGAGAGAGATTGAGAGAAAGTGAGAGTGATGGGGGGGGGGAAGCCAGAGAGTGGGGGATGTCGCTGCTGATGAGATGGACCCCGATCAAGGTATTCTGATGTCCCCCTTATCCCATTCCTCCCTCCCTGGCCACAACATTCGTGAGCGCCCGCCGTGGCTGTGACCCTTGACCTGTTACAGCGCTCGCCATGAATACGTGAAGAGGTCCAGACTAAGAAGGGAAGAAACCCAGAATCACACACACATACACATTAAACTAAAAAAAAAACAACAAACTAAAAACGGGACAATCTTAAGAGAGGACGGCTGCCACACTTTTACCTTCCCCTCTCTTTGGAACCCACTGTACGCCCCTAACTGAAAGCTCCCCACCCCCAAACCCCCTTGCATACGCCTCCGACATCACGCCAGTCCTGGCAACAAATTTGTTTTGCCTCCTAATTAAACAAGGACAATTTGTGCGTGCACGTGCTGGGGTAGGGGGGGAGGGGGGATAGACGATGACTATCGATTGATTAATCCCCTCCTACACCCCCTTCTTGTCTCTGAACCATGCCTCCGTTGTTTATCACATTAACTCTGTACCTCCTTCATGTCTATTCACTCCCTATTGTTTCTTGAGCCTCTGTCTATCATTACTGCGGTACCTCTTTCTCTCCTAACTGACGATACCAACGTTGATTCCACCAGAATGTGGTAAATAATTACGGAGAGAAAGAATTAGCGATTTTATATTGGTTCACTTTTGTCACGCTTCGTCTGATACACATTTCTTAAAATCATGTATCTATTATTCTCAGTATTTTTATACCAATGATAATTATCAGTCTCTGTCCGTCTCTTGTTTCTCTCTCACCACCCTTGTATGTCTCTATCTATCATCTCGCTCTCTCTCTCTGTCTCTCTCATTTACTCTCTCTGGCTAGCTCACCTTTCCTTCTCTGTCGCTGTACTCTCCTTTTCTCTCTTTGAATCTCTCTCTTCTCTACTTCCCTCTGTCCTAGTCCTCTCTCCTCTCTCTTCTTATTCCCCTCTCCTCTCTTTCATCTCTCTCTTTCCTCTCCCTCTCTCCACTTCTCTCTTTATCTACCTCCCCTCTTCCCTAGCTTTCTCTCACATCCCGAGAATGCTCTTTAAATTCATGTAGTTAAAGTCTTGCGCTTATTAAGTCGTTTCGTTTTATCTCACAGTCTCTTTTCCTTTAGACGAGAGCGTCTTAATCATAAGACCCTGAACTATGTAAACACCATGTGAGCAAATATCTATTTATAACTTTTACTCGAGTAATTTGTATGTTAATCTAAAGCTTTATCATTACGTTTAAAAAAGGGGGCAGGTGCGTAGCTAGGAAGTTTCCATCGTTTGGGGGCCCAGTGGACTTGACCTCTTTGGGGGCCCCTTCATATTTAACTTTTGATGTAAAAAAAACACTCATTTTGGGGCCCCCTCAAATGGAGCCCGGTGGGATTTTCAAATTCCACCCACTCTCCCCCACCCTAGCTACGCCACTGAAAGAGGTGCGGGTAAAATAGAGGTTCACCAACTGACAAATAATTATGATTAAAACACTGGGTGCTGCTGGTGGGTAAATAATTAAAATAAACATAGAAGCATAGTTTTGAATAAAGGTCTCGATTTTAATGCACGTGAAATATCAAGAAAAACCCAGACAAATTAAGAGTCGATTGTCGTAAGATATAATGAAAAACCTAGACAAAGGCAGACACGAATGTCGTCATGTTTTTCTTCATTTGTCGGAGTTCTCATTATGATTTTAGAGGAGTCAGATAACCAGTCCTATGGCGTTTTGTAGTATAGTCAAACTAGTCAAGTCAACAACAAAAACAAAAAAAAAATAAGCCCCTTAAGCATATCATGTGATCAAACATGTTTTCTAGAGTTTTGAGTTATGGGAATTCCCTTTGTATGGTTTCTAATTGGTGCAGTGACCTTTTGCTTAGCAGCCCTCCCTAGGGTCAATTGTACCGAAGCAGCGTATTGTTTCGCATGTACCTTAAATACTGTCTCACTTTGCTTCCCCTCCCCCCTTTCTTTTTTTTTCTCCTTCTCTATCTTGTACTTTTAGCGCCCCCTCCCCCATCATGGGTTCATACAGGTAAGACTAACAACCACGACCCATTTTTTTTTCTGCACTACCTTCATAGAAGAGAAGAAGTCTGGTATGTGTGGGGCAAGAAGGGAGTATGAGTGTAGAAGTGTGTGTGTGTGTTCGTGTGTGTAGGTGTTAGGGAAAAGAGTAGAAAAATGCTCGCTGACCTGAGAATGACCCCAGGTAAAAAAAAACAGTAAAAAAAAAAACACCGCTAACCTGGAGTGACTATTGCGCTTCTAGTACTGCGGATTTGATTCTCTTGTGTCAGCAAGGTCTACCGGAGCATTCCTCTTTTGTTCCCCCCGCATTGCTGTGCCGCAAGGCTGCACACGTAAGTTAAGTGGCGCGCAGACACACATACCTGCCCAAGCCTTTAACTTGTGGGCGCACGCATACACGCATGAGTAGCTCCTTTTTTTTTTTAATTCACAGTAAAGTTTTTTTTTAATTCCCCCCCCCCTCCAAACCTACTAGAACGTACGGGAGTGTGGCAAGGGCAATTTTTGTTCAAGGAAGAGGGGAGATAACTTGGAATGTTAATATGGTATGGGAAGCAGATGGCATATCAGAATGGTTCTAAAAAAATGCAAAGTAACAGAAAATTTGAATCTGTCATAATAGTGTCTTTATTACTATTATTATTATGTTAGAAATGAACGAGTAGTCATTCTCTGGCGCTGCCAGGGTCGAGTTTCGCTAAAGAGAAACAAAATTCATCGTAGTCCCTTTAACAGTTTCCACTGAGGAATTTTCTGGTGATGTGGCAGGTCTGCAGCAGTACCGCCTTCTGACAGGCAACGAAGATGTTCCTAGGAATGTTAAGGGCCTTGAAGGTGTCTGTGAGGTCAGTTGTTATTATCCCCTCGGTTGATATAACAATGGGGTATATTGTTATTTTGGACAATTTCCATAGACGCTTAATCTCCAAGCCTAGGTTCCCATATTTTCTTTGTTTTTCTATCTCAGTTTTTCTTAAATTATGAGACAGTGGTACGGCGATATCGATAATGGTAGCGGTTTTTTCTTTTTTATCGATGAACAGCAGATCCGGGCGATTGAAATCTACCGTTTTGTCGGTCAGAATAGGCCTATCCCAGTACAGCAGATGTTCAGTAGACTCGAGAACCTCTTGCGGAGAGTATTTATAATAAGGGGGAGTGTCCTTACCGATCAATTTGTACGTCAAAGCCAGGTGTTGGTGTATTAACTTTGCAACTTGGTTATGGCGACCTAGGTAGGCTGATTCTGATAGGGCTGGACATCCTGCCATAATGTGTTCAATCGACTCGCCCACATTTCCACATTTTCGGCATTTGTCGACAACATTGAGTTTCAGGATATGCTTCTCGTAATTTTTTGTCCTGATTACTCTGTCCTGTATTGCTGTAACAAAGCCTTCTGTTTCAGGGTAGAGATGACCTGCTTTGAGCCATGTTAAGGAAGCAGCCTTGTCGATGTTGTCCCCATGTAATGAAGCCGGAAATTTTCCGTGGAGTGTTTTTTCTTCCCATTGGCGAATCTCATGCCCTACGTCGTCCAAACCGATATTGACATCAGCATTGTGTAGGTTCAGAGGGGTTGCATCGGAGTCGTATTTCCGTAGGAAGGAAACTAATTTATTGCTGGAGGCGAGCAGTTTTGATCGTATTTTTAAAACTTGCATCTTACACAATTTGAAGATGTTCTGCAATCCACGACCCCCATCCTTCCTGGGCAGGTATAACCTTATGGTGGAGGACTTGGGGTGTAGACATCGAAACTTGGTTAGTAATTTTCTAGTGAGTCTGTCAATGTCATGTAGGTCGGTGTCAGTCCATTTGATCACACCGAACGTGTAAAGGAGCACAGGGACGGCCCAGCTGTTAATTGCAGTGATGAGATTACTGCCAAACAGTTTGGTGTTGAGGATTTTATTAACTCTTTGCCTATATTTGCCAAGGAAGTCCTCTTTTAATTTCTTATGGTTTATCTTGGCATTCTGGTTTATTCCAAGATATTTATAAATAGAGGCGGAGTTCAATTCCTCGATGCCTTCAAATTCAATGTTGGTGTTCGTTGCCTTGCCCTTTTTAATGCTTATGATGCCACACTTATCCAGGCCAAAAGACATACAGATATCGTCACTAAAGCATTTTACCGTTTTGATTAAGGTGTGTAATTTTTGCTCGGTTTCTGCATATAGCTTTAGATCATCCATGTATAATAAGTGGGACACACATTTTGTACATTTAGTGTCAACCCTAAAACCGTTTGTAGAGTCTTGGAGTAATGTAGATAGAGGATTAATCGCTAGGCAGAACCAGAGTGGAGATAGTGAGTCACCCTGGTATATACCTCTTCTTATGTGCACAGAACCTAGTTTATCACGATTTAGGTGCAGGTTTATCTTCCAATTATCCATACAGACTTTCAATAGTTGTTTTATTCTTGGGTTGATTCTATGGATGTCCAGGGTTTTTAATAGCCAATCATGCGGAACTGAATCGAAAGCTTTTTTCTCTGGCGCTGCCAGGGTCGAGTTTCGCTAAAGAGAAACAAAATTCATCGTAGTCCCTTTAACAGTTTCCACTGACGAATTTTCTGGTGATGTGGCAGGTCTGCAGCAGTATCATTAAATCTATACTAATTAATTTTGATCAGATATGTACTTATATTTTTAATAAATCAAATCTAGGCTTACAATAATATATCTGAGCAATTAGAAATATTGATACCAATTGTTTTTTGTTTAGCGTAATGTTACGCTTTTAGCCTTCTCAATACGCTATGATCCTATCACTTGTCTGGACTAGTTAGAAAAAGGGGGGGGGGAAGAAGGGGGTATATAGGTGATCGCTTTTTAAATGTATTTATAAAAGAAAAATAGTGAAGGACCTGAATACGAACTCGAGGACTAAGGCCTCTTCAAGCCGCCTCAAGTTAATAAGGTAACCACTGTGCCAGGAAGCTGCTTATCAAAATAGGTTTTATAGTTATTTTCAAAACAAATTAACCAATTGGCTATTTAATTATGGGTAATCAATTATTTTGTTTGGCACCTCGAAAAAGGGAAAGAAATTGTAGTTGACAGATGTGGCGGTATAAGTTGAATTCGTCGTTTTTTTATTATTTCGTTGGCTTGAACACTTACAAATCTATTGGCATTTAGTCTACTGACATTTAATCTATTGGCATTTAGTCTACTGATATTTAGTCTATTGGCATTTAGTCTACTGACATTTAATCTATTGGCATTTAGTCTACTGATATTAGTCTACTGACATTTAATCTATTGGCATTTAGTCTACTGACATTTAATCTATTGGCATTTAGTCTACTGATATTTAGTCTACTGACATTTAATCTATTGGCATTTAGTCTACTGACATTTAATTTATTGGCATTTAGTCTACTGACATTTAATCTATTGCCATTAAGTCTACTGATATTTAGTCTACTGAACACTTACAAATCTATTGGCATTTAGTCTACTGACATTTAATCTATTGGCATTTAGTCTACTGACATTTAATCTATTGGCATTTAGTCTACTGATATTTAGTCTACTGACATTTAATCTATTGGCATTTAGTCTACTGACATTTAATCTATTGGCATTTAGTCTACTGATATTTAGTCTACTGACATTTAGTCTATTGGCATATAGTCTACTGCCATGAGGTCTACTAACATTTAGACTATTGGCATTTAGTTTACTGACATTTAATCTATTGTCTTTAGTCTACTAGCATGGGGTCTACTAACTTTTAGTATTTTGGCATTTAGTCTATTGGTTATTACTTGCGATTAATCTCTTGGTATTTAAACTACAGTTGTATTCCGTATCTGCTCTGGTCGCTAAAGCGTCATCTAAACACACATATTACCTTCATAAACACCGCGTTCTGAAACAGTCGGCCCTATTAAACACTTACACCTGTCACAAGAAGAGTTTCTAAACGCTGTCGTAGACTGGACAACGTTCGTACCCGGACAATACAGGACAGTGGTCAGCTTTGTCCTTAAGGTTCTCTTTTTATTATTTTTTTTTTTGTAGTTGTAGTTATTCACCTTGACTTCTGACAGTAGCGGATAGTAAAGATTTGGTATTGCGAATGAGGGGAGTGGAGCAGTCATTTCTATATTGTAGCGTACAAGGCTTGTTCACTTGACTGATGTGAGTGCCGGAACAATGTTCCTTCCACTCCTTTGTACAGCACAACAAAGAGTTCAATGAAAGCAAAGTGGAACTTCTTGTTTGGATCAAGTGGCTGTCCATTTAAGTATGTAATTGGTCGCGGTGGCTGAGTTGGCGCTTTGCTTCCGAATCGAGTAGTCTCAGGTTCGAATACCGGCGAAGACTGGGATTTTTAATTTAGGGATGTTTAGGTCGCCTCTGAGTCTACCCAGCTCTAATGGGTACATGACATGAGTTGGGGAAAGTAAAGGCGGTTGGGCATTGTGCCGGGCACATGACCTTAACATCATCTGCCCTATCTTTTAAGATTAAGACTAAGACTAAAACTAAGACTTCTTTATTGATCCTTATGGTAATTGGTTGTGATTACAAGGACTCTTTTCTCATATAAAGACAACACATTAGAAACATACACATAAATACAACAGACGCAACATAAAGAGTTCATCCAGCGACTACACACAGGCATCTTGATGCTTTTCATGTTTCCTGATCAACGAGTGGCGTTGATATAGTCTGACCGAGTAAGGTTAAAAGATCTGAAAGGGGGGACTATACTTTACTTTTAAGTATCTTGTTGACTAGCTTATTGCAAACTCGGCATAAATCAAATTTGATATCAGAAAGAAACATTTCTGTGGTTAGATATTATGGGCGATGGTTAACAACGATCAACCGCTTTTACTTTCCCAACTTTCCCCACAACTAATCTCAGTTACCCATTGAGTTGGTGGGGATGGATGATGTGGAGGCACATCTACAACACCTTGGGGTTAGGGCGTGGAGACGAAAGGTCCAGGAGAGATCTGAATGGAAGGGTGTGTTGAAGCAGGCCAGGGCCATCCCGCCATAGGCTGTGGCGCCACTGAAAAGGATGGATTAGAGTTGGTGGACTCAAAAGACTCCTGGAAATTCCGAAATTTAAAATCCCAGTCTTCACCAAAGTTTGAGACCCCTCTGAAACGAACCTTTTTACCACTCAGTTATCATGCTTTAATTTTGTTTTTTAAAAGTTGAATGAAAAGTGTGAAATTCGCATAATCTAGTTCAGAGTAGTGAAAAATGAGTAGTCTACATGGATGAAATCGTCAATTTTTTAAAATCATTCGCATTAAGCAGGCTCATCTGTTCTTTTTCATTTCCAGTATGTACTATGTATTAAGAGTGATTACATTCGTCATAACACACAAAACACAGTGAGGATTCTTTGACAATGCAGGACATCGTGAACTTTCAAGAACGAATCCCACGCAGAAAATAAGGGATCTTTATCAACATGATCAACTATTGTAACTAAAAGTCGACTTTACACTAGATTTAAAAGAATCGCATGAGTGTATGTTTCCCTGTATAACGAGCGCGTAAGGATTTTTAATGTTAAAGACTGTTGGTCCCAGCTTACCTCTCTAGAAGGATAAAACTTTAGTAAAAGAAAAAGAAAGGAAATACATTATGTATTTATTCAATTTTATAATAATAATAATAAGGCTTGTATTGGAGTCGGAAGATTAATGAGGAATGCAGTATTTCCCATGGCTAAGCAGCCCCAGCTGTGACCTACATATTTTGCCATAACCAGGGCAAGCAAAACCATTGTCTGCAGGTGGTCGATTAAGATTTTCTTTTCGCCGTCTGCGTCTATCCTCGGCAGCGCGTTTTCTTTTGGTCTCAAATGTGTATCCTGCGGCCTTTGTAAATGATCTCCAGCTGTCTCCTTCTGAGACCGCATGCAACCAACTGCTTATAATTGTTTTTAAAATGGCTAGCATTTATGTGCATACAAATAGAAGCATGCGTAGAAGACGGTACGTTTTGATTTCGTTAGAATTATATCGAGCATAATTACGTTTTTTTGTAATCTAATTACGATAGACGGACAGACGGACTGAAAAATTACAAAAAGACAGACGGACAGAACAACTAAAGTAGCGGTACACGATTCCGCTAAAAATGCTACCGATTTCAGGGATTAAATGGTAGAGAATTTAAAATTTTAATGACAGGCTCAATGTCTCTTTTTGTCTCTCTCTTTTTTCTTTCTCTTTTTCTTTCTTTCTTTCTTTTCCTCACACAAAACTTAGATGAAGCGGGTGAGTACTTATTGTGAAAAATGTAGCCAAATGTTCAGTGTGATATTTAACATGTTGTATGCGAATGGGGCAAGCGTAGCGTAGCGTACGGGGGTGGGAAGTGGGAGTGTAGGGGTGGTATATGTAGGCAACCAGGGCGTTTCTATAGCAATGATGTTCAAACTACTTCCGGCGGGTCATATCTAGGGTTACCAGACAACTACATACACAAAGGAGGACAAAGCCTTACAGAGGAGGACAAAAAAAAAAACTTACAAAAAACTAGACTTCTTTTCATTTGATTAAACATACAGTAAATTTTTGGCAGTAATGCGGGTTAATTACATAGCACATATATCAGAAGAAATAACTTAATGGCATTATTCGCGCTAACATTTGCGTGGAACTCCATGGTGACATTTTCTTCATTGCACGAGAATACCTCTCAATCAGTCTCAGTGAGCCAAGTCTCACTATTGTTCACTTTGTAGATCTAGTTCTCAACGAAAATACTCTCAACGTTGGAGTTATGCCCAGGAATACAAAAGAAAAATTTTCAAATTTTGAGGAGCTTTGTAGTTTCTGCTTTGTATTTACGCACACCTCTGTTTATGAAGAAGCTTATCCAAAAACTTGTTCTCTTTCTGCCCTGCCTAGAATTTTCAAATTGCAGTACTGGCCCAATAAATTAGCTTCGTTGAAATCCGTACTTCTTTCATTGAGGTACTTACTGCATCATACTGATGTAGTGCCTTTTAATGTAATTAAAAATATCCAGCGATAGCACTGGAATACCTTGTAGCATGCCATTCTTTTTTTTTCCAAATATTCAAAGCACCTTTGGTATGTTCATTGACTGTGTCCTTGATTTCTTTACCGAACAGTTTTCCAGAGGGTTTTCCAGGTTCAATAAAAGAAAACTTTCAGTTTTCCTGTTGCAGAATTTTTTGTTAATTAATAATAAATAAAAATAATAATAGCTTTTATATATCATTGCCTCTGTTTTTTTTTTCTGACACATGAAATGTTCTTAGTAGTTTCCGAAACTTTAATAGACTAGTAGTATAGAAGCCGAATAGTTTCATACTTTGATGCAGCCCTTGACTTAAAATGCGTAAATAACCAACCAGGTCAAAAAAGATTCGTCACCATGAAGCCGGAGGCAGTCGCAAGTAGCAAAATAAAGAAAAAAATATTTTAAACAAAATCAAAGTTTATCTAAGGGGAAGAAGTCCGCACTCACAACTATATCTCTCAGTAATGTAGAAGTTATTTCCTCTATTCGATATCAAACAAATTAATTAATTAACACTAATTAATTGACTAATTGATAAATTTTTTAATTGCTTCATGTTCTGTTAGGTACAATAAATAAGTATGTAAAATTTCATTTGGATCCGAGAAATAGTTTTGGAGAAATGACGCGATCAATTATCTAAGGGGACAAAACCCAACAGATTTAGCCATATCTGAGAATACTGAGGATTAATTTCCCCTATTTGTAAAACAATAATTAATTACCAGTAATTAATCGCATAACTGGTAAATTTATTTAGATTGATTCATGTACTATCTACGCCAATGAATAATTTTGCAAAGTTTGAACTTGATCCGAGAATGGGCGTGGGGGAAACAAAGGTGTACAAACTTTTTACCAGATAGACAGGCCGAGTGAGTTCATATAAGCTTTGGAATAAAAGAAATCTGCAATGCAAAAAAAAGTAGCCGCCCCCCCCCACCCCCGCATCCCAATCCAAAAGGACTGAAACTAGACACCAAAGTACCTCCCATGAAGATAATCACTAAACACTAAAAACACGCACACATATTAACAAACACATGCTAATGGCTGAGCTCCCTCCCCTCCCGACTACCCAAACCCTTCTCATGTTTCACATTAGTCAAAATTTGAGTAGGACAATAACGCGTCACTACAGGCGCATGCGCGAGGAGGATTACTGCAAAAAAAAAAATACACTGTATAATTATGCTGATACGCTGGTATTCGAATATGGAGACCATCTCAATTTAGAATGCATCAAATTGACCACTATCTGTATAACTTAGATGCCATATTAGACCTTATGGTGTAGAAATAGTGGACGATTCCAGAATGAAAGGATCGATACCTTTTCGATTATTATGTCTTATACATAGCAGGGCCTGCATTAGGCATTGGCAAAGTCTCCGATTGGTGGAGGCCTCTCACAGGACTAAAAAAAAAGATTTTTTAGAGAAGAAATAGCGAAACTTGTACCCAATGCTATTGTCAGAGTATACTAGCCTGACTAGATTCTAAAGAAATTGCGCAATTTTATTTTATTAGATAGAATTAACGAATATATATTTTAAAATAAAAATCTAATCACACCTTGATTAATTAACGCATATTATTTAAATAGTGGTGGCCGAGTGGTAAAGCTCCTGACTTCTAAGATAATGCATGGAGTTCGAGTCCAGTTGAAGTCAAAGACCTCTGAATTAAGAACGTCCGAGAGTGAACCAAGTTATATTAGGTACTTAACTTTTTTTTTTTTAGTAATTAAAGAAAGATTGCAGATATTTAGGTTCCACCGAGAATTATTCAGCATAGACGTATCATAAATTGCGAAAAGTCTTTTGTAGTTCACCCCGGTCCCCTAATGACTCCTCTTCTACACACACACACACACATTTACTGGAAAGCTTTACCTACAGTATGAATTAAAAAAAATGTACATAGTCCAGTTGTTGTTTTTTTATGCTTTTAATGCGAAATCACTTTACTGCATTGAATTCTAGCAGACTATTCGATACACAAGAATCGAATTTATAAGGTCAAGTAATCGATGCTAGATGAATGCGTATTATAGTCACACCTATCGTGGCTATGATCTTATTGCCCAGTAATTGATACCATTTGTCTCCAAACGATACGGAGAAGAGGTCAGTTCAAAATTGTGTTAGCAAGTCGTATTCTCTTACAACTGCATACATTCAAGACCACGTGACCTGGCTGGGCGCTCTGGTTCTGCTTAGGATCCGAAGCGAAAATAGTTGGCTCATTTTGAACAAAGAAAATTCTAGAAGTGTGTAAGTGTCAGTGTCTGTGTCTGTGTAAGACTAAGCGTGAATATAAGAAATATGAATATTTTCACAACCTTTTAAGTTTTTGTGTTTAGTTCTTACAAAAAGAAAAAAAAAAGAACATAGTGGTGTGTAGTGGCACAATGACATTTACTGTCAAACATCTAATAGAATTAAAATATGCTTTATACTTAAAGGTTGATACGGTTACTCTAAAATCAATCAATCAATCAATCTATCTATCTATCTATCTATCTATCTATCTATCTATCTATATATATATATATATATATATATTTATATATATATATATATGACTTTTTACCTGTCTGTCTGTCTTTCTCTCTCTCTTTCGCTCTCACTTTCTCTCTATAGGTATGTATGTATGTATGTATGTATGTATGTATGTATGTATGTATGTATGTATGTATGTACGTGAATGATTAGAAACAGTATATAATGTACAGGCCAGCGCTGCATGGGTTAATCTGTGTCACATTACTTTGCAACACTTGAACCAGCCGATGTACGCAGTCTCGTGTTTCTGGTGCTATAGACGAAACACGAGAGATCACTTCAATTAACCTTCTGAGACCGATAGTGATATTTCATCAGCTCATGGCGGAGACAGAGGCGGGGAGTCTGCCGGTATCTGGGGGAGATATAAATAAAACATAATAGCATGGGCTTACCATTGTTGCTATAGAGAGAGAGAATGTCTAATTCTCATAAGTATTGTCAGTATAGTAATGTAGTCTCCTGCAATCTAATCCTCGTCACGAAATGATGAAAAGAAACGCAAGTGTTTCAAAACGTTTCTAGGGTTAAAGAAGCTCTGCTAGAGTGGAAAGATAAATGCAAGGACAAACAAGGTCATTTCAAGGACAAAACGATGTCATTTCAAGGACAAAACGATGTCATTTCAAGGACAAAACAATGACATTCAAGGACAAATCAAGGTCATTAAAAAACTATTTAAGGAGCATTAATGTATTTTAATAACGAATCCATTGGTACATTTTTATTTTATTTATTTATTTTATTTTATTGGTATCTAATGGAATGATTTTGGTCCTAAGAGAGAGCGGAATTCTTCATTGTGGAAAAAATAAAGTCTTTCCGAGAGATCTGATTTAAAAAAAAAAGGATGAGTCTGTAAGCATTATTGCTTTCACTTGAAGTAAAGCAACACGAAGACACTAAGAACAGTTAAATCGTCAGCCATTTTCGTTGCAAGCTAAATGAAGGAGGTTTGGTCCAAAAAAATAAATGTATTCATTGTGGAAAAATAGATCAATAACAAGAACTATTTATTTCTCATCGATCCGACATAACAATTGTTGAGACTGTAAGCAAATTGTCATTGGCTTGAAATAATGCAATACGGAGATACTTTAGTAGAACAGTTGAATCCTGAGTCAATTCCGTTATACACTCTAGTTTAGGCCTTTGTTTTGGTTGCTAAGGACGCAAAAGGGAAATCAATCAAGAGGGCTTTAAAGTATTTTTTTGTCTATTACATGAGCCTCCTGCCAAGGATTTGGCGGTTTTGCTGGGAAAAGTCATGGACACGATCACAGAAGATGCAGGTTCAAGAGGAGAATCAGCATACCGGCTTCGACTGGAAAATTCTGGGCTTACGGTCATATCAATTAGCAATAAAGAAAGTACCGAAAACATATTGATTGATTTCGATATAGATACAGATATGATAAAAAAAAATTCGTGATTTTTGACGTTGTTTATTTTTAATTTTCATTTGGGGCCATCAAGTCCACTTCGCCTAGGGCCTCCGGTTAACTAAGACCGGGCCTGCTGTTTGTAACTGAAATTGAAATTCTGCTCTAAGACCTATATTATTTTATTGACTTCTACAGCAAGACTCTATTGCTTTTTTTGTGTGTGTATCTGCGTTATATAATATATTAAATTATATTTATAATTGTCTCGACTTGGCCTTCGGCTGTCAACAACGCGATCGCCTTATGTGACAAAGTGGCATTGGTCAATATAATTGACCACGTACGCCACACCAAGGACACACGGTGAGACAAACAGGTTGACAGACAAGCACGCGCGCACATACATTGTGACCCGCAACCGTGTGCTGCGTTGTCTTAGGTAGTTTGTAATTGACAGAACCAAAGAGAGCAGATAATCAAGAGAGGCAAGCTCTCTATAAAATGCGAAGAGAAAAAAAAGACCAAAGAGACAGGGCGCTGGAGTGAAAGGTCGTCAGCGCCTGTTTATATTGATTGCTAAGGCTACCCCTTGCATCAAGAGCGGATCCAGAACTTCTTAATTTGAGAAAGGGGGAAATTAGATATTCTGTTGTTGATGCTAAATAATACAACCTAGTAATATTAAATATAGAAATAAAAAAAGGAATACCTATCTTATGAGCTGAACTTTAAGGATTATCTTTTCCGTGCTGCCTTCAGGAGCTCACCTAACGCAGCTTAGCTAACGGAGCTTACCTAACGGAGCTCACCTAACGGAGCTTAGCTAGAATCAGGTTTTGAACTTGAGCGGTTTCTGCCTCTCAGCAACACATCCGTTAGACATTATCTAAACAAAATATCTCTACCCTATGGGGGAAACAAAAGTATGTTCTATTAAGCAAATCAAATGTCAACTTAAATCGAGGCCTAGAATAAGAATGCCTTATCTATTAGGCTATAGATATGGTGAAATACTTGGATCTAACCAGCGGGTATTTCAAACAGCTAACAGATACCGCTCACTTGTGTAAGCCTGGGACCATAATTGTAATTTGCTGAATTTGTCTTCCACAATACCGACATGATTATAGAGTATGTTAAAATTAAGAAAAATGAAATGAACAATATTACGTATTAAATAGGCTTTAGAAATGGATATATTATATGATTTACCACTATTTTGCATGACTTTATAATGGGAAGGGAGATAACCGAGCCCCTTAAACTGCAGATGGAGTTATTTTAAAATAACGCTGGAGTTTTCCCAAATACAAAAATCAAACACATACACACAGACACAGAGCTATATAAGAACACGCTTACAGTGGGACGTGACATCCAAGTAACAGTAGACAGTCACGAATTGACAGTGAAATTTGATCTACAAAGAAACGAAATAATAATTAAATTTCCCCTCGTTGAAAAAAAGAAAAAAAAATGAATGAATCATTGGACAACTACTACAGCCATTGTTTTATTTTATTTTTTTATTTTTTTTTTAATTCAGATTTTAAAGAATAGAAATAAAAAAATAAAAAAGTAATGACTAGCTATCATATAAATTTCACGATATAACCAATGCTGTGTTGAATATAACATTGATATTATACACTACAGTGCTTTTTTGTTTGTTTTTATGTGCAAGAAAAATAGGTGCCGGTACTCAGTGATGGGTGATGGATCGCCTAACTTTACGTTTAAGTACTAATAAATTAATAATAAACGTTTAAATACAATAAAAGTAATAATCTTCCCCCACATTTAAAAAGGTGCAGGTACCGGTGCGTAACGTCACAAAAAAAGCACTGTATATATATATAAGGCGATACGGCGAATCAATCTAGAATGGCTGGCTGATGTATGCGCTAAGGACTGTCGTCACGATAGTGTCGGGCTCAAACCCTGTCCCCATCTATTCCATCTCATCGCCTTCAGGAGTTTCCTGTTCGTATCCCGATGTAATTAATTTCTGAATTATGTTTTTATGCTGAGCGCCTAAAGGAAGCATGGAAGCCTTCTCCCAGGTACTCCCGTCACTTCGCATGTCAACAAAAGAGATTAGACCAGAATATACGAACATGGGCGCTATAGCATTTTATTGGCTATAAAGAGGATTATTTATTTACATTTACAGTCAATGAATAATAATAATAATAATAATCTTTATTATCCGTATGGAAATTTGTCTTACAATTTGTGCATTACACATATTGGTTGAACTCATAAGAACAGTGCTTCATTGGTGTGTACAGATGCTACAGATAGATCCTAGAGATCAAATATAAAAACCACATCACGATCGAAGAGAATTAGCACAACGGTTGGACCCCACGATGACCTGCTAACTACTGTAAAAAAAATATGGTCCTATCACAAGGTCCTTAGGGTTTGCATAAAACTTTCATTTGGGAACAGTAACAGAACAAGAAGAAGAGGCGGACAGAGAAAGCAATAGGGAAAACAATACAAAAGAATGGACGGGCCCTGTCATTGAAAGAGATTCTATCAAAGAAGATAGAGCAGAATGGAGAAAGATGGTCAACAGATCGTGTGTGGTGCCCCAACGGTCCAACAGACTAAAGGATAAGAAGGTGAAGGTGTATAGATCGTTATAAGATAACCGCGGTACCTACACAGCTTACATTATATAATATTATAGACAAGTTTATGCTTTCTTACTTTTTGATTATATTGTTGCTTTTCTGTTGCTTTTCCAGTTGGTTTCGAGCTAATCAGTCTTGTTTGTCGGCAGCCTTAGTTGCTGACGTATGGAGCGCAGTCCGAACGAGGGAGCCCTGTTTATAATCGGCCTAGACTACAAGGAATGCCTCATTTCTAATAGTATGGTTTCCGTAATTTCCTCCCGAAAACACAGCCGGACTCACACAAACACATACAAGTATCGCGTTGTGGCCGAAGACCTTTGATAGTAAGTAACTTGGTGTCAGAAGACGCTAAAACCCCTCTTTAGTCACCAGAACGGCTTCTCTAGGTCGTCTGCTCACGTTTCTGCTAGAGTCTGTGGACCTGACTGGAAAAAAAATGTACGACAATACGAATCAAGCGTTCCTCGTACAGCTTCACACATAAAAGAAAAGGTTTTAAAAAAATACAAAGAAATACAACGAAGAAAGGTTGGTCACGTGTTATCTAAGCTGTACATACAATGTCAATATAACTTTAGCGGACTATCTACAGTGGCGTAGTAAGGTATCCAAGAACCTTGCCTCAAGAATATGATACTAACATCATTAAAAACTTCTTACAAGTGATAGTGTCATGTAGCAATTATACATAAAACACGGAACCATAATCTTTATTTACAAAAACAAAATCTAATAAAATACTCAGAAAGTCACAAAGATAAAGGCACACTCCTCGTTCCATATGATAGGACAAATTTGTATAATTACTTCTTCTTCCCTAGTGCTATAAGAGCATGGGATGGGTTGCCTGAGCCAGCCAGGAAAACCAATAAATTAGCAGAATTTAAGTCATTGGTTAACATGCATCCTAGATCCATGACGCGTAGGACGTAATCATCTTCTTTTTTTGAAGTTACGTCTGTATTATATAATATGCTTCTTAACAGTAATACTTAATACAAAATGTGTATTATAAGTAATAAATGACTATCTTTCAATGGCCCCTAAGCAGGGCCGGTCCTACAGATTGCGGGGCTCTATGCGAAACGGATTGCGCGGGGCCTAGTCAGGATAGGGATAAGATAATGACTAAAATGGACATCATTCACCAATCGTAAACAAACAACATTTAGCCACGTGATTCTCTATCTCTTCTATACAAATTACGTAATAAACAATGGCTATCACGTGACAGTTGTTTTTTTTTCGTTGTTTTATCATATTATCACGTGGCTAAATGTTGTTTGTTTGCGAATGGTGAATGAGGTCCATTACAAAATCACGAGCCATCTGCAATAAGTCAATAAACATTCAGATATGCCTTTTAGATTTACTATTGATTAGCAAAATATCGCTTTTGATTTTTTTAAAGAGATTGAGATAGATTTAGATCTATATTTACATGCCACTGACTATTACAGTAAATAAAGTATTGGAACTTCTTGTTTTGGTTAAAATTAGCCTTATTTTTATTAAATGAAAGCTGACATTGCCGTTTTTTAATCGCTAGTAGGATTGGCGTTTTCCATATTGAATGGCACCCCAAAATGACAATTTTGTCTATTTTTTAGGACATTTTTATGGGGTTTCAGGATATTTTAATAACTTCTGGAGATTTCCAGGAGCTCCTGGAAAATCAGGAGGCAGCGGAATTTACAACTAGTGTTAACGCGGAGCCTATGAAAATGCGGGCCCACTGCGGCCGCATAGGTTGCAGTGCCCTAAGGCCGTCCCTGCCCCTAAGGGACTCTTATTAGTCATGGGCAACGAACCCCTTGCATGGGTTGCTTCGCCACTGACTATCGTACTTTACTGGTAGCTATTTTTTTTAAACGTGGGTGTGAAACAATAACAGAAAATATGTCAGCACGTTGATTTGTAAGTGGTTTTGATCTGAGAAGTAGATTGCGGAATGAGGAATGGAACTCTATTTCATCTGCTAACGGCGAGCGAGCGGGTCGTCTGCCCAAAGCTGGTGTAGATTGAGCTCCCTTTCTGTTCATTGATTTCTTTGTTTCTAGCTCCATACCTGTATGCCGAGCGGAGTGCGCGTGACATGACACACGTTCTGATTGGTCTGTTTAAAAAGATGCTTCCAACCGGTTGGCCAATATCTGCAGCCAGCGGTTGGTCGTGATTGAATAAATTTATGTTCAGTTACAAAGTGTACGATGGCGTTGATATGACAGTCTGGACTGGGGAGGGGGGGGGGGGTTGATGCAGACGTCGGCTGTCGCTGGAATACCTTTATAATGCCAAATGTTTTTGAGCCGTTATAAATATCTGACATGAAATTGAATGTATGTTTTTACCTGGGGTTTATTCAGTGCATGGCTCGCGTACCTGAAATGGTTTGCGTTAATCTATCTGGTCGTCAGGACAGATTTTTTAAATGGGAGAAGATTATCGTTTACAGCGATTAAAAAGCTCGAATGATACAATAAATCTCTAAGATACAATTTCTTCACGAGTTCGATTCGTTCAGAAATCTTGACATGCTTAGCAATAATAAAGAAAGTACTTTGAAAAGTACATTTTTGAGTAACAATTTAAATTTCGACAAAGATTTAAATCACTAAGCTATCGATTTTTGAAGCATAGTGCAATGGTGAAGTTGTTTAAATAGTATTGGCGATTTTTATCGATGGCGGATAACTCTAAATATCAAGCTTTTTTGGTGTATCCGGTGTCCAGAAAGTAGGATATGTTGTTTGTACTTTGGAAGGTCTGCTACATAGATATAGGTCTGTGATATATGATGCATTTTGTGCGCTCTTTAGAACTGTAAAATGATATTTCTGGGTAATTTCTCTTATGGTATGAAGTAATTTATATTCTTTGATTGGTGGAAGTAATATTTTAATGTAGATTCTTGACTATGTCATTGTGTATGGCAAGTTATGGATTCAAAATCACCACAAATAAATAAAATATATTACTAATTATGTTATTGTTTTTTTAATCATTCGTTTTCGAGTCTTGAAATTCTCATCTGGTTATCTAGGCCTAAGTAAATATTGTTTTCACCATACAAAATTGTGTTGGAAATTCTGTCACTGTTCTATTTTCATTCCAGTAACTGTCACTCTGTAAAGGACGAAGGGGAAAAAAAGGTTGAGTTGTCTGACCTTGTCTTTTCTGCTGAGTGGCTACCAATGGTGCACACTGTGATGTTTCAAGGGGAGGGAAGGGGCTGGGTTGTGAGATGGTGGAGGGGACGGAGTGAGATATTGACTAAAAAAAAAAAGGTCCAGATCAATATACCACAGTGCAGACCAATAATCCTGCATGATCGGCTGGTGACAGCCATGTCTGGAGATGGACAGACGGAAACGGCAGTTTCTGTAGAGACTGAGGAAATGAGAAAAGGCAGGAGACACAGGACACGAAGAGAGAGAGAGAGAGAGACAGAGAGAGAGAGAGAGAGAGACAGAGAGAGAGAGAGAGAGAGAGAGGAATGAGGAAGACAGAAGAGTAGAATGTGAGAGGAACTTAAAACTACTGCTACAGTCTGTGCAGTCAATAGTTTCCTGTGTGTGGAGTTATTTGAAATGGGAGGCTAGGAGTCTTTCAGGGTGGGAGGGGGGTATGACAAAAAGGGAGTGGGTGGGGGGCAAGATGAGAAAGATGAGAAAGTGATTATGGAACATTGTGTGGTAGTGTTGCTGGTTGGATGGGTAAGTTGGTGATGGTGAAACGAATGGTGGATAAATAGGCTGATTTTCTTTTTTAGACTTATAGTCTAATTGTTAGTTTGTACTGTATAGTTGAATTGCTTTGGTAGTTTGTACTTTATATTTATATTGTGTTTGTAGTTTGTACTGTAAAGTTACGTTGTGCTTGTAGCTTGTACTGTAAAGTTAGGTTGTGTTTGTAGTTTGTACTGTAAAGTTACATTGTGTTTGTAGTTTGTATTACGTTTGTAATGGTTTAACTTTAAGTCAAGCCCAAATAACATAGCACAACGAACATTGCTTAGCGAACGCTCCTCAACGACTATACTACAACGAACTTGGTACAAGGAATATTCTATGACGGACATAGGACAACGAACATAGATTTAGCTAAACGAGAATAGAACATCACCTAAAAAAAAGATTTTAGATATAGCACAAGGAGAACAGCACAATGAACATAATTCTAGCGCAACGAACAACGACAACAGCCGGACGAACATAGCACCACTAGAAAAACATAATGAACATACACTACAACCAAAAGCGTAACAATCATAGCACCTCAAGCTAAAGCACAACGAACATAACAACACAAGCAACGAACACAGCACCACTAGCAAAGCAAAACGAATACAGTACCACGAGCTAAAGCACAACGAACATAACATAAGCAAAGCACAACAAACATAGCACCACGAGCAAAACACAACGAACACAGCACCACGAGCAAAGCACAAAGAACATAGCACACAGAACAACATTATAATTAAGTTTTCCTTTTAAAAATAAATACACTTTATAAAAGATATTATCCCAGCGTTCAAAACACATTATAGCAAATATTCTTGGTGTGTCCTCCGTCGTCTAAAGTTCCCCTTTCAGACCATCCAATTTATTGGGCAGATGATGTAAATGTCATCTGTTTCTGTTGCCCACAGATAACGAGGGTGTCATGTGGCCAGCACAACGACCGACCGTCTTTACTTTTCCCCAACTAATGTCAGGCACCCATTAGTACCCATGGGTGAACTCAGAAGCTCCCAAAGATCCCGAAATAAAAAATCCCAGTCTTCACCAGGATCAGAAGCGTTTACCCCTCAGCCACCGCACCTCCCCGTCGTCTAAACCAATATCTATGTTCTGTAGGTTCAGAGGAGTCGCATTGGAGTCATATTTGTTTAGGAGGGTAACGAGTTCATGGCTAGAAGCGTGTAGTTTAAAACTTGCATCTTGCACAAATAATAAATGTTTGGTTCTCCACGCCTCCAGTTTTTCTGGGCAGATAAAACCTTCTGGTGAAAGACTTTGGGTGTAAAACAGCAAAAATCTGGTCAATTGTTTCTCCTCAACCCGTCAATATCGTAACATCGGTGTTACTCTTGCGAGTATTTACAAAGAAAGAAATGTTTTAATTTTGTCTAGCTTTTTCGTGGCATTCTGGTTGATTGAAAGAGATTTCTAAAACGTAGCACTTCCTCAATGCTTTCAACTATAGCAGCGGTTCTCAACCTTTTAAACTTGGCGACCCCTTTTTACAATCCCCCACTCTGCCGCGACCCCCCCCCCCACACACACACATACAACAATTGAAGAGTAGACAATACTAATCCATATTTTCGATGGTCTTAGGCGACCCCTGGCAAATGGTAAATCGACCCCCAAGAGGGTCGCGACCCACAGGTTGAGAACCCCTGAACTATAGTGTTAGTCATGTTTTCCTTTCCTTTTTCAAAATAATTATCTAAGTCAAATGACATGCAAATTGCAAATTTCATCGCTGAAGAACTCTACCATTTTAATAAAGGTATGGAGTTTTTGCTCGATTCAACGTTTAATTTCTTATCGTTCATGTCTTATAGATGAGATACATTTTGTGTACGTGTAGTGCCAACCCTAAGACCCTATGCATTACTAGGAAGTAGTTTAAATAAAGGATCATTACAAGACAAAACCAGAGCAGAGATAGAGAATCTGGCATATACGCCTTTTTAAGTGGACAGAACCCAATTAGTCTCCAATGTAAGTTTATCTCCTATATACTCAAACACGTTAGAAAATGGAAATAACCTTATTTATTTTTCGGTTGACTAAGGTTTTTTATACTTAGAAATACTATTAATATTATTTTTATTGTGTACAATTATTTGTACAAATATCACCTGTTAATCCCGCGACCTTGGCGACCTTGTTTTGGGCTCACTATGCATGAATAATTAATACGATTTGTCTATTCCAACGGCGTCGTTTCTCAGAGCCTCGTAACGCTAATGTCTCCTATCTACGTGACAAGTTTTTTAAAACTAAGCATACAAGTATCTCCTCAGTAGATGGTTTGTAACATGGCGGTCTCGAAGGGAAGAATAGTGGGAGTCCTTTTTTTATCTGGTAGCTTGAGTTTCTGTTTAGGTCAATAGTAGATACAAAAAGTATATTCTCTTAAATAGACATATAGTGTTTATAGGAGTATTTTGGCTGAGGGGTAGAGCTCTTGTCTTCCGAGCCGAGGTGGTTACAGGCTCAAATCTCGCTCCTGAATGAGATTTCGAATTTCGGGATTTTTATACGCCTCTGAGTCCACCCAACTCTAATGAGTACTTGACATTAGTTGGGGAACGTAAAGGCGTCAGGTCGATGTGCTGGGAAAATGACAGCCTTGTTAACCTCCGGCCGTAGAAACAGATTACATTTACATCATCTATTGTATAGGTCCCAAGGTCTTTACTTTTTTACAGTATATATAGCGTTTACAAAATCTGCTATTCTAATTTGGTTTTGATGCTCAAAATATCTAGAAAATAAATATGACCCATTGTTTCTGGGAAAATGAAAGCTTAGTGCATTCCAATGCGAAGACCTGCATATAATCAAATATATATATATATATATATATATATATATATATATATATATATATATATATATATATATATATATATATATATATATATATATATATATATATATATATATATATATATATATATATATATATATATATATATATATATATATATATATATATATATATATATATATATATATATATCGCTTTAAAAGAATGCATATTGCAATAAAACAGAGTACGAACAAATGAGCTAACCCTGTCACATCTTTCCCCTCAATGATTGTTTACCAGAATAATAATTATAATAATAAGACTTGTCTTCGAGTCCGAAGATTAGTAATGGGTGCAGTATTTCCCGTGGCTGCGTAGCCCCAGCTGTGATCTACATATTTTGCTACAACCAAGGCTAGCAAAACCCTTGTCCGCATGTGGTCGATTTAGATTTTCTTTTCGCCGTCTGCGTTTTTCCTTGGATTTTCTTTTGGTCTCATATGTGTATCCGCGGCCTTCGTGAGTGACCTCCAGCTGTCTCGTTCTGAGGCCGCATGCAACCAGGTGCTCTCTTCTATGTCAGCTAAGGTATAGAAAGGATGAGTCCTTTATCATGTATGAAGATTTGATGCAATTTAATAGCCACCATTCAATTTTTTTAAATAGTTAAAATGGATTCAAATGATGAATTTGGTCAATGCTTAAGGATAATAATACTCCTTCTTTCCTAGTGTTATTAGAGCATGGAATGGGTTGCCTGAATCAGAAAGGAAGACCAACGACTAGGCAGAGTTCAAGTCATGGATTAACATGCATGACTAGATTGACCTAGGAACACCTGTATGACGCAATCGTTTTTTTTCTGTATTTTATACGATAAGATAAGATAATTGTATACATTGTATTAGTATAAGAATTAGTATAAGATAAGATAAAATGTATTAGTATAATCACAAGTACTTGTATACGTTTGGGCATCATTGCATGTAGAACAATGTTCGTATGTCTTTAATTAGGAGTGACGTACAGCATGTAGTGGGAACAGAATAGTTCCTATAACACTTGTCTCACATTTGGTAACTTTTGAATGATATTGTGTTTGTTTGTTTGTTTGTTGATTGTGTTTGTTATTACGTGATGTTATTTTTTTTCTTTGCTATTATTTTAACAATACACTAAGCATATATATATAGACAGAACCCATGTCTTAATCTTGACTAAAATCGCAGTAATAAAGCTAAAAACAAAAAGTTTCTCGCTTGAAAGTAAAACACGCTTTTTTAACTTCCGAGTTCTAAAGAGACATCATAGCATTGTAAGCAATAGAAAGATCAAATTTTTGTTTTGAAAAAAAAAATATTGACTTAAACTATACAATTTTTCTGATTGTTTGAGGAGCGTCGATCTTTAATCTAGAGAAATTAAACAAGATTACAAAGAGAGTTTGTGTTATCACGCAAACTCAGAGGCGGCCCCCATCGAAGTCACCAATGGACCAATGGGCCAGGAATATTTAAGCCATAGTCTTGTTTTGATCGTTTAAATTAATAAAATTGTAAAAAAATCCTTTGACATTTTCACATAAAAGCAAACAGGACAACACTGGAATAAGTAGAGTAGAGATCCCATTGATCACCTAAAAATAGAATGGTAACCTCCCAGACAGGGTTGGTGGCACCTGGTGCGGTAGCTCGGGATGCCATCACTCCCCATCAACTTTCTTCAAATATGTTCCAATAAACACTATTGCTAGTAAGTTCTTTTTGTTGAATAAATACAGTGAGATTATTACCTAATATAATTGATTTTTACTCAAATGTAAAATGAGTGTCAATTCTATTATAAAATCCCACTGTTTATGGCTTATATTCAAATGTTATTGCAAATTTTACAATGATATTTAATTAAAATTAGAAACAGCTTAACATCAACTGAACGGGTTTCTTTTGTTATACTTTAAGACACAAGTGGTATAATGTTGTGCTTTGACATTGAAACATAAACTACCATCTAGACATTTCTAGGCGTGTTTGGGCATATATCTAGAGATTTTAATATAATTATCTTTTCCGATGTGTTTTACCAAAATATAATTTGTTCAACTTGATCGTCATCCCCAAAACGGTTTCATCCGGTGCGACCGCACCTTTCGCCCCCCCCCCCCCCCCAGTGACGCTACTGCTCCCAGATACGTACCTCTCCCCAACAATGTCGATTAATATATTGGAGTAGACGGGCTAGGAAATTTTTTAAAAATTAGCCCGCACAAATAACCGGTTTCTCATGTGAACAGCATAGTGCGCTATTACCCACTAGTAGGGCTACTAATCTTGATCATAATCGCTCTATCTACTTTGTAGGTATTTATATGTCAAAACTACGCGCTATAAAAGTAGTTGGTTTTTTGTTTTTTTTTTTAACTTTCAACTAAGTTCGTATTAAAATTATTTTTAAAAACAACATTTCAATCGGTATTCTATTCCATGAGTTGATTAATAAATGGAAAATCTATGAATGGTCCATTGATACTTTTTTCCATTGTGACCTTACATGGACATTTTCTGTAGCAATGCGCGAATCTTTGTATGGAGCTTGCTTTATTAATGAAGAAGTCTGTGACCTTTTTAATAACACTTACCTCCCCTGAACTTTTTCATTTAAATGTGGTGTATTTTTTGAAAAAAAAATCTGCCTGCATAGTTAATTTTAAAAATTAGATGGTTCACTTTCGAAAAAGAAAAATTAGCCGTTGCATCAGAGCTTTGAATGCTCTAAAATATCATGATGTCCGATTTTCATTTTCTCTTCTAGTTTTTGAGATTTAAACGGGACGGACGAACGGATAGACGGAAAGACGGACGGACAGACAGACCACACAAAACTAATAGCGTCTTTTCCCCTTTCGGGAGCTGCTAAAAATGCGCAAACATATTTTTTTTTAAATGGGGGGGGGGGGGGGTAGAAATAGGTCGGATATTATCTAGATCTTCTGGAAAGTTATTAGGTGGATCTAGATTTAGTAGCTCTAGATTAGACTAGGGCCTATCTAAATGGATTTGATAGATTTGACCAGATCAGATAGAGAGAAGCATAATTAAAAGGCATGGAATTATTTAAGGAATTTTACGCTTTATTTTTTTTTGCATGGGCATTTATAAAGCTACGGGCTTAGGTGACTTGGGGGGGGGGGGGGAGAAAAAAAAATAGTTTAGTGCGCCCAGAGTGTATGAAATAGGGAGAGGGGGTGTGCGTGGTACTAGTTGCTTACATGACCTGAATGGACCTACATACAACTTACAACCGACACAGGGGGAGGGTGGGCAGGGAGCGCACATAGTTGGAGAAGTGGCTGTTGTTAAGTCCATTCTGCAGCCCCAGGCATGCCCTGCTGGCCTAGCGCAGTCGTTGACCCGAGATGTTACCGGCCAACAGGTCGACCGCCGGCCTGTTATTTACTGCAGAGCGTGTGTGTGCCTATCGGTGTGAGGGTATGTGTGTGTGCGTATGGTAATGTCCTGTCTGTCTGTACAAGACTGCATCACGGCGGGCGCGCCATTCTCTCTGTCCTCCTCACTCCCCCCCCCCCACCTCGCCACGCCTTAAATAAATAGGCAAAATAAAAGGAATAGGATTTGTGACCTGTCTGAGCAGAACAGATTCCAAGGTTGTCTTACCGGTCTGAGTATAGAATTCTTTTAATCCCGAGTGTATATATTGTCAGTTTAACAAGACTTAAGAATAATTAAAATAATTGTTATATTATATTTACTTATGCAGCTCAGAGCTAAAATTTTATACGCGTTTTTGTAGGGTATTGGGTTGATCCTAGCCACTTTGTCGAGTACAGTTATCACACTTTTTATTTTAATTTTTTATATTTAATTCTATTTTGTAAGAAAACAAAATAAAATGTTTACCTGTTCCATAATATAATTTAAAATAGAAAATACAATGGAAATGTTTAATATGTATTTTAGTTAGTCTAAATAACATGTACATATATCGTAATGTAAGAAGAGAACCATTTAGCAGTATGAAGATCCGCACAGGTGTTATCAAACTGTTTTTAATGACGCTTACTTCCCGACCCCGGAATTACGTTCGCGCCTCCCCCCCCCCCCCCCCCCCCCCATGCTTTTGCCAAGCCGGCAAGTGGACTTTGGTAACACTGTGAGCTTTAAGGCAGCAAATCTAACAATTTAAAAAAAAAAAGATTAAATGAAGAATGACTGTGCCGTGAAGATACTGAATCGTCAGAGAGTTCGTTTGAAATGGGCTTTAACGTCTTTAACGTCGTTTTTAGCAAGACGTTTTATAGACGTCTGTTGTGTTCACGTAAAGGACGTCATCAACACGTCATCAACACGATTGGGAAATGTGACCGCTCTGACGTAACAAAGACGCACTATCGAAGACGTATTATTCATTGAACCTTGGAGCAGACGTCAAAACACTTTTCAGTGGCTTTACTTCAAGGATAAAACGAAGTCACTTAGTTTATCATTACGCATTGGTAATAATTTCCCTTGTGGATAGATCAATGTGGATTTTTTACTACAAGCAAATGCAACATATTTATTGGGAAGAGGCCCCACTATACCACTACTAGATCAGGCACTGTCTTTTGAATGTTGTGGTCGTGTACGCAATGACAATATTACGACCAATCATCGTCCGAAGTCCGCCCTTCGATTCCTTGCATTATGAGCTACATAAAGACATAAATAGGTTCGTGTCTTTTACGAAATAAAAAGTTTTTTTTTTTTGTGTGACAAGCGATCAATTTGACGAGAAGAGATGTAGAAACTAGATCATCTATTCTATCTATACATTCCTTTTGTGAGTTTACATATGCGGAA
This sequence comes from Biomphalaria glabrata, assembly GCF_947242115.1. NCBI lineage: Eukaryota > Metazoa > Mollusca > Gastropoda > Planorbidae > Biomphalaria > Biomphalaria glabrata. The sequence continues at coordinate 16,890,994 of NC_074727.1, forward strand.
GATGTTGTTTTTTAATTATATTTATTTAATTCTTTTTCGTAGTTTACAATAAGTTGGGCGGAAGTGACGTTGACAGCCAGCTGTTAGGTTACAAGAAATACAAGAAAACAAAATCTTGAAACTCTTCTCTTTTCATTGTTGAAAAAGATGTCGTCCTCTTTCATCCTGTCGCTGGTGTCACTGAGCTTCTTTTCGTAACACAGCGAACACGTTACGCAAGGATCATGTCCATCTAGAGTTCGTCTTTGAATGTCAACATACAAATAAAACAAAACTTCGACCTTTTGTTGGAGAGTATTTTAAGTATTTCTTATTCCGTGAACATGCACGAGGGACCCTGCGGGAGTTCTTGGAGCGGGAGGTGTTGGAAGTCAGAGGTCCTTCTCCCATATCCACTTCTCACCCCCTACCATAGTATCTAGTTGCTGTTTATATGTATACTCAACTAGTGTCTTCTCTAACTTCTCTTTCTCTCTCTTTCTCTACGACACTACTTTTTCTCTATTTCATTAATTCCCCATCTTCTACAGATCTATTTACTGGATGTCACATAATCTGTTGGTCTTGAAAACGTTAATGAATGAGGTCAACTTTACTCCTTAGTTGTGACTTTTTTTCTTTTAATTAAAAAAAAAACTATATAAAAAGTCCAAAATTACAAACTTTTTTTTTTTTAATTAAAAAAATATTTCAGTAACTTTTTTTTTATCAAACGCACACAAATAGGGTCAATACTCAGTTTCTAGAAACTAGAGTTTCTCTACTCAGATTTTCACTAATTGTATTTATAAATACTCTTTATATAATAAGGAAACCAATCTGTTCTTTTTTATTATTCCATTGTGTATGAACAGAAAAAGAAATGTCTTAAGGAACAAACTAAAGAGTAATACCGCCATGACAGACGAAGCCGGAAATCATTTCCCAATGTCATGTTTTTTGGCCGACTAGCCAACTTGCGAGTTTCCCCCCGTGTTTACGACCCTACGTTGAAATACGTGGATAATATTAGCGATGTAGCGTCTTGTCAAGTCATGCACCCGAAAACAGAAACACTTGCGGCCACTGGCCTAAAATAGACGTAAGTTCAACACAGGTCATGGGTTCGCAGACCCCTTGCATTGGCCGCGACCAATCCGGCTCGTCTTTGGTAACCTTGCTTTGCATTCATAAGTGTTTTTTTTTTTTAACTTTTCTTTTTTCCCTTAGACATGGTCTTTGACTGCACAACACAACTGTGAGACCTGACTACATTTCGTCTGCTGTGTATTATATATAAACGTCTAGATATTCACTGTAAGTGAAGCTATATCAATATTCAATACAGCTTACTAGCATTAATTACCAAATTTAACTAAATAAAAAAAAATTTGACCAGTCCATGTTTTCTTTAAATGATCTTCTTATACGCCCCCCTCACACCCACCCCAACCCACTCTTAATTTTTTTTCCTTTCCTTTTTTTTTCTTGTTTTGTTATGCATCACTGCACATGGTTGATAAGTTGGTAAGTATAGGGCGAGGAAGGGCGGGAGGGGTGGGAGCATGTTCCAAACTTGTTCCTCTAAATACTCATTTCACTGAGCTCATGGCCATGACTGACGTCACGTGGTTGGAACAAACAACTGTTGCTGAAGAAGAGAAATTATACAATGGACCTCATTCACCAATCGTAAACAAACAACATTTAGCCACGTGATAATATTGATAAAACAATGAAAAAAAAGTATCACGTGACAGCCTTTATGGATTACGTGATTTGTATAGAAGAGATATAGAACCACGTGGCTAAATGTTGTCTGTTTACGGTTGGTGAATGAGGACCATTAAACGTTCTCTCTCTCCCGCTATCCATTAAGGAAGAGAGAGAGAGGGGGAGAGAGAGAGGTGGAGGAAGGAATTGATGTATTGTCAGATCATGCATTCAAAAGGGGGGTGAGATAAACTATTACAATTAAAATAAAACCTAATTGATATTTCTTTTTATTTAGAGAACCAAATAAATATAAAATGGGAACGGGATTGTGTTATTTCCATTGTGGCCTTTGGAAAATACATTTTTGTTCTTTAGGCCTGAAGGAAGAAATGTCTGCGATGTCTAATACCGTACATTGCTTGCATTTAGATTAAAGGTTGAAAAAAAAAGAGGTGGGGGTCACGGTCGAAACACACACACACACACACATATATATATATATAGATAGAGAGAGAGAGAGAGAGAGAGAGAGAGATTGGTTGAATGATTGAATTGATTGAGAAGCCGAAGAAAAGTTATAGAATGTTAGAAGGACTAACTTTTTGTTGTTTTTTTTCCGAGTTGAAAGGGGGGGGGGGTTAAAGCGGATAAGTGAAAGTGCAACTAGAACTAACAGGCCCCAAAATATGTGTGTGTGTGTGCGTGTGTATGTGTGTGTTGGGGGTGCGTTATGATCGTTAAAATGAGGTTCGTTTATTTAAAAAATAAGGAGGTATTCAGGAAAGAGATAGCGGGGCGCGAAATGTCACTGTAAGAGATACGCATCCAATTGTTGGTCTTTGAAATGTATTTTTGTCGTTTGCTGGTTCATTTGTTTTCAGAATTTCGTAAAGCGTCTTTAACATTATGTACATTTGTTTGCACCAAATCTTGCACCAATGAACACCTAGATGTCTGTCGTAATGCTAAGGAACCGAAAATTAGTAACAAAACATTCGTAGGCCATAAATACAATGCACCTTATAGCTGATACACATTGGCTTCATAAGACACTACGAGAAAACATTGAACTGGTTGTTGTTTTTTTAATCAACAATTTATCAATAAATAGACGTGGTTTTGTTTTCTTTTCAAACTGCTTTTCAAAACTATTCCTTTAACGTTGGCTGACTTATTTCCCCTCCAAATGTATAAGTAAAATTGTCCATGAGTTTATTGAAGCCTGCCTGCCTCTGATTTCAATATAATGCATTCCTAAGTAGGACGTACACGGGCGGGAGAATGATGGAGAAGAAGAAACATGTGTGAAGGGGTGGACAGGGGTGGTCGACTATTCTGACCGTTAACCCTTTCCATCACGTCTCAACACCGACTCTTCTCCCCCCCCCCCCCGCCCTCCAAACGTCTTTTCAGTTCTCCCACCTCCTACTTTAGCAGTACCAAGATGGACAAGCCGGAATTGACCTACTTAATACGTCTGTATGGCGGCGTAAAGCGTTGCAAACGATAGCCAACGGAATGCAATCGTGCAAAGAGGCTAGTACAGTTTCAGATCGGTCCATTTTTTTAATTAGGTCAAGGGGTGGAAGCGTAGGTGAAAACTAAACAGACAATTAATTTTAAAAAAAGACAAATGGGATACGTTTTCAGTATTTAATTAAAAAAAAAAAAGAAAACATCAAAATGTTACATTGAAACGAAGCCTACCACGGAGTATTACAATCTTGGTAAAATTTGAAACCAATAAACATACGACGCATGAGTTATGCGCTAAGGTGTCCACCCAAAGGGGTTAGGTTCGAGGAGTGAGGCACTGCGAATTTTACTGCAGATTGAAGGCCGTGTATATTCCTTTCGCACTTATATAGTTTGTGCTGGCCACGTAATAGCGTAATCCATTGTGAATAGATAATACGATGATTCGAAAATCAACGTTCACAACTGCTAATGGCTCTCAAGATAATTGTAACAAAAAACAAAAAAAAAAAGTTACTTTTTAAATAAACTCCTTAAAAAATTTCTCATTTTATTTTGGTTCTGTAATGCTTCATTATTGTAGAGTCTATACAGTGAGCTTAGCACTAGCAAGTTCTTCTATTAACAGTGTAGCTAATAATTTTTGTATAAGACTCACGAATAGACGGTTTGCTAAATGTTCTTGAATGTCTATTTATTCCTTCACCTTTTTACTAAAGACAAAGATATATATTTATATAGACATTTATATGACTTAATTGTGGAAATTCCCGCTGAACCCGTATTCAAAATAAAATACGTAAGCCAAATTATTTTTTAAATGATAATATTATGAAAAATTATAACGGTCAGATTTTTCACGGTGTGGCCAATTCAGTATTTTATTTCCCCATATATTTTCACGGAGAGGCCCATTCAGTAGAGTTTTTTCCATATTCTGTGAAATTTCTAGGAAAATCGTAATAGCCATTTTTAAAATACCCGTCTAGTACACACCTTTTTTGAACCCATGAGAGTTCGAAAGGTAATAGGATTTTTTAATTTTTTTTTTTAAATCATGTGTTCAAGTTCGGTGCCTAGAAAGTTTGACTTTGAACCCACAAAATCTTTGCAAGCTTATAGGAGGAGTTTTTAAAAACATATTTGCAACTTCGGTTACTAGATAGTCTGTTTTGCTAAATTATTTTTAAAAAAAATAGTGTGGGGATTCTCAAAATGGAGGCTAATCTATAATATAGTGTAGAGCTTCTGGTGTACAGAATAGGGAATAACTGATAAGCTTATTTAAAAAGCATATAATTTATTTTATTTTTGCAAATATTAACAGTACAGAACAGATACCATAATATAAATATATATATATATATATATATATATATATATATATATATATATATATATATATATATATATATATATATATATATATATATATATATATATATATTTTGCTTTTACTTTCCAGTATATCGCCACCTGTCTTTTCGTATCGATTTCTCTTTTTTTTTCTCTCTGTTATAAAATTGTATTGCTTAAAAAGAAGTCTTTTTGGAGGGAAACCAGATAAATTAAAAACATAATATAAACAAAGAATAAAAACCTGATCATTAATATTAAGCTAAAATTTCACACACGGTAGTCCATATCTAATTAGCTCACTTTTTAGACCATCTGGCTTACAACGTGAGTATCATGGGTTCAATACTTGCCTTTTTTTCCCCTTTATTTTTCAATGACAGATGGAATGTGAATTTTTTTTGGTAACTAAATTATTTGAACACAAGATTACAAAGAGAGTTTGTGTTACACTCCGTCGAAGTCGGATCCCTGTCGGATCTGCATATTCGCAAATAATATTCAAGAGGTGATTTAATTTTCATGGTCAAAAGTAATAATGTTTCAAAGATTCATTGCAGTAAATTTAAATTTAAATTAAATAAAAATTATAGATGATTTTTAGTATATTATAACATTGCAATATTGATCAAAACGTTTGGAAATCAAAATCTACACTTTAAGTTTAGAAATTGAAATTCTACATCTTAATCTAGTCTATTTTAGTCTAAACTAGATCTAGAAATTCTAGATCTAGACTCTAAAATAATTTTCATTAGAATATAAATCCAGATCTAGATATACTGTAATAAAAATCTAGATCTAGTTTAAAAAATCTAGATTAGATCTAAATCAAGATATCATTCCTTTTTTAAACGCGAGTCACATAACGAGGCTTAATAAACATTACTATACCGAGTTCTTTTTTCATTTCATTTGAAGAATTAATTCCATATAACGTCAGAGGAAAAAAAAAACACTACGTCACACGGCCTAGCTAGACTAAAAATCGCCTTCATCAATACGAGCCATTTATCGAGTGTTCATAGACTTTGGTGCACCGAGTGCGTTCTTTAAGCATTTCATTTAAAGAATTCATTCCATATGACGTCAAAGGAAAAAAAAACACTACGTCACACGGCCTAGCTAGAATAAAATTCGCCTTCATCAATACGAGCCATTTATCGAGTGTTCATAGACATTGGTGCACCGAGTGCGTTCTTTTAGCATTTCATTTAAAGAATTCATTCCATATGACGTCAAAGGAAAAAAAACACTACGTCACACGGCTTAGTTAGACTAAAATATGTTTTCATCAATACGAGCAATTTTTCGAGAGTTAATAGACATTGGTGTACAGAGTGCGTTCTTTTAGCATTACATTTAAAGAGTCCATTCATATGACGTCAAAGAAAAAAAATTCCATTACCTCACAATAGGCTAGTACCGGTACCATAAAAAAATGTCTTTATTTACACGAGATATTTAACGAGGGTTCATAGACATTGGTGCACTGAGTTTTAATAAAATTAATTTAAAGAGGATCAAAGCCGCATTATTTTTGCGTTTTATCTGTCAGTCGGTCTGTCCGTCATCTTGATATAAAAAAAACAACAACTAAAAGTTATTAAAAATTGATTAACCTTTATTTTACGTTTCAAAACATCGCAATAATTTTTAGGTATGAACACAATTGAAAAGTTTATATAATAGATTGTTCCGGATGTTTGTATAAATAGTAAAAGAAAAAGAGAATTTCAGATAAATGTAATACCGTTAATTAAATTTTTTGGATGGTCTCGTATAAAAATTAGATGTACTACAGCCATGTGGAGAGATTTTCATACCTTACTTTGGTGTTTGGATTCTGTTTTCCTTAAAAATCGGAACATAATATTAACGATAATTAGATTTTTTAATGTTGTAGGTAGAAAGTTTAATGTACTGTAAGAGAGAAGTGAGTTAAAATATTTTTCATAAAAATCCGTAAAAACATTATTTCGTAAATGAGAAGATTATTTGTTTATTAATTAGAAAAGGGAATTCAAACCATTTTTTTGGCGTTAGTAGATTTTTAAATAAATTCGGAAATTTCTGGCGACGATTTGTAAGAAACAAAATCCGGAACATTCTTTATCGATTACAAAACTTCTATGTTATGTTTCAGCAAGAAGATTTAATGTCTAAAAAGTAATTTTCAGTAATCAATTCTAGTAAATTCCTTTTTTTTTAAAGCCCTGAACAACCTATTGTCGATATTTTTAAAATTTGTTTAAAGATGAAAATACGGAACAATTTGATATTGATAACCAAATTATACAGACGCATTGTCAAATAATATAAGTTTAATATTAGTAAATTATGCGATTTCAAATAATTATTAGGCATAATTCATGTTTTATAAAACAATATCCGGAACATTTTTACACTTAATGAAATATAAGTCAGTATAGATATTTTGATTTAGCATTAATATGCTATTTACATAAAAAAACAGAACAACATATTATTGATAATGTGTTTTTGCAACGTTTAAACATGGAAATTGAATGTAATATAAGTTAGAAGAGCAAACAAACATTTTTGGCGTTGATTAGTTTTGTACAAAAAAAAATCCGAAACAATGAATTTTAGATACTTAAAACTATTGAGATGTTACGGGAGGAACATTAAAGGGTAAATCAAATTTTCAATAGCTTTTAGAGTTCTAGTTTTTTTTTTTTATAAAACAAGATCCGGAACAACTTTATAGTTAATGCAATATAAATCAGTATAGATATTTTTATTTATCATTTATATGCTATTTACATTAAAAAAAACCGGAACGATATATTAAAGATCATGTGTTTCTTGCAACGTTTAAGCATGGAAATAAAATCTAATATAAGTTAGAAGAACAAACAAATATTCATTGGCATTGATTTGTTTTTCACAAAACATCCGGAACAATCTATTATAGATACTTAAAATTATTGCAATATTTCTGAATTAAAAAGTAAAGGTTAAATCAGATTTACAATAGCCACTAGTTTTATTTGTTAATCTAATCGTGACGGACAGACCGACCAACAGACAAAACGCACAAAAATAATCTTCTTTTATTCGGATGGGGTCACTAAACAAAAAATAAATAAAATCTGTTGTTTTTTTTTAAAGTTTAAGTAATTGGTTTAGCACCTGATCATGTTGCGACGTTACGTTACTGCACGAAAATCGCTGCATAAAAAGTTCATTTAAAAAAATGTGCGTGATATTTACACACAAAGTGCATTATTAGCCTTTATAAACAAACAGAAATGTTTTCTTTTAATTTTAGCAGCTAGTTGACCAGAAAAAAACATCTTTAACTATTATTTATATTTGTTGTAAACATTTCCTGTACATTTTAAAAATATATTTGACTTAGTGATACTAAAAATACACAAAAATTGTCCATCTTTGTTAGCATATTGTAACATTGCCTCCCTTAAATTTACTTAATTGTTTTAGAATTGGTGTATTTTTATGAAAAAATCGCTTGCATAATTAATTTTATAAATTAAACAGTTTGCTTTTAGAAAACCAAAAGTAGCCGTTGCACCTAAACTTTTTAAGCCGCATTTAATGATGAAATAATATTTTTCATATCTCTTCTTGTTTTCGAGATCTGAGTGTGACAGACGGACAGACGGACATATGGACAGACGGACAGACGGACATTTTGCACAAACCTAATAGCGGCTTTTTCCCCTAACGGGGGCCGCTAATTTGGAAGGAGTCGATTTATTTTAAAATACACTACTTGCTATATTTTTGTATATGGGGTGCGGTGGATGAGTGGTTAAGCGCCTTGCTTCCGAACCTGGGGCCCGTGGTTCGAATCTCTGTAAAAATTGAATATTAACTTTTGTTATTTTCAGGGCGCCCCTGAGTCCACCCAACGTTAATGGGTACATGATTTTAGTTGGGGAAAGTAAAGGTGATTGGTCGTTGGGCTGGCCACATGATACTCTGCTCGTTAACCGTTAGCCAAAGAAAAATCTGCCCTTTAAATCGCAAGGTCTAAAAGGGGAACTTTACTTTTTTTTTCCTTATATTTTTGTCCACAAAGTAATGCAAATAAAAAAAAAGTATGGTGTCTCTAAAGTAGCGCCACTGTACAGCAAAAAACTTTCGTACGAAGGTCTAACACTTTTTGGTTTTCTTGATTTCACTTTGTGTGTTCACTAGAGCCTGCAGAGCTGCTATCTCTCATCTCTTCCATTTCCAGCTCCAGTCTACCAGACACACACACACACAAAAAAAAGAAAGAAAAGCAAACGATAAATTGTTGGCGGAAATTGCTCTGGCACAGTCGATTGGCGGCTCGGATCAAGGGCTCGGGATAATATCTGCTGCTTAGTTTGGACTTTTTTTTTTTGTTCTTTATCCATTGCTGGTGAGACCAAACTCTCCTGTTGTTTTGTTAGTCTTTATGTAACTAGTTCTAAGGTAGTTGGGACGAAACGCCTTAATGTTTTTATAGTTGTAAAACATTACACATGCTTCGGATGTTCCTTCAGAAACGCCTTTATGTTTTTATAGTTGTAAAATGTTATAGATGCTTTGAATGTTCCTTCCGATGTAGTGATAATCTACTTCTTATATTGTGTCCAAACCCGCTACCTACATGAGAAATGAAAAATTGGTATTGTTCTACTTGAATAAATTGTTCAGTTTCAATATTCTGTATATTTAAATTTTTAAATTAATGTTGTGAAAGCTGCGTTTTTTGTTTTTTGTTTAGATATCCATACATTAGCTCTCCAATTGGCAGAGTTTAAGTCATGGATTAACATGCATAACTAGATTGACATATGCAATGCTAGGACGTAATTATCTTCTTTTTTGAAGTAACGTCTGTAATATATAAGAAGATAAGATAATTGATTAATTATATATAAATCAACGTTTTAAAAAGTGGAACTCGAGTGGTCCTGTAAGAAAGGAAACAAACATTTCTTTTGTATATCTGCGATGGTTCCAAAAGTTTCGTTTTCGGATAAAAATTCTCAGCTAAAGACGTCCTCAGGGGTTTTCTTAGTTCAACATTGATTAATTAATTGCTGTCTAAATATGCAAATTTAATTAATATATTTTTTCTATCATTTGTAAATATCAAATATTGTTTCTGTCCAGACACACACACACACACACACAAACACACACACACAAACACAAACTCACTTATGGGCTCTTGCGATAGTGCCATTCAATATAGATGTCAATATTTCTATTGTCATTTCGTTATTGATCCTTCAGCCTAATCCAACCACATCACTCCCAGACCTGTCTGTTTTTTTTTTTTTAACAATTTGGTCCTTAAATTGTACCCAGATTGGACCAGAGCGGTGACAATTTACAGTGGCGACAGATAGATGCTGCTGAAGAAAAAAAAAAGAGGAAGATGAGTTGACTCACCCCTTCTGTCTATTTCTGTTTAACCCCCCCCCCCCTGTCTCACTCCTCCCTCTAGTTTTTCTTTCTTATCTCCCTTCCCTGCAAGACTTTCTTTTTCGTACACGCTTTTCTCTTTTGTTAGCTCCCAGGCCAGTCCCTAACATTGACTGCTATTATTTTAATCTGCTTTTCCTCTAGCCACGGGGCTCTATTGACAGTAAGATACCGATTATCAAACACAAGGGTGTGAGAGAAAGAAGGAGAGAGAGAGAGAGAGAGAGAGAGGATAGAGAGGGGGCAAACGGTGGGGTATGGAGAAAGAGAGATAGAAGGAGAGAGGATGAGAGAGAGAGGAAGAGAAAGAGAAATAAAGAAGTAATACACTACGCTCCTGGATGCGCGGTGGCTAAGTGGTAAAGCACTTGCTTGGCTTCCTAACCGAGTTGTCCTGAGTTCGAATCCTGCTGAGGACTGTGATTTTTTTTCGGGATCTTTAGGGCGTCTCTGAGTCTATCCAGATCAATTGGATTCTTGGCGTTAGTTGGGAAAAGTAAAGGCGGTTGGTCTTTGTGCCGGCCACATGACACCCTCGTTAACCGTGGGCCACAGAAACAGATGACATATAGATCGCAAGGTCTGAATGGGGAATTTTATTTTTTTAACACTACGCTCCTGCTTTCTAAAAGGTCAACAATGTGCCTTTAGTTTGTAACGGGGCAGTTTAAAGAACAAATTCAATCGTTTTTTGAGAACCAGTGTTTACAAGATGCTAGAGAGTCCATCACAGCGACGATCCTCTGTTAAATGTTATTTCGTTGTTGTTGTTTTGTTTAATTCGCTAGGTTACCTATCAAAGGGGCTTAACTCTGATACATGATAGATAATCTTTAAAAATGATATTCCGTTTAGTGATTTGAGTGTCATCAATTTGTTTTATGGCTGCATTCAATGACAAAATATTTACATCTAAAGCTGACAAGTGAAACAAAAATTGTATGGCTTATAAACTATTTTTTTAAACCAACACTTCCGAATTCTTTACACCGGATGCACAATAAAACATGGATGTTTGAAAACATTTGGATTTCTTTAGTTATGTAAGTAGTTGTTAAAAGAAGTTGTGGATAGTATACGTCTGCAAATGTGACATATCGTATGAGTAGCATAGGTTTCATGACGTAATGTAGGAGTTTGGTGACGTAAAGTAGGAGTTTGATGATGTAATGTAGGGGTTTGGCGACATAAAGTAGGAGTTTGGTGACGTAAAGTAGGAGTTTGATGACGTAATGTAGGGGTTTGGCGACATAAAGTAGGAGTTTGGTGACGTAAAGTAGGAGTTTGATGACGTAATGTAGGGGCTTGGCGACATAAAGTAGGAGTTTGGTGACGTAATGTAGGAGTTTGGTGACGTAATGTAGGAGTTTGGTGACGTAATGTAGGAGTTTGATGACGTAATGTAGGGGCTTGGCAACATAAAGTAGGAGTTTGGTGACGTAATGTAGGAGTTTGGTGACGTAATGTAGGAGTTTGGTGACGTGATGTAGGAGTTTGGCGACGTAAAGTAGGAGTTTGGTGACGTAAAGTAGGAGTTTGATGACGTAATGTAGGAGTTTGGTGACGTAATGTAGGAGTTTGGTGACGTAATGTAGGAGTTTGGTGACGTAATGTAGGAGTTTGGTGACGTAATGTAGGAGTTTGGTGACGTAATGTAGGAGTTTGGTGAAGTAACGCATAAGAATGCCTTTGTTTACGCTTTTCCAGGTTAAATGGTGTAGTGCGGGGAGAATATTTTTGTGATGATGTCAACAGTCATGACGTCATGAATGACAACATGAGTACTAATCGCCTTTTTTATGTCAATATCGATGTTATAGAATAAAATTCATTCTAATTTCGAACTATTCTAGTTATTCGTTTTATTTCAACATTTGTGTTCGAAAGTGATCTATATCTTGTAGAAAGTAGACATCATCTAGATCTGGTAGTTTTATGATGTTATAACAATGTAAGGCCTCCTTCAAGATGAGATGTTATAATTTATTATTTTTATGAATACCATGAATATTTCTCTGGTACAGTCCATTACCCAGACCTGGTTTAAAGTGGAAAATATTCATTGTAGTATCCTAAAGACCTTAGAAGTGGCCACCGAGGAATATGTTTCATTAGATTCACCTCAGCACAACTGGCAAGCTCATTATGCTAATATCTCATGTAGGTGCCATTATTGTGTGCCTACATTAAAACGACCAACTCCATTCTGTGGACGATATCCATGCACGGCGTTTAGCGGTGTTCGGTACTGCAGTAAATGTTACTTTGACAGCCGGACTTGCTTCAAAACAAGACATGATCCATGCTCCTCTCTGCCCCCATCCCCTTTATTCTCAAACCCTGGTCAGTGTGTTGGCGGTAATTTCTCTTGTCTGTCTCTAACAATTTACTAGAGACCCTGGGAATTTTTAATATGTCCGTTGGTCATAATTGGTCTGGTGTATTAAAGGAAGGGGGGAGAAAGAAAAAAAACGAGATTTGGTACCACAGACTCGTTGGTGTAGGTTTTGCACGATCTGGCATTTCAACTAAGGTAATTACTTCTGTGGAGACACGAATGCTGTTTTAACATTCAATAACAATAGAGATATGTTACAGTGAATATTAGTGGAATACCTGACAAAATAATGGAAATGAGGACCAACTGAATTTCATTTTTCTAAGAAAAAAAATTGTTTCGATGAAGTATTATTAACTTTGGCAAAATGATTTGAATTACTTGGTAATGTTTTAGGTAACATTTTAGTTGTTGGACGAATATTTTTATACCAGGATGAATGAAAAGAAAAAAAAATATAAATATATAATTGGATATACTTTATACATTTTTATGACAATAGTAGCACTTGCATAATTATAGTAACAACTCCATAGTCTTGGCCTTATTTCATTTTATTTGTTAATGATGAAGATGTATTTATGTTGTACTAGCTGTTTCTACCCGACTTTTTTCGTTGTTTTTTTTTTATTCTGTTTTTTTTTTATATTGTATATATTTTTGGATATTTTTCTATTATAAAAGGCGTCTATGCTGTTTTAATAATCAAAATCGATGTCAAGATACCTAGTGATGGGCAAAAGTTAACTAAAAAGTTGCTAACTTTTAGTTTAACTAAAAAAAAATTAGTTAAGGCCAAAGTTTAATTAAAAAAAAAAAAGTTTAGTTAAAATCCTAGTTTAATTATTTTTTTTTAGTTACAAACTAAAAAGTTTAATTACAAATTTTACAAACTTTTTTAACATATTTAATATTTAGATCTATGTAATTTGGAGAATATATTTAATGAATAATATGAGAGGAGAATAAACTAGAGGGTGCACGGGTCACTAGAAAGCCTTTTGACCTTTACCCTATAATTGCCGCTATTCCCGCCTTTAAAAATAAATACATGTGTTCATTATATTTCTAGCAAGTTTCACTGCTTGATAAATCCTGATTCTATAGATCTACATTTTGCTTCTTTTTTTATTAAACACCAATGTGTTCCTGAATAGCTGCAGGCAAAGAATTTTGCTTTACTATAGATCTAAAAGAAATGTCGACTCTTTTTATTTTAAAACTTTTTACTAGATCTAGAGTTAGAGTCTAGTGACCTCTAAGTCTATTAGTATTACTATTAGTCTATTACTACTGAATACTACTATTAGATCAATAGTCATAATAGTCTATATTTAATTATTTTAGTCTCTTAGTCTTAAGTAGAGTCTAACTCTTTAAGTAGTCTTAGTCTTAGATCTAGATGTAAATTTAAAATTATAAGTCAATAATTATATTATAATATACTATATATAGATCTATTAATTGAAATCTAAATTAAATATTACTTTACTTTATTAGACTAGAACTATTTGTTTAGAGATTCTACTATAACTATGTAACTATTCTAGAATTAGAGTCTAGATTAGATCTAGATTACTTATAAATTATACTAAGACCTAAGATGCATAGATGATAGATCTATAATACTAATAATAGTCGTCACTATACTAGATCTAATACTAAATTAACTAAATCTAGACTAGATACTAGATCTACATCTATGATCTACTTCTATTATAATTATAGTTAATTATACTTATATCTACTAATAGATCTAGATCTAGTATTATCTACTAGAGTATATAGATCTAAATACCCATACCTAGTTATAATCATAATTATAATAATCTAAAATCTCTAGAATCTAGATCTAGAGTTACTAAGATATCTACTAGACTAGATTATATCTAGATCTAGATTTTAGATCTAGTAGTAGTAGTAAAGATTATTTTTAGATTAAAATATTAATTATTTGATCTAGGTCTAGTAGCTAGATCTAATTCTAGATCCATATTATATTTCTGATCATTTCGTTTGTAGAAGATATTAGATCCAGAATATTCTAGAATCTAGAGTTAGTTAGAGAGTCAACATGCAGTTTTATCATTACTTCTAAAAGGTAACTTATAATACTTATAGTAGAACTTGGACAATTACTTTCTATAATAGTATCATTCTATTAAGATCTACATCTATCCCATAAAGACATTTAAATCTTTTTTCATATGTGCACAAATAAATGTTTATTACATTTTGCTAAAGAGATTGGTTGTGCTTTATACTTTATATTTTTCATGTTTGGCTGTTTCGTCCTTAAAAAAGGTCAAAATAGTTAGTAAAAGTTTAACTAAAGTTTTTTAGTTTAGTTTAACTAATTTTTTCAATTTGTGGTTAACTAAAAGTTTAACTACTTTTTTTTAGTTCAAACTTAGTTTTAGTTTAACTAAAAAAATTTAGTTTAGTTCCCATCACTAAAGATACCCCATGGACCAAAATCTATTAAACTCTTCTGATTTAGGGCAACTTTACATAGCGTGGTCGAGAGGCCAAGTGCGCTTGAACTTTGCTAGCTTGGCTACCTAGAAGGGGGCTCGAGGTTCGACACCCGACTCGGGCAGAGTTGTGTTTACTGAGCACCTAAAGGCAACACGGAAAACCAACTCCTAGATACCCCTTCCCCCCCCCCACTGGTCCACAAATGAGATTGGACCAAAGCGCTCTGATTAAGCTATAAGCATGAAAGTAGCGCTATATCAAAGCTATAAATATATATATATATCCTAAGATCACCGCTATTATCTAAGGAACGTTCATGCTAAGTTTCATCAAGATTGGGGAGACGGTTTTGGTTTCTATGAAAGACATACATACAAACATGCACACACCTTACGCTCTACTATATATAGTAGATATTTGCGAGGTATTTGTAAGATCTCCATTCTTCTTGTAAACAGAATCGTGAAATTAGCGACATCTCTAGATCATATACTTAACTCCACATTTACACGTATGCAGACCAGTGATGTCCATCCTTTATATTCGTCCAGTGAACTATAAAAATTTCGGAAACTGACAACCAACGCTATTTCTTTACTTTTTTTACTTTCTATAATATGTAGATGTTCCTGCAGAAAATGTGAACGATCGAATAACACCGCTTTGATGGTCAGATATGACCCGCGGATCGCAGGTTGGACATCACTGAATATTGTGTTTAATGTGTATTTGTTATAGAGAAATTGGATGTGACCTTGTTATAGCTCAGCCTTGTCTTGTTCCGGCTGGTGCTTGGTGCTGACCCGAGTGTCCATTTACCCTTAAGGCACTTTCACTTCAACACCCAACACAAAAAGTGCTCCTGACCACTACGACAATAACATTCTTTCAAGACTTCAAGTTTTTAGAGTTAAGGTCCACCCGTTCATTTGCCTCCTGCAGGTACCTTGAAAACCTTACAGTGGACATCCGACCTTTGTCCAGGTCAACTGAAAGAGTGACCCGAGCCAAGCGGTCAAGCTATGTTAGTAAGAGAAAACTATAAGCCCTAGTTTTTAAAACAAAATTCTTTTTTTTTTCTTACGCGAACTTTAATATAAAATTCAAAGCACCTTTGATCCAGAGGTCATAGAATATCTCAATAGTATCAGGGTATCAGAAACGATGTTTGATCTGTAAGAAATATTAGAATTGACAAAATCAATCTTACGAACGATCTTTCTGTATGAATTTAATTGCGTAGAGATACATTTCTTAACTTACAAAGGGATAAACTTCCTTCACTTATGGGATAAACTTTTTTACATAGAGATAATTGACTTTGTTAGTTACAAAGATCTTTGTTCTTTATTGCACAGAGATGAGTTTCAATTACTGAAGGATATATATCCGTATTTATGGATACTTACTAATAGAGACAGACATACTAGCTTATGGGTGAACTTCTTAGTTTAGGGATGAACTTTTTTGTTTCTAAATGAATAACGTAATTCTAAGGACCTCAGTATATCAAAGTTTCTGACAGAAAGTCATTTCTAATCTGCGTTTTTCTTTTTAAATCATGATGCTGATACAGTCATGCTGAATAACTCTTATTGAAAATATTTGTAGCAAAGAGCTGTACAGTATTGCTATATTCATTAGTTTGCTTTACAGACAAAGGATACAGACAATAAAAAAAGCAAATTATTTAAAAAATCTTTTCATTAAAAAACAAAGCTCATCTAAGGGAAAGAACTCCACACTTACAGCCATATTTCTAAATAATGTTAAAGTAATTTCCCTTAATCGACATCAATCTAAATATTTAAATACCAATAATTTAATGAATAATTGGTTTATTTTTTAATTGATTCATGCTTTTTAGGTACAATTAATAGTTGTTTAAAGTTGCAACTTGATCATGAATGGGGGGTGAGAGAAATTACGTGTTTAATTATATAAGTGGATGAGACTCAACAGCCAGATCTATGAATACTGAACGATTTATTTCCCTTGTTGGTATCAAATAAAATAGTTAATTATTATCAGTAATTAATTTCCAAATTGGATACTTTTTTTTTTGGATTCATGTCTTGTCTATGCCAATGAATAATTCTGTAAAGTTTCAGTTTGATCCGAGAATTGGTGTGGGAGAAATAACGTGTACACACTTTTTACCAGACAGACAGACAAACAAACAGAATGAGTTGATATAAGCTTTGAAAAATAGAAAAATTGTCGAAACCAAAACTGTAGTTTGATCATTTTTAATGCAATATTCCTAATTTTAAATTTCATGGGATGGTAGTCTGGTCGTGATTGGCTCCGGATCCTGTGGTATGCGTTCTGGATTGTAGTCTCGATTGTTCCGGGATTTGAAGCCTGCCAGCCACTGTCATCTGTAGTCCTGCGGAAAGTTTGGGTCTGCGATGTAATAATCTTTAATTCTGAAAGAACTCTGAAACATGTAAAACAACAACAAAACAAAAAAAAAACTTTATTTAATTTTATGTATGTTTGTATTTTTTTTTTCAATTCTCATCCAGAATCCACCAACTCTTTATAGCCTCAATGTCTTAAAGCTCAGCCTCCACCATGCCCTCCCGCCCCCATACATGCCTTCCGTCATCTGCCATCACAACGACACGAGTCCCTGTGTCCTTGAACATCCCCCCTCCTCATTTCTCCCCTACTAACATCCTCCTTTTCTACAATTAATCCCCTCCCTACCCATATCTTTTTAAAAATCCCCCCCCCCCATCCTCAGACGTCTGTCCTTTTTAATTCAGCCCAAGACCAGATCTGGACTAAATCTATTATCGTCGGCTATATTCTCTATCCAAACATCTCGGCATTCAGTCTTGTCAGTTGCTTTGACGGTCAACAGTGCCATCCCACCTCACACCCGCACCCATCAGTTGTAGCATGTCTACATCCCACCGTGGCGCTTTGCTTCTAATCCTCAAATCGCAAACGCACGCCCGTGGCTCTATGGACCAATGGGGGCCCTATATAATTGAGTGCTGAAGTCTTAAATCAGATCCGAGACGCAAAGAATGGGCGTAGACACAGAGGATGTAATTTACTGTGAACTATCTCCCTTGTTTTTCGATAACGTCTTTCGCGTGATTTTTTTGTTGTTGTACAGACTGTGGATCAAGTGAAGGTACCTGGAGCTCTTTGGAGGAATGTTATCAGCAACAAATATAAATACTGTTTACATGCAATAACTGTATTGTAATGACAAGTAACAAAAAGAGCAGCGAAATATAATGATAAAAAAAAAACAAGAAAAACACAAAAAGTACAATAACAGCATCATTCAGCACACACACACACACACAAAAAAAGCCAGAACAGCTTCATTCAGCACAAAAAAGTGCCAGAACAGCTTCATTTAGCACAAAAAAGTGCCAGAACAACATCATTCAGCACAAAAAAGTGCCAGAACAACATCATTTTGCACAAAAAAGTGCCAGAACAACATCATTCAGCACAAAAAAAAGTGCCAGAGCAGCATCAATCAGCGCAAAAAAGTGCCACAAAACTGCCTTGACACGTCGTGTAACATGCGCTACGGACTGACGTCTCTATAGTGTCGGGATCGAGTCCTACCCTCAAAACCGCTAGTCCCCCGTCGTGTGCGGGCTGTTTCGACTAGGATGTAATCATCTTCAATTCTTAAAGGACATCCGAAACAAGGAAATCAACAACAACAATAACAACAACAACAATAAAAAAACAACATCACTCCAAAATAAATAAATACATAAATTAAAAAAAAAAGAGATGAACACATCAGCTTCATGCAGCTCCATATAAAAAGATCCTTTATCACCATCAAGACAACAAAGCTCAGCACTAAGACATTGCTATAGTATTTTTAATACCACAAAAAAAAAGACAATTACAGTACTAAACATAAGTATCCGTATGACATCTACTAAATACCAACACAAATAGAAACGCCAGTCGATCTATCATAAACAGAAAGAAAACTAATAGCCACCAGCATTAAACACAACTGAAAATAAACAATTTCAATCATTGTATTAGTATTTATTAATAAATATTAATATATATATATTTTTTTATTTCAATTTTTCTCACCAGCTTGCAAATTCTTCATGGGGTCAAAAACTACACATTCAGGGCAGACCTTTTTTACAGCTAAGGCAACGATGCCCAACTTACGACCCATCACCTGGTGCTGTCTGTACCTTAGAAACTTCTGTCCGAAGTGCATAATAAAGTCACAGAGGATCGGTTCCATTGCACTTGACGGTTTTTTTTTTTTTTTTTTACGTGTTGAAAGTTCTATGTGGACTATAGACCGTCAAAAATTGAGCACCATTGGTTTAGGATAAATGAAGTGGGCAAAAACTTTTAATGTATGACTAGGACTTGAGAACCATTGACCTATTTATTAACATATATATTTCCTTTATTGTACAGCGACCACAAGCACCAAGTTCTGCAGGGCTCACAGATAGTCTCTCCATGGAACTACGATACTCATTTTAAAATACTTTTTTTTTAAAGAAAGAAAAGGTCAGTGACTTTCATCCGGTCAGCTTTGTCCGCTCCAGCTCCGCTGTCCACGTAGTCATATTTTTTTTTTGTTTAGTTTGGAATGACCATCGGGGCAAATGCGTCAGATCTATGAGTGTGACCTTGAATTTGAATTTGCCCCCCCCCCCTTTTTCTTCGAATCTTTATACAGAACTAGAAAACCAAGGGGAAAAAGTGAATGGGTAGAGTTTGCGCGGGAAGCGGGGGGGGGGGGGATTGTGATAATAACTGCTAAACATTTTTTTTTCTCTTTCCTTTATTAAATCCACATTCTATTGACACAGGCTCCTAGCGGCAGACGACAATTTCAAGGCCAGACGCAGTGTTTGAAAACGAGACCTTAGCGCCACCTGTTCCAGCAGACGTCGTCTTCACTTCATCTTATGACTACCCCCTTTTTTTTTTTTTGGTCCTACTTTTCATAATAACTGTCTTTTTTTTTTTTAATTAATGTATTTGTTTCAATATAAAGAACTACTTGATTATAAAAATGTTTGTATTTGTCAGATTGACGAGTCGATCAATTCAAATGCTATTTCATGGCAAGTGACTGGATCCGTATTATAAAAATGTGTATGAAATACATGATTTAATAGAGCGATAACATTACTGGCATCTCAATAAGTTGATTGGATGACCAGAGAATCACTTCAGTACATCTTCCTACTAGCCTCACCTATATAGAGGATCTTTCAGTTTTAGCCAATGAAACCAAGGAATTAACAGAGTCACTAACATGAACGAATAGATTAAAACATAAATTCGCGTAGTAAGGAATTATCTGTGGCTAGAGTGAAAACTAGATTTGAAGAAATGGTAAAATGAATAATTTACTGGCCACCGGTTACGCCCAATAGTTTTATCTTTATCAGTAGAGTCTCATTTTCTGGCAGCCATTCTCTTTGCACTTTCTCTTTCTCTCTTTCTCTCTCATTCTATCTCTTTCTTTCTCTCTCTCTCTTTCTCTCTCACTATCTTTCTTTCTCTCTCTCTCTGTCTTTCTCTCTCACTATCTCTCTTTCTTTCTCTCTCTCCCTTCCTCTTTCTCTCTCTTTCTCTCTCTCTCTCACTCTCCAGATTTTGAAATTAAAGGGAAAACAAGTGAACTGATCCATTTAAAATTTTTATTTAGCCTGAACAATAGCAGTCAATTCTTCTTTCTATTGTTAAAAACGTGTGCAGTTTATAAGAAAACACCGTAAGGTGCTCATATCTTCTTTTTTAATATCTCTATTCATAGAACCAGCAGAAACCAGGATTGACAACTATCTCAAAAATGGCTTTGACGATTTGCCTAGAAATTTAACAGTTGATTCATATATCTGAGAAAAGAATTACTAGTTGGCCACACGGGGAAAACTATAGTTTGTGTGTTATAATTAAGTAAAAAATATATTAATGTAAATTTGGCTGGAGACGTTATCTAGGTCTAGAGCCAACATGGCGTAGTCAGTCGTATTACCGTAGGGCCAATAACAGTAAATTTAAAGCTGCTTCAATTTGATTGAATTGTATAAGCGTTGCTTATATTTGTACGTCAATCTAATAGGGATTTAAACTAGGTCCTACAACTAGAAGTAGATCTAGATTAGATTAAGAGTTCTCAATCAGAACTTTAGTTCTACTGGTAGATCTAGATGTTCATACAATAAACATATACAAGTATAATAGCATAAGTATATCGTCCTGGTTGGCCGAATAAAAAAAAGCGTAACGGTTTTATGGGCTCGATACCTAAATTGAACCAAAGATTTTTAATAATTATTTCAACAATGGAGTTATTTACTTTAAAAAAAAAATATTTTTTAAATGTTTTTCTTGTTATTGTAAAAAAAAAAAACAACAACTACAAAAAAAAAACAAGTAAAACAATAACGAAACATCATGATCCAAGCATCTCCTACATGCTAAAAGAGAATAAAAGGCAGTTTTTTAAATGTGATTTCGATGTCAGTAATTCTGTATAAAAATAGTGAAAATCTGCAAATTTATGAATGCTAAATTTCTGTTTTGCGTTTTGTGGTCAAGGCTATAAAAATACAAAAAAAAAAAAAAAAGTTGACCCGTGTTCTATAAATAGAATTCGCGACTGTCCGTCAAACCCACGTAGCATTATGCAGGCTCGGGGTCAACAACTGACCCCCTTCAGCTGGCGCTAATAGGTTTCAATGTCCTCCTTGTGAGATCCCTGCGCCTCACCTACCCCTCTTTTTCAAAGCAGAACCACGAATGCACACCCCGTCAAAGAAAACAGGAGGGAGGGAGGGGGAGGCATCTGCTGACCTTAACTTTCAAAGAAATGGTCCGCGGGGATTTTAAACATAAGAGAGAATAACATTTTGTAAAATTAAAAAAAAAAAAAGAAGAAGAAAGGAAAGACAGAAAAGAGAAGAGACAGAGAGACGAATTAAAGGATGAGGGGGTAGGGGTCGACCCTGTCCTCGGGTCATTAACTGGTATGGACAAGGAGACTACTGGACAGCAGAACTGTGAGCTATTCTACAGAATGCTTGTTGCTTATGTATAGCATTAGTCCTACGATGTTGACCTCCTCTTTCTGCTCTTCTGCATTAAAAATTATTTAACAAAAAAATAATAGGAGTTACACTCTTAAGAGGCATCTACGGGTTCATTATGTGTGTGTGTGTGTGAGTGGATGTGCGGTGACGTCTGACCCCAACGCAGTGTTATTAAATATTGTTTTTCATACAGGTTAATATTTTTCTGCATATAATAAGCATACTTTGTTTTAGAAAACAAAAGTTTACGTTTTCAGAATAAACAGACGGTTTGACACCACAAAACAGACGTATTTTTGTTTCTACGAATACTGTTCAAAAGTAAACTAATTGAACGGGCTGGCACGCTAAAACAAAATTATATAAATAATTAAAGACAGTATATAAGTTAGGCAACAATTCTGCATCACAATTCAAAGCCAAACACCAAGCAGCATCCTAGCAGAACTATAAAACTCCTGGGCCGCGTTTCTTTGGAACGTATAGTACAGAAGTATATAGCACAGGATAAATGCAAGCCGCCGTACGCTTGTGTTTCTTCTTGTTTATCTTGAGAAAATAATGGGGGGAAAACAACATAATGAATAAGAGATTTTTTTTTTTAATTACATATTTGAACATGCAATATAATTATCATAATTACTATTGGTAATCAACGCAGTTTATTGTAAAAGCATTTAATGTAATGTTATTTTTTTTTTACATTTGTTATCTTTGATATTTTTTTTTTTGTAGAGAAAAGCCACTACTATATTTGTGCAGTATGTCTGTCGTTTTTTTTTTTAAATCTAATTTCATCATAAGTGACAGGTCTAATTTTTACAAAGCTTATCTTTATCATGTCAAAATAAAGTAAATCTAATTTATGCACTTACGCACAAACCAATTATAAAGTAAAATAAAAAGCATTTCATAACTATTCCCAATCTTTTTATGTTGGTCAGCGTAGACATAATCGTTTTTTAGATGCATACAATTTTGCTCACTTAGGGCTCAAAATTTCTCCTCAAGGGGACTAATTCAACTTGTACCACCAGATATGTCAAGTACGATTTCTTTCCCTTGTTCAAGAGACTAAACAAAATAATTAATTATCAATAGTTAATTAACTAACTGGTTAATTTTTTAAACTGATTCTTGTCTTGTCATGTAAATGAAAGAATTGTGCAAAATTTCAGCTTAACCCGAGATTGGGGTGTGGGAGAAATAACACGTACACACTTTTTACCAGACAGACAGACAGACAGAGTGAGTTGATAGAAGCTTTATAAAAAATATCTTAAATGATTGAATCTACTTGCATAGAACTTTGTGTTGCTGAAATTCCACACATACACCTGCAAACACCCGCATGAACGCAAGAAAGAAACAGAAGAAGAAAAAGTTGCAGTCAATTTATCTGCGTGTTCTTACCCTCTGATGACCTTTCAGTTCGCCACTTACCCCCCCCCCTTTTTTTTTTCTCTCTTTTTCTTTCATTTAAAAGAAATAAAAATGAAAAAAAAAAGTCTGGGAAGAGGATAGGGGAAGTAATGCATGCTCGAGTTGACCTTAAATAACTGCAGTTGTGGAACCTGAGGGGGAACAAAAAAGTTGTTTGCGCAGAACGCCTTCCTTCATATTCAACATGTTCCAGCCAACGCGCCACGGTAACAGTGGCGCATTAAGGGTGTGGGGTGTTAAGGGCGGAGGAAGGTGCTGATAGAGAATGGTAAGCGGGAAAAGGGGGGGGGGGGTGGAGAAAAAAAAGTATGGTTGAAATGCTAAAGAAGGGAAAAAAAAGCGCTCCATTAAATCATAAGTCTGCTGAGGTTGACCTTCGGTTACCTAGGTCTAACCTTTTCCCGAAGGGGGGGTCCCTGCCTGGGCCACTCCTGACACTAATACAGTCTGTTTACTGCAGCGTGCCGCTGTTTCACATGTAAGACAAGAAGGATAGGTAACTCGGTATCACACCAACAGATTTTCCTAGACTTAGTCTGTACAACCTTGAGCCGTGACAGTCACACAAAGAGTTGACTATGAATGAGGTATCTCCATTGGAAGAATTCTACGACATCCAGAGTTATTGTCCGTACACTATCTTTCTTAATTTGGAGATAGTCACGAGCAACTCAACAATGTCAAGGTCATGAACTCCAATGTTGCCAACTAATTGGAAAAAAAAAAAAGCTAAAAACTGAGATTTTTAGAACATTAGATTCTGCAGTGCTAACAAGTGCATAGTATATATATCTTTAAAAAAAAACATAGCTCATCATCAATGTATTTATTCTTCACTTCGGTTACACCCAAAAATCTAGCTGTCTATAGTTTTTTCTGCCATTCATGAAAATCTCACACAAAAAATACAGTGCTGTTAACATGAGTAGATAAAACTTCCTTTTTTTTCTCTCTCTCTCTCTCTGTGTGTCTGTGTGTGTGTGTGTGTATCACCCTCAATAACTCTTCATTTAAAAAAATAGCATGAAGGTAGAACAAGCTCATCAAGGTTATCAAGAAAAAACGATTATTTTGTCCTAACAAATGTAAATTTTTTTACATATTTTTATTCTTAAAATACTTTTTTTGTGTGTAATTTATGAAAATGAATATTCAAAATGTTTATTCAATTAAAAAGTTGCAATATTTAAAATATCCAGTTAAAAACAAAAACCTTATCAGCCGAAACAAAAAATGAAAACACACAAAAAAAAAGTTGAGGATTTCTTCACTGTTCAGGAATTGTAAGTTTTCATCACATTGAGTGAGCTGACATTAAGTGTATTTGTGTCAATTAGTTTGACTCAGTCATGTGATTAAATGACGACATCTTCTCAACTAGTCTTTATACAGGTCATAATTATATTGATGCGAACTATTCAAAACAGTACTGTGTATAATATACAACGCATACAAGAAATAGTCTTACAAGAGGAAATATATGTGACCTTGAGCAACAAAAAAAAAAAAAGGTTCCAGGCTCCTTTCCTGTCAGTAGCAACAACAACAACAACAACAACAACAAAAATTATTGGTTCAAACTTATGTAAGAAAAAGTGTCAAACGTGTGTATGTAACCTTGTAACTATCACACACAAACACACACCCATTCAGACAGAAACAAAAGAACTATTTTAAAAACTACAATGAAAATCCTGTCTTCCTTAATTCTACCTCCCCCCTCCTCCTCCCCTGCTGCTACATCCAATCTCCCCCACACCCCCCCCCCCTTTCCTACAGCTAAACTTTCTTTAGTAACTCTACTCTCACCTATGTAACTTTTTCTTTCTTATTTTACTTTTGGAATTTCCCTTTTCCCCGTGCCTGTAGGTATGCACTACCCTCGTCTCTTTTTAGTTTCGTACTTATCCAATATTCTTTTTCAGTGGTTCTCACAGTTATCATAATACTCAGCTACTAATAATGCCAATAAAAGAGCCAAAAATTATTCGATATAGTACATAGTGTTCTATGGTTCATTGGATCCATCCATCCATTCCAATGGCGCTACAGCCCATGGAGTGCTCTGGCCTGCTTCAACACATCCCTCCATTCAGATTTCTCCTGAGCCTTTCGTCTCCACGCCCTAACCCCAAGCTGCCTCCACATCATCAATTCATCGCATTCGGAGTCTTCCTTTGGGTCGCCTGCCTTTTGTTTTTTGCCAGTATACAATTTTCGCTCCTCATTGGATATCGTACTTAATTGTAAGATTTGTTTAATATTAGTTACTTTATTACACACAGTCGGAGCCGAGTACACAATTAATCATAAAATAGTCATGTATAGTACTTCATTATTATCCGCTGGTCAGACAAGATCTTGAATGAAGAACTGTGGCAAAGAAGAAAGCAGCAGTCCATTGAAGTAGAAGTGGGTAGGCCACACCCTTCGCAAGCCTCCGCCCAGCACTACAAGGCAAGCCCTCACCTGGAACCTCCAAGGAAAGAGGAAGCGTGGACGGACCAGAAATACCTGACGCAGCGATTTGGAAGCAGATACCAAGCTGATGGGAAAGACGCGGGGACGCTTGGAGATACTCACCCAGAACCGAGACGCCTGGAGGAAGCGTGGACGGACCAGAAATACCTGACGCAGCGATTTGGAAGCAGATACCAAGCTGAGGGGAAAGACGCGGGGACGCTTGGAGATACTCGCCCATAACCGAGACGCCTGGAGGAAGCGTGGACGGACCAGAAATACCTGACGCAGCGATTTGGAAGCAGATACCAAGCTGATGGGAAAGACGCGGGGACGCTTGGAGATACTCGCCCAGAACCGAGACGCCTTGTGGAAGCTGGATGGTGGTTTATGCTCCACTGGAAGATATGAAATGAATTAAGATGACTTGAGTACAGTTTAGAGTATACTAGCAGAAATGATGCACTTTAAAACACACATAAAGTCTGTGTGTGTGTGTGTGTGGTAGGTAAGTTCAATTTCAGAGCTTCAGAGCCTGAGATCTTTCAAAAGAGGGGGGGGGGAGGGGCAAACGATGTAAAAGTTCAAGTTTTTTATTGTTGACGTTTAACGAGAACGACATGTGGCCAGTGCAACGACCAACCAACCAAGTTCCCCAACAAATGTCAGGTATCCATTTTAGATGGCTACATTCATGGAAGAGAGAGAGGGTATGTGTGTGTGTGTGTGTGTAATTTTCCTGACAAATATAATGGCCTCATTAAAAAAAAAGATTTTCAACCTATACAAACGTTTGTTTGTTTGAAATGTTTCTAAATTGTTGATAATTAAAGTGAAAGGGCATTTGATAATTATAAAGTAACTCTGGTTGTGCCTGTAGATAGACTGGTTAGCTTTTATTTATGGGAACCTCTGGACTATTCATCGTGGAGATGCCCGAGGATGCTTTTCTACATTCCACAGTGCCATGTCGTGGCCTCATCCTTTTTTTTATATTTTAAACAAACGCCCCCCCCCCAACACATTGCTGCGACCAACGCCATAATTACAATCTACCGTACTGCATCACTCCCCATTTCGTCTCAACGTAGCTCCACCCTCCTGCGCCCCTCTTCTCATTGACTTATGGTTGTGTTTTTTTTTTCTTGCGCTTTGACCCTCCATCTGACCCTACACTACCTTGTGACCTAGATCAACAGCAGAGTAATGCATGCTTTATGGCAGAGGTTCTCAAACATTTCTATCAAACACCTTACTTTGTATACTTATAGTATTTTTGTGTGAGCTAACAAACCTTGGCTATTTCAAAATGATTACCTTAGATTTAAAAAGTGGTGTAATTCAACTACTAAACTATTAGCGAACTTTGCAGTTTGACGAAATGCTCTTTACAATCTCTTTACCTGTAGTCGTGGCATATATAAAACAGTACAACGTCTCTTTTTCTAAACAGTACCATAAACATGCATAGATATAACCCTGCCGGACCAAGTAAAACAAAGGACGTTTGGGCCACGAGGCCTTCATCAGCTACAAAACAAATCAAAAAGACAAATAACACAAAATATGCCTTAATTAACTTATCTAACGAGGCAATATTCATTAAGCAATTACTCTAAGTATCAAAATAAATTGATATGTCCAACAAACAACAGCAATTAGATAGCGAACAGCATTCTTGAAATTTAAATAATAAATAGTAAAAATAAATGAAATAAAAACAACGCTTATAGTAAAACGCAATAAAGAGAAGAAAATAATAATTAAAATTAATAATAATAATAATAAGGCTTGTCTTCGAGTCCGAAGATTTTTAAGGTTTGCAGTATTTCCCTTGTCTGCGCAGCCCTAGCTGTGACCTATTAATAAATTGAAGCGTTAGGTGTGTTTCAATGAGTTAAAATGAAATTCACATCCAACCACCGACCTATATATATTATAACTAGACTGGACGTGTCGATTTCTTAACCCTACACAAAAATGTCGTGAAAAAAATTCAAAAAGCTGAAAAAGGTCTTGTAGGAGGCAATAAGATAAAAACTTTACCTCTAACATTTGTAGGAGGCAATAAGAGAAAACTTTACCTCTAACATTTGTAGGAGGCAATAAGAGAAAAACTTTACCTCTAACATTTGTAGGAGGCAATAATATAAAAACTTTACCTCTAACATTTGTAGGAGGCAATAAGATAAAAACTTTACCTCTAACATTTGTAGGAGGCAATAATATAAAAACTTTACCTCTAACATTTGTAGGAGGCAATAAGATAAAAACTTTACCTCTAACATTTGTAGGAGGCAATAATATAAAAACTTTACCTCTAACATTTGTAGTAGGCAATAAGATAAAAACTTTACCTCTAACATTTGTAGGAGACAATATTATTTATGTATGCATTAGCTATACAAAATTGTATCATTAAATTATTTTTTTTTGAAGAACAAAACATGTCACCATTGACAAATATGTGATACATTTACAAAGGGCATCGCCCCCCTCCCCTAAGATTCTTTGCTTTGGCAGATCAAAAAGGTCAAAGGGTATGGTCATTTTCTGTTGTTTCAGTTATCCATTCTAAGCCAATCCTGACACATGCTTCAGAATGATAAGAATGTGTGAATCGCTTCTGGAGAACAGTATCGGCTATCAGAGCAGCCCTGGGGTCTCCCGGAGGTGGACGTCATGAATCATTCCGACATATGAATTTGTCACCTTGTGTCACACGGGGCCAGGTGACTTTTGTCACCTTTGCCTCTACCCGATATTTGGCTTGGTCATCGTCTTAGACGCGGACGGGAAGGAAAAAAAAAGGTTGTCCATTCAATCGGACATGACAACTTGGTTCTTCATATGAACATCAGGACCCCACCCTCTTCTACTTCAAGGTCATGTGAGGTTAAGACGCTGGTCCGCCCAGAGGGGCTAAACATGAGCCGCCCCGTTCAATCTACGGACTCCCTCCACCACACGAATACTAGCATTCAGTGCCCCCTCGAGCCTTCATTTTAGACATCCACCGTACAATACACTCCCCCCCCCCTTTCACCATCTTCCCAGATACCTGAGTTGTTGTTTTGTTCTCTACTTTCTTAAGACAGCACGTGTCGCGTGGCGTCAATACAATTCCGTTTAACTTTTCGGGCAACTTTAGACAATAGAGGCAGCCATGAGACAGAAAATAAAGGGTGACTACTGCAGGTCTTCAAGGGCACAACTCTGACGGAAGAATAATAGCGCACAATCGTGGGGCAGAGCTGACAATAGAGACTTGGGATCTCTAGATAAAAAGAGATCATCTCTAGAAGCAGTTCATGCAGATACGAATGCTGAAAAGATCTTTCTTGGCGTATTATTTCTGAGAAGGTTGGCTTTTGTGTTTTGCATGCCATTGCTGCAAGTTCAAATCTCCCATGCTTCACCTTCCACTTCACCTACCTGTTGGGGCACCACACAGGATTTGTCAACCATCTTTGTCCATTCCTCTCTGCCTTTGTGACCCTTCCAAAGATTTGATAAGGATGGAGAGACCGTTCTCTGTCTCAGAATAGTTTTGACTCTATTATGCAGATAGAAGTACACGTCTTAATCCTATATAGTGCAGTCTTTAGAAAACAACTCATCTGAACAATAAGTTAGGAACCCCTTCAAGATAAATGCACAGAAACTTTTTCTCAAATTGTCACTGTTAGATTAATGATATATATATATATTCCAGTCACCGATATACGAATTCATCTGTCAACGAGATTATATAGTATCTAATTCACCCAGTATCTTATCTATCAAAAGTATCTGGAAGAAACAGTTTTGTTTTGTTATTTTAAAGCTATTTTGTTAACCCTTAAAGTGCTGAACTATTTTACTATGAGTGCATACACAATTCTGATGTTTAGAGGCTAAACTACCACACGCGTTTTAAGGGTTAATTGGATGAATTAACAAGATTACTGTATACCTATGTCTATCACAGTCTATTATTTTCATTTAAACTTTTCCATATGTCTCTCTCTCTCTCTCTCTCCCTCCCTCTCTCTCTTCACGCTCCCCCCTCCAAACATATTTTTATCTAATTTCTATATTCATTCTTTTTTTTCTTCTTCCTATTAATCAACTTTCCTTTTCTCTCTCAATAGTTCTCGCTCTCTCTCTCTCTTTACATAGAGCCCCTGTGTTTCCCAAACTGTGTTCCGCGGATCCCTAGTGTTCCGCGAGGCCTCAATAAGTGTTGAGCGAGGCCTCAATAAGTGTTCCGCGAGGCCTCAATAAGTGTTCCGCGAGGCCTCAATTATTGATCCAAGAACTACTGACATAATTAGTAGGCCACCACCTGAATTATTCTCTCTATAAACAATGTGTTCCGCTAAATATTCAGAATGTGCGAAGTGTTCCGTTAAGGAAAAAGTTTGGGAAACCGTAGGCCTGTAGCTCTATCTCTCTCTCTCTCTTTATTTAGACTTATCACACACTCTCTCTCTTTCTCCCTCTCTCTCTCTCTTTGTCTCTTTTTATATTTATAAAACTATCTCACTCTCTCTCTCTTTCTCTCTTTATATAGACCTATCATTCTCGCATCCCCACTCACTTTTTCTCTCTTCCATTCTCTTTTTTGCGACCTGCATTTCTCTTTCTCTTTTTATAAATCTTGTTCCGTATTGAATCTTTGTTTTTTTTTTTAATCTTTCCGTCTGCAGCCTCCTCCGTCCATTCTTCTCTTCACTCTTTCCTAGTCTCATTCTCTTTCCACTTATCTCAATGGGGCGGCCATTGTCCACACAAACTTATGCCGAGAAAACGATAGTAGCTCTCGTGTCAAGCTCAAGGGAGAGAACTCACGAAAAAGGGAAAAAGTCAATGAAACGACGATTACTGTCCTTGACTCTGCCCAAAAGAAAAAAGAATCGTATTTTTTTTATCATCATAAAACATAATTGGTCAGTGCGTGTTGGGGTGTGTGCGGAGTGGGGGGTATAGTGGGGGGGGGTGCCAAGGAGCTAGGGAGTGCAGACAAATCAATGAGTTAATAAGACTACCTATGAATGTGATTTTTTTTTCCAAAGAGTAAAAGCTAACAATAGTGGTAGAAATCATGAACGCTGCTATTCAAGCACATGTATGCTAGGACAGTTGAAGGTTAAAGGACAGGGGGGAAAATTGACTTGTTGATTAGCTGAAGTGGTACCCTGATGGGGGTGGAATATGTCCATTAGATGAAGACTCCTTCACATTTTGACCTACATGATTATAATTGAAATATTTTGTTTTCATTTGGTTTAATTTTGTGTACATTTATTTCACTTCACTTAACTTTGAAGAGACCCCCCCCCCCCTTCCCTTTTTCCTCCTTCTTATCATCAGTTTCTCTGTCTAATGTTCTGGTTAAAATGTAGGAACCTGCACTCCCCCCTCAAGTAGCCGTTTCCACCCAGGTGCCACGATGAGGCAGAACAGCGTACCCGGTAGCTAGGCTAAATGAATGTCGAAACATAACTCCCGTGGGGATGCCCACGGGTAGACGAGAGTCAACCCCTTGCACGGGCGGGGTTGTAAGAAAGTCCCCACGAACACGTCCCACGTCCATGCGCTGTTCCTCAAAGGGACCGTTACATCAATGGCGGTTCCCACACAGCTAGCTTGGTACAACGAAGGAAAATGACGGTGACTCCCGGTGCCCTCGGCCTTCGGCCATGTGCAGCCAAGCATGCGTCGGGGCCAAAGGCATTGGAAACAGCAATGTTTTACATAGGCATTGACTCGGGTCCCTCTCAAACAGAACTGTGTTCCCACAGGTTTGTTTTTTTTTACTGTTCGGCTGGACGTCCAAACAGTTTTTTTTTCACACTTAGAGCTCGAAGAGCCTTCGGCTCAGCTCTTAGACATCAACAAGGAACCTGCACTCTGGTGGTATGTGGGACGTGTGGTTTGCAAAGTTCAAGGCCGTTGTTCTGTATATACCAAGCTGTATGTCTAAATTTTCTCGTCTCTAACGTAAAAATGTCCCTTTTTGACCTAGCGGTCTATGGGTCAGGTGACGTTAACGAGAGTATCACGTGGCCAGCACAACTACCTACCGCCTTTACTTTCTCCAATTAATGAACAGTCCAGGACTTCAGGTACCTACTAAAGTTAGGTGGACGTCCTTAAAAAAAACGAGTCCCCTAGTTTTGGAAGCTAAGTATCTACCACTGGGCCACTATATCCCTATGTGACGTAACAAACAAAACTTATACAAAGGATTTTATTGGCAGTTTATTTTTTGGTTCTGTTTTTTTTTTTTTTTGTTTTGTTTTGTTTTTTGTTTTGTTTTTTATTCTAATTCTAAACAATAATAAGTGAGACGTCATGATACTCAAATTTCTTAAGTAGCCTTGGGGCTAGTATGTTTTGGACACACCAACGCCAAAAGTCTTGCAGATCTGCAGGTTGTGACGTTGCAGGTCAGTGTTGAGACCTTGTATAAGGAGTGGTCTGCTATCAGACACGAGTGAACTCCATTTCACCTGCCTAGTGAACCTTTAGATTTAAATATAAAACAGAAAGTTGATGGTCAATGCAGCACGCTGGGATACATTTTTTTTTTTAAATTAAAGAAAATTCTCCACCAATGAAAACATAAGAGCCTATTGAGGGAACAAAAATTGAGACGCTATCAAGAGATCATTTTTAAAGTGGCTGTCGTCCAGTGGTGAGATGACCAGTGTTAAGGACCGGTCCTAGACCAGTTCATGACAGGTCAAATCATTCGACTCTTGACTTCTCGACTAATGGTCATCTTCTGACATTAACAAGTGGCCAAGAGATGGCCATATAATTCCATTCTAGAAAAGTTGTTTTTTTTAAACTAAAATCGAAGCGAAGTTGACCTTAACATAAAAACAAATAACAATAACAACAGCATAACATATATATTATCAATTGTTTAGCAGATAAGTTGCTATTTTTTTAAAGTCATATGCTTTGGTTTGCAAGCTCCCTGTGTGTGATCGTTACAAATATATTTCAGTTTCAAAATTGTCTGTACCTATTTCTGTCAAAATGTTAGTAACTTGTTTGTTATTCGTATCACAGGCCGATGGATACACACTCGAGGCCAAAGAAAATTCCCTGCCAAGAACAGACTTAGACGGCGAAAAGAAAATCTAAATCAAACACCGGTGGACAATCGTTATGTCTGCGATGGATGTGGCAAAGTATGTGGGTCACAGATAGGGCTTCGTAACCATGGGAAATACTGCATTCCTCACTAATCTTCGGACTCAAAAACAATCTTTATTATTACAGGAAAATGAAGCGAGTACTGTTTGTGAAATTATTTAAATTAATCTAGTGAGCAATCATAAGCTTAGCAAATTTTATCAGACCCGGCCATTTGGGCTTTTAGGCTTTAGAATTCCTATATCAGTTGCTAAGTAACGGGAACATATATATACGAAAGTTGCATAGTTCTTCTTATTATTTTGTTTGTTTCGTTTCAAAATAGCGGCAATGTTTTGTTTTTTTTTGACGAGGGTATCCAAGGGCAGTACAACGTTCAACCGCTATTATTTTCCAAGAATGTTTTGCGGATATATGCCGTATTCCATTGAATGAATTTAAAATCGCAGATTTCAACTGGAGTTAAGCTTGATAATTCTGGTCCAGACGTATTTGATTATTTTGTTGACATTGACTGCCTTTGTAGCGCATGCTTCTAGCTGAAAGTAGAAATAAAATAAAATTGAATTTAAATTGGCACTCACATTCAAGACATTGCAATTTGTATATGTCATCAACTTACTCTGTCTGTCATTCTGTCTGTCATAAAGTTTGTACACGTAATTTCTCCCACACCCATTCTCGGATCAAGTTGGAACTTTAAACAATTACTTATTGTACCTGACAAAACATGAATCAATTAAAAATTAACGGAGTAGCCAATTAATTATTGGTAGTTAATTATTTTGTTTGATATCGAATATGAGAAATAATTTCTATATCATTAAGATATATAGTAGTAAGTGCGGAGCTCTTCCCCTTACATAAGCTTTGTTTTTGTTTTTTTAAAGATTTTTGTATATTTTCCTTGTTTTAAAATGCATTCTAGTTTGACTAGTTCTTATATACAAAATATTGCTTAGAAATGTTAGTGTTTTGGGTTTGTCTGTGCAAGGTATGACCGTGATAACAATTTACCTTTTACTGTTTGGAAAATAGGAAATGTAGATTGAAAACTAAAAATAAAATATAAACAATGACTGATTAAAAAAAAAAAACACCTTTTGCAGCCAATTAAAAGAGCGCACCAGGAGTCAAACAAACGACCACGCAGAGATGAATGACTTTAAAGTTTGCTGTTGAAGACATGCTCGTAGAACTACTACATTCCCACCAGGGGCTAACTATTATTAATAAGACTTTTTTTTTTAAAGGGCAAGGTTTTGGTTTTATATTAACTGGGAATGAATGCATCAGTTGGTGTCTTTCCATAGGCCAGTGCAGCTGACCACAGGAGTCCGCAGTGGGAAAAGTCTTTGCTGTTAGATTATTAGCCCACTTAAGAAGGGCGAAGACGCCTGGGTTTCCAGTGGGCAGTCATTCTGGGAGTTGTAGCCCGTTCATTCGACTATTTTGTTGTTGTTTTGTTTTTTCTATGAATCATTTGAACAACGAGAAGTGTGTAGCTGTAAAACAAAAATATAAACACAAGAAAAACGGACAAAGAAATAATAAAACGAAATAAAGAGAAAAAGGTCGAGAGGTCATTCAAATTTAGATGCTCCTAGTGGTACGCGGAGTTTGAGGACGATATCATGTTTCTTTTCTGGAGGCTGTTTCTTTTTATATATATATATATATATATATTTGATAAAGATTCTTTTGATCAAGCTTTGAAGTTGTTTAGCATCTTAGTTTCTTGTTTCTTTTCTTTAACATTACTATATCTAGTTTCAAAAGAAAGATGATAAACTATTGCTAGTTTCAAAAGAAAGATGATAAACTATTGCTAGTTTGAACAGAAGGGAGATAAACTAATGCAAGTTTCAAAAGAAGGATGATAAACTATTGCTAGTTTCAAAAGAAAGATGATAAACTAATGCTAGTTTGAACAGAAGGGTGATGAACTAATTCTAGTTTCAAAAGACGGTTGATAAACTATTGCTAGCTTAAGGTGGAGTTGATTAGTCTATCTACTTTCAAAAGGAGGTCGGTTAAATGATGTTGATTTGTCAATGCTTGTCTCAGAACGAGGTTGTTTGGGCAATGTTAGTTTCAAAACGAGGTTGATTAGTAAACAGACAAAGAAGACAACAATGTCCAGGTGATTTCATGAAACGTAAAAACAGAAACGAAAGAAAATGAAAAGAGGAAGATCGAGGGAACAAATTCAACAGTCACAGTAAACAAGGTCAAGGACACCATCTTTAAATATCTCTGGTGCCAAATACAAAATAAAACCACTTAGTGTTACAAGAGAGAATACTGTTAAGCATTTTACTTCAGAACCGAGCGGGTCTCGGGTTTGAAACCTTGTGAAGACTGGAAATTTTAATGTTTAGGGTACCTCTGAGTCCACCTCTAATGGCTACATGGCATTAGAAAAAGGCAGCTGGTTGTTGTGCTGACCACAATACACCCTTGTTAACCGTGTGCACAGAAACAGATACGTTTTACATAATCTGCCCCATAGATCACAAGGTCTGAAACTGGAACTTTACCTACAAGAGAGAATGCTTATACATTTGATTCTACAGGGCCAGATGCACCAGATGTGTGAAACACTGCAATAAATCTCAAGGCATAGAAGAAAAAAGATTTGGAATAGTTTTTGGAACAAAACAAAAAATAAAATAGAATTAAAGTCTAACTTTTTAGATTTCCTTTGATTCCAACTTGACGGAAAGGAATGAAACAAACAATATAATTACTGTGAGGTATATCAAATAGTTTTGTTTTTTAGTTTATCAAGGTTAAAACTGTTAATAAAACATTATAATTTTTGTGTAGCCTAGATTTGTTCAATTTAAACAAGTAAATTTAATATTTACATATGACTCTTTGGAGGCTGTTAACTTGTTCAGGTCTTGATGTAAAACTCAAGTCCTAATGTTGTCTTACCATTCTCACCTGCTACTTTAATCACGAGGTCCAAACAGACGATCAAATCTACTTCCGTTTCTTTGTTGCAGAAGTGAACATGAAAAACCAAATCGAACAAATAAAATTTTAAAAAATTAACGAATCAAAACCAAAAAGAAACGAATATTTTTTTTTTCTTTGTTGTATGAAGTTCAAAAAGAAATATGCTTCTCTTAACATTCAACTGCAAGACAATTTAAAATTGAGGGGTTTTAGGGTTCATCGGGGTTTTGTATGGGCACATTGTGAGCAGGGATTTTTTTTTTTACCAGTCAGACCGCATCAGTGGATCAAGCGTCTAGGGCAATGCTTGGGCAATTGAGCTGTTCAACATTGCTCAAAGCTATGTACACACGTTTCCAGGTGAGTGATTTGTAAAGCCAAGCCTCAAATCTTCTGGTCCATTCCGTCAATTTTTTTTTTTAGTGGCAGTCTTTTTTTTTGTTCTTTTTTTCCTACGTGGATTTTTTGTTCCTAACATTATTTCACCTGCATCTATAGGTTAGTGCTCAACCCCCTCCCCAGCACCTTATGACTCTCATCACCTACCCATGAAAACACGTTTGTACAGACAGCGCAGTAGGTTCCGATCTGTCCTTGGAGACGTGAATTTAAAAAGATAAGGTGGGGGGGAGGGGAGAGAACAAATAGGGTAAGGTCTCTTGGTTGAAAAAGGTCGTGACCTTAGTCCGAGGCGCCTATTGCAATCATTTACAAAACTTTTTTTTTGAACTAATGAAAGTAAAAACAAACTAGAGCAGGAAAAACAAAAAGAATATTAAAAAAAAAACAACAACAACAAAGCTTATCTAAGGGAAAGAACCGCTAACTACTGCCTGATAAGTCACAGGGTTTAGCTCCTTTTCTGCTATATAAAACAAAAATAATTAACTAGTAATAGGTTATTAACTAGTTGGTTAATTGTTATCGACTATGAATAATTCTGCAAAATGTCAACTTGATCCGAAGATAGGAAATGGGAGAAATAACGTGTCAAATCCAGTGGCGTAGCAAGGTACCCGTGGGCCCTGGTTCAATAATATGTTGGTGGGCCCCTCCCGCTAACCCAATAAGGTGAAAGTAAAGTGAGATAAAGCAATTGTGTAATTTGAATGTTTCGGTACATTTACCAAAAGACATTCCAATGCAAGTAGTGTTTTTTTTTCTTCTTATAAGTAATTAGTAACAATGTCAATACGTTTTATTCAGTTAGGACTGAATTCTACACATTTACATGGTACTAAAACACTTCTAGTTGAAAACGTTGAAATATCGATACAAACTATCATCTAATTCTACTTCCATCATTTAACAGTAAATGCATGAAACATTTTTCTGGCCTTCAAATAGTGAAGTCTGTAACCAGTGCATCTATTTCTTAACTTTTGGCTGTTTCTCGCCCATTGGGGAGAACACAAAGTGAAGCAAACCAAATTTCGAAACTGACGCTAAACTAAACAAATGGATGCAAAGTGAGAAATAAGATACATGCTGTGAAAATGTTTGGAAAACTATATGATAAAATGTTTTTGTCTAGGATAAAAACAGCCTATTGTAGCTGTTTATGATAAATAAAAACTGCAAATCTCGGACAGGCTTGATATGTCTATATGAAATGCTTCCTTAAAGGATTGCATCCTTGAACAATATCGTATGGCAATATCTTCTGGGTCAAATACGACTAGGAGAATGGTGGCATCATATATTATTTGTTTTTTGTTGTTGTTTTTTTTTTGCTTTTAGATCATATTTGTCGCTTCCACTTCAAATGAAACTGAGCATTAACGACTTAAATATGATGAAAATTTGTCCATGTCCATGAAATCTGTCAAGTAATTGTGAAACAATGACAATGATACTTCTGTAAAATACGTTGATTTTGAAAGTCTTCTCTTAAATCTTGAATTGGAATTATTTCTTCCCAGTAGTTAGTGGTAGTCTCATCTCATTTCTTCCCAGTAGTTAGTGGTAGTCTCATCTCATTTCTTCCCAGTAGTTAGTGCTAGGCTCATCTCATTTCTTCCCAGTAGTTAGTGGTAGTCTCATCTCATTTCTTCCCAGTAGTTAGTGCTAGGCTCATCTCATTTCTTCCCAGTAGTTAGTGGTAGTCTCATCTCATTTCTTCACAGTAGTTAGTGGTAGGCTCATCTCATTTCTTCCCAGTAGTTAGTGGTAGGCTCATTTCATTTCTTCACAGTAGTTAGTGGTAGGCTCATTTCATTTCTTCACAGTAGTTAGTGGTAGGCTCATTTCATTTCTTCCCAGTAGTTAGTGGTAGTCTCATCTCATTTCTTCACAGTAGTTAGTGGTAGGCTCATCTCATTTCTTCACAGTAGTTAGTGGTAGGCTCATTTCATTTCTTCACAGTAGTTAGTGGTAGGCTCATTTCATTTCTTCACAGTAGTTAGTGGTAGGCTCATTTCATTTCTTCCCAGTAGTTAGTGGTAGGCTCATTTCATTTCTTCCCAGTAGTTAGTGGTAGGCTCATTTCATTTCTTCACAGTAGTTAGTGGTAGGCTCATCTCATTTCTTCCCAGTAGTTAGTGGTAGGCTCATTTCATTTCTTCACAGTAGTTAGTGGTAGGCTCATCTCATTTCTTCCCAGTAGTTAGTGGTAGGCTCATTTCATTTCTTCACAGTAGTTAGTGGTAGGCTCATTTCATTTCTTCACAGTAGTTAGTGGTAGGCTCATTTCATTTCTTCCCAGTAGTTAGTGGTAGGCTCATTTCATTTCTTCCCAGTAGTTAGTGGTAGGCTCATTTCATTTCTTCACAGTAGTTAGTGGTAGGCTCATTTCATTTCTTCCCAGTAGTTAGTGGTAGGCTCATTTCATTTCTTCAGAGTAGTTAGTGGTAGGCTCATTTCATTTCTTCCCAGTAGTTAGTGGTAGGCTCATTTCATTTCTTCCCAGTAGTTAGTGCTAGCAGTGCTAGGCTCATCTCATTTCTTCCCAGTAGTTAGTGGTAGGCTCATTTCATTTCTTCCCAGTAGTTAGTGCTAGGCTCATCTCATTTCTTCCCAGTAGTTAGTGGTAGGCTCATTTCATTTCTTCACAGTAGTTAGTGGTAGGCTCATCTCATTTCTTCCCAGTAGTTAGTGGTAGGCTCATTTCATTTCTTCACAGTAGTTAGTGGTAGGCTCATCTCATTTCTTCCCAGTAGTTAGTGGTAGGCTCATTTCATTTCTTCACAGTAGTTAGTGGTAGGCTCATTTCATTTCTTCCCAGTAGTTAGTGCTAGGCTCATCTCATTTCTTCCCAGTAGTTAGTGGTAGGCTCATTTCATTTCTTCACAGTAGTTAGTGGTAGGCTCATTTCATTTCTTCACAGTAGTTAGTGGTAGGCTCATTTCATTTCTTCCCAGTAGTTAGTGGTAGGCTCATTTCATTTCTTCCCAGTAGTTAGTGCTAGCAGTGCTAGGCTCATCTCATTTCTTCCCAGTAGTTAGTGGTAGGCTCATTTCATTTCTTCCCAGTAGTTAGTGCTAGGCTCATCTCATTTCTTCCCAGTAGTTAGTGGTAGGCTCATTTCATTTCTTCACAGTAGTTAGTGGTAGGCTCATCTCATTTCTTCCCAGTAGTTAGTGGTAGGCTCATTTCATTTCTTCACAGTAGTTAGTGGTAGGCTCATCTCATTTCTTCCCAGTAGTTAGTGGTAGGCTCATTTCATTTCTTCACAGTAGTTAGTGGTAGGCTCATTTCATTTCTTCCCAGTAGTTAGTGCTAGGCTCATCTCATTTCTTCCCAGTAGTTAGTGGTAGGCTCATTTCATTTCTTCACAGTAGTTAGTGGTAGGCTCATTTCATTTCTTCACAGTAGTTAGTGGTAGGCTCATTTCATTTCTTCCCAGTAGTTAGTGGTAGGCTCATTTCATTTCTTCCCAGTAGTTAGTGGTAGGCTCATTTCATTTCTTCACAGTAGTTAGTGGTAGGCTCATTTCATTTCTTCCCAGTAGTTAGTGGTAGGCTCATTTCATTTCTTCAGAGTAGTTAGTGGTAGGCTCATTTCATTTCTTCCCAGTAGTTAGTGGTAGGCTCATTTCATTTCTTCCCAGTAGTTAGTGCTAGCAGTGCCAGGCTCATCTCATTTCTTCCCAGTAGTTAGTGGTAGGCTCATTTCATTTCTTCAGAGTAGTTAGTGGTAGGCTCATCTCATTTCTTCCCAGTAGTTAGTGCTAGGCTCATCTCATTTCTTCCCAGTAGTTAGTGCTAGGCTCATCTCATTTCTTCCCAGTAGTTAGTGGTAGTCTCATCTCATTTCTTCCCAGTAGTTAGTGGTAGGCTCATCTCATTTCTTCCCAGTAGTTAGTGGTAGGCTCATCTCATTTCGTCCCAGTAGTTAGTGGTAGTCTCATCTCATTTCTTCCCAGTAGTTAGTGGTAGGCTCATCTCATTTCTTCCCAGTAGTTAGTGGTAGGCTCATCTCATTTCTTCCCAGTAGTTAGTGGTAGGCTCATCTCATTTCTTCCCAGTAGTTAGTGCTAGGCTAATTTAATTTCCTTGTAACGTTCCGCAATGGTGTAGAGCAAACAAACAACTGTATCAATACTCCCAAGATCGAGCTACTTCAGCAGCCTCCTTTATTACTTTCTAAAAGTCATTTCTCAAATGATTTACTTCAACCCAGATCTTCTTCAGTTGACTTTCTGTTTTATGTAGGTCTTGCTGCTCACTTTCAAACATTTTGGACACAACTCTGACTGCGCTTACAATTGTGTACTCAACAAAAAGCAGAACAATATTATCGAGTGTTTCTAATTTTCCTCTAAGTGCTGCAGTTTCCAGGCATTCGTTTCCCTTTGAGGAACACAAAGTCATTTGTGTTAACTGCTTTAGGACATCAAACTATCTGAATCTCATTGCTGTCAGAGAATCATTCCTTGAGGACCACCTTGAGGGCAACAGTTTTAGAGTGTCCTATGCTCTCCCTATTGTGTTCAAGACGCGCCCATCTTGAGATGCTGTGAGCAAAAAAAACACAAACACATTTTGAACCAAGTCATAGTAATCTGCAACGTCTTGAACATAGCTGACGGAATCATTTCAGACTAAGTTTAAGTTTGTGGTTAGCACAGTGAGCATTACCCGAGGGCCTTTGTACTACCCACTCATATTGGAAACACCAGTATAGCTTTAGCCTCGCAGTTTATTTAAGAATAAATTGGGATTATTCATTACTTGGAGCATTTGTTCAGCCAATTCAGCAGTTCTCACACATATGAAAACAAAGAAATGACTCTCTAATTGTTATTTCTTTGGGTATTTCCACATAGGAGATTACTAAGAAAAATTCTAATTTGATAAACTTTTGGTATGTCTTGAGAACAATGAATCAAATACTAAGCATTAGACAGAGACTGACACTATTCCATGATCTCTAGCTTCTAGATCTTTGTTAGAAATCTGCTCTCGTATTCGGTTTCTCCAAATGATTCATTTGCTTGCTTAATATTTAATATTATTTGTTAGTCTGTTTGAATAGATTTCATCTCCTTTTTTTATTCTGTTGTTACAATTTTGTTCCCACTACAGAAAACTACAAAACAATATGATGAGGACTGACCCTATTTTACAAGATCTACTTTGTCGGATCGGATGAAAAGTTTTAAAAAGACATTTTATTAATTCGGATTTTACTTTAATTTACTATAACACTGTCATATGAAAAATTAGTCTGAGTCATATATTGATATTATGTTATGATATTAGGTATTCTAAATACGTCAAATAAAAGAAACAAATAAAGCTTTGAGAAAATTGAATAATTAGCAGATGTGGCGAAATTTTAATTCGTGACCACCATGGCTTTCCATATAGAGTCCCTATAGACCTAATTGTATTGTTACTCCGCCCCCTTCCTTATTTTTCTGTATAACACATCAATATTTTTTAAACCAAACTCTCTCTCTCTCTCTCCCTCTCTCTCTCTCTCTCTCACACACACACACACACACCTCCCATTAATAATAATACGATCAATGGCAACAATAGTCCCCACAAACGTACACTAAGTGCCAGCCACCATGACAATAAACCTGATGGAAAGCAAATATTTACATGAAAGTAATCCAGGCCGTTGGTGCATTGACTCTAGCTGAACACACGGGT
The DNA here is from genome assembly GCF_947242115.1 of Biomphalaria glabrata. Lineage (NCBI taxonomy): Eukaryota > Metazoa > Mollusca > Gastropoda > Planorbidae > Biomphalaria > Biomphalaria glabrata. The sequence goes on from NC_074727.1 coordinate 16,932,981, forward strand.
TTTTGTTTTAAAACTAATATAAAGTTTCGTGCTGTGTTTCAGATATTTTGAAGGAGCTTTTCAGATCTGAATAGTATTATCTCTTGTGGGCCTCAACTGGTCAAGAGACATGGGCCCAAGTGCAATCAACCCCTTTGCGCCATTGCCGCTTCGTCACAGGCTGTGGGCCCCCCAATGGTTGTAAGCCCGGGTTCATTGTGTTTAAATAACTTTTAAGTCATAGAATGAAAGTCTACAAGTAAACATAAGATCCCCTTTCAGACCTTGCGATCCTTGCGATCAGTAGGGCAGATTATCTAAGGGTTATCGGTTTCTAAGTCTAAAGGTTAACAAGGGTGTTGTGTGGTCAGCACAACGACCAATCGCCTTTACTTTTTTTTCAACACTTCTAGTCGTGCCAAGTTTCTTCCTCAAAAGTTCAGGACCCTCCATGGAGACGTACAGAATAGATCAGAATGGAGAAATGTGCTAGAGCAGGTCAGGGCCCTCCATGGAGACGTACAGAATATATCAGAATGGAGAGTTGTGCTAGAGCAGGTCAGGACCTCCATGGAGGCATACAGGATAGATCAGAATGGAGAGATGTGCTAGAGCAGGTCAGGACCTCCATGGAGACATACAGGATAGATCAGAATGGAGAGATGTGCTAGAGCAGGTCAGGACCTCCATGGAGACATACAGAATAGATCAGAATGGAGAGATGTGCTAGAACAGGTCAGGACCTCCATGGAGACATACAGGATAGATCAGAATGGAGAGTTGTGCTAGAGCAGGTCAGGCCCTCCATGGAGACGTACAGAATAGATCAGAATGGAGAGATGTGCTAGAGCAGGTCAGGGCCCTCCATGGAGACGTACAGAATAGATCAGAATGGAGAGATGTGCTAGAGCAGGTCAGGACCCTCCTTTGGCTGTAACGCCATTGGACGGATGGATGGATGCTGCTCACCACTGCCTGACCATGCGCTCTGGATTGTCTTTCGGTCGTCTCGATAGTCCCGGGTTCAAACCCTGTCAGCTGGAAACCCACGTCGTCCTGCTGGAGGTTAGGACTTTAGGAAGTGAGTTATCTTCAACTCTGAAGGAACATCTGAAACATGTCAAACAAACTGCACAGTAAATCTTGATATATTTCTGGTTGTAACTTAGGTCGTGACGACCTATTATACTCATTGAGCATGAGCACTGTACACCACGGGTATTCTCTCCCTTTCGTTCAATCTCCTAACAATAAAGTTAAAATCCTTCAAGCGACACACAGATGACATTAACGACTTATCTATTTATTAACACAGCGTCATTGACAATGACAAACGGAAACTCCCGGTGTGAAGTTTTACTGGATCCTGACCCACATTTTGAGAGACCCTTTCATTCATGTTACCTTTCCAAACTACCAAACAGGAATTCGTTCACGTTTTCCTTTCATTCAAGTTTAGGTTTGAAAACGCAGACTTGGAGACCTTGAGACATGAGCGCAAGAAGTGCCCCCCTCCCCTTTTTCTTGTCCCATTCACTTCCTCTTATTAAGATAGAGCTCTTCGTGTCCTAGATTTTTTGTTGTTCCGCTTGTTTTGTTTGGGGAGTTTTTTTAAATCGGTCACGATTTTTTTTTTAAACATTTGACATGCGCGTTACCATGTATTGCCACATCCGTTCTCACAGGTTGGTTCAAGACCGGTAATTAGCAAGTGGAAGAGTTTTCTTTCCTTTCTGAAACTTTTCTTCCCACCCTCCCCCCGGCCCTACCTTTTCCAAACCTGCCCGTAAAGACTCAGCAACAAGCACCATTTCCCTTAGATCCGTTGGGATAGATTTCAATTGCCAATATGGCCGACAAGAGCCTCGTTTTCGACTCTCCGAAAAAAAAAATCCATTATTAAGACAAAAACTTCCGCTAATGTTTTGAAACCGGAAAGTGTTTTAAAAAGGGGTGAGGGGGATGGAATTAGGGTGAACTTCTTTCCCACATCGTTTTAACCTGTAATAATGACGTCATTAGAGGCAGATGATACCAGGGAGGAGCGTTCCCATGAGACAACAAAATAGTTAGAATGTAAAACTGAAAAGATAGTAATCAATACAGCCTTGACCTTATTGCCTCGAATATTTAGATTTTCTTTACCAACCAAACAGATTTGAACACATTATATTCTGTATTGTCTTGAAAAAAAGTACCCTACGATTTTCTATAATGTGTGCCGTTACTAGAATATAAAGTGAAATTTAATCACTTCGCTGAACGTCATGGTCAGAAGTATTCTTTAAATGAAAATAAAATAGATCTTATAAATCTTTATCACCAGATAAACTGATACTTTGAGTGAGAAATTCCAGACATGTGTATGGGACTCGTGTGTTATCTGAAGAACTAGATCCGCGAAAAGCTATACGAAACACTTCCAAGTCAAAGAAAGTCATGGATAAATGAAGGCTTTAGTGCTTTGAAAAGCGCAGATATTAGTAGCATGGATAAATGAAGGCTTTAGTGCTTTGAAAAGCGCGGATATTTATAGCATGGATAAATGAAGGCTTTAGTGCTTTGAAAAGCGCGGATATTTATAGCATGGATAAATGAAGGCTTTAGTGCTTTGAAAAGCGCGGATATTTATAGCATGGATAAATGAAGGCTTTAGTGCTTTGAAAAGCGCGGATATTTATAGCATGGATAAATGAAGGCTTTAGTGCTTTGAAAAGCGCGGATATTTATAGCATGGATAAATGAAGGCTTTAGTGCTTTGAAAAGCGCGGATATTAATAGCATGGATAAATGAAGGCTTTAGTGCTTTGAAAAGCGCGGATATTTATAGCATGGATAAATGAAGGCTTTAGTGCTTTGAAAAGCGCGGATATTTATAGCATGGATAAATGAAGGCTTTAGTGCTTTGAAAAGCGCGGATATTAATAGCATGGATAAATGAAGGCTTTAGTGCTTTGAAAAGCGCGGATATTAATAGCATGAATAAATGAAGGCTTTAGTGCTTTGAAAAGCGCGGATATTTATAGCATGGATAAATGAAGGCTTTAGTGCTTTGAAAAGCGCGGATATTTATAGCATGGATAAATGAAGGCTTTAGTGCTTTGAAAAGCGCGGATATTTATAGCATGGATAAATGAAGGCTTTAGTGCTTTGAAAAGCGCGGATATTTATAGCATGGATAAATGAAGGCTTTAGTGCTTTGAAAAGCGCGGATATTAATAGCATGGATAAATGAAGGCTTTAGTGCTTTGAAAAGCGCGGATATTTATAGCATGGATAAATGAAGGCTTTAGTGCTTTGAAAAGCGCGGATATTTATAGCATGGATAAATGAAGGCTTTAGTGCTTTGAAAAGCGCGGATATTTATAGCATGGATAAATGAAGGCTTTAGTGCTTTGAAAAGCGCGGATATTTATAGCAGGGATATTTATAGGCCAGTGCGCATGATGCAATCAAATGCTGAGCTTGCAGAAGTCTTGGAAAAATGTTTTATTGAGTTAATTTCTACAACAACGGATCGTTAATAGCAGAGCGCTGAAATGAAGTGTCTTTGCCTTGGTAGTTTCAAAATATAAATATTATTTTCACAACTAAAAGTTTATCTCAAGCAGAAAAACAAAGAAAAGAAACATTAGCGTTTGCGTGTGTGTGTTTAGATGTGAGCTTTTTTTTTTGTGGCGGGGGGGGGGGCGGAGAGTAGGAAATGTTATCCCAAAAATGTTATAAGCCCCTGGAATGACAACGCATTAAAGTTATGTCTAGAAGCTTAATCCGATTTTCCCAGCGTACACCATTCGTTAAAAAAAAAGAAAAAATAAAAACAAATCGGTATGAACATATTCATAATAAATAAGGTTACAAAGACAGTTTGTGTGGAAACACAAACTCAAAATCGGCCCCCACAGTGGTCCACCCAGGCAGGTAAAAAAGCAAGCTTCAATATTTTCAGAAAGAACATAAAAATGAAATTCTATCAAAGACAAATGACAGAGAAGAATGGAGAAAGAAGGTTGACAGAGCTTGTGTGGTGTCCCAGCGGTCCAGCAGACCAAAGGATAGATTAATGTGAAGTGAAGTGTTCACCTGGCTTAACTAATGTCTTAAAATGAATATCTAATTAATTTAATTGTTTTGTAAAAGGTCAATCTTTTATTCAAATCCTCAAGAAAAAACATTTCCGTAAACAAAAAAAGTCCTTTAGTTAAGTGTTCTATAGCTATAGTATAGAGCGGCAGTTCACGTGATAATATGAAAAACTACTTATTAATTGTTGTTTTAAATTTTGTCCAATTTATATGCATACTAAATAGATTTTTTTTTCTTTAACAAAAAGTAAAAAAAAAATTGTGTGTGTAAATGTAGTATTTAGTATGACAGGACTTACTTAACAATACAAATGTAGAAAACATATTTTTGACAAAAAATCTAAAACCATATGGATATTTGTCGTATACTGAGGAGCCTCCCGTGTTTGTTACTATTAATAGTGAATAGTTGTAAAAGTGGTGTATTTGTATGAAAAAACGGCTTGCATAAATGTTTTTAAAAATTAGATTTTTCGCTTTCAAAAAAGAAAAAAGTAGCTGTTGCATCAGAACTTTGAATGGTCTAAGATATGATGTCGGATTTCCACTATCTTTTCCAGTTTACGAGATCTAAACGGGACGGACGGACGGACAGACATTCCACACAAAACTCTTTCGGGGGCCACTATGAAGTAACTCGTTCAATATTTTGAATAAAAAGCTGTAGCCAAAAGTCCAAAAGTACTATATTTCATCCACCGTACTGTTACGACAAAAAAAAATGTGTTTATATTTTTTAAATCCACTATAAGTTTAAGTTGTTACATAATTTTCGAGATAATGTATATTTGAGCCTAATGGAATACACAAAGCGTGCATTTTATGGAACTGTTAGGTAGGAGGTAAATATAAAGACAATGTAATAAATGATATAAATTCTTTGCGGCTTGTACAAGCGACATCACTCATTCAGATATATAGGAAAAAACTCCCTTGTCCTCATTAATAGGAAAATGACTGAATTGATGCGCCGCTTAGGAGCAATGACAACAAGTTACCGGGCATTTTATATTATATATTAAGAATCACATTTAAACAGAAGTGTTTTTGTGTTTTGTTTTTTTTAAATAGCCAACATTTTTTTTTATAATTATTTAAGACTTGATGATAAGAATTCCGATTTGGAACTGACATTTACAAATGAGGAGAAAAAAGACTAGAAGATGTTCATAATTAAATAATGAAAAAAAAAAAGATGCCAACGGGAGTTTGTGTTTGATACAAACTCATAGGCAGCTGAGCTCCGTATGTCTATTGTTTTGCTAGCAATACAGATCAAAGGGAAAGTTTGAGATTTTGAGCACGACGAATATAACAGTAGATTACAACAACGTTTTTTCAGAAATTTTAGTTTATATATAATGAAAAAAATTATATATATATATATATATATATATATATATATATATATATATATATATATATATAAAATATATATATATATATATATATATATATATATATATATATATATATATATATCCAAATTAATAGTTGTGGTTCTAAAAGCCTTGCACTTGGCTGTTTGTTCACACCTCCATACCCTGGTTTGAACTCCAAGTCTGCATGTGATGGTCTCTCACGATCATTAGTCTACGCTTACACCTTTATGATAAATGTGCGTTTTGGGTGTCACGTTTGCTTTTTTCGACCGAGCGGTCAGTTCCCATCGGTCAGCGGTCAGTGACTCAGTCCTGACAAATCCAACACGTCAGTTTGCAGTTACAGATCAAACTAGACAACATCGCCAGTCTGTCCGTTCAGTCGTCCCATGCACAATGCGCAAATTGCTAGTCCGCATTTATCTGAGTCTTGACAAAACCCCGTTAAAAAAAAGAAGAATCAACGCAGCGCGCACACTCCTAGGAAAACGGCATAGGTGAGGGAGAGAATTCAGGATGGGAAGTTTGGAGAAGCAGGTTTCTCATGGAACGCCACAGTTGGTTGTGTCCCTTTGCAACGTTAGCAACCCTTACATGCTTTTGAGCCGTTAAACAACAGTAGAAAAAAAAAAATCTCTATAGTGTTGATATGCCATGGGGGGAGGTGAAACGTGGCTATAAAAAGAAACGGGTAGCTCCGATTCTTCTCATTGTCCAATGCTGTGGGTCGTTTCACAAACAAGAGAAAATCTCACACTGTGAATGAGACGATGGAGACGAAATGGAGGGGAGAGGGGGAGGGGGGAGAGATTTGAGTAACAAAGAATCTTGTCCATTGTTGAAGGGGTGGATTCTTCTTTTGAAACCTTGTCAACAGGTGGCAATGCTCATCTTCTGGACAGGTAGGTGAATTGAGAAGATGGGGGTGAGGAGGGGGGGGGGGATTGAAATAAAACGGGGGTTGGGGGGGGGGAAGAGTGGGAATTGAGAGGAGGTGTCAGGGGCGGCTTAAAAACATGCAACGTTATATGCGGCCCTTTCATTAGCCTTTCGCTGTCAACGACAATCTCTTTTCATCGCTGGGACGAGAAAAGTTTTTTTCTTCAACATTCACGCAGCAATTCTTTTCTTCCTTTCTGTCAACGCCGTCTTTCTATCTCTTTACATTTGTCCTTGTCTTCTTTGCTTGGAGTGGACACTGGTTTGTCCAAAAAAAAAAAAAAGAAGCTGGACGTGGTCAACGAGGCACCTGAAGGCCAGACAAGATTTGAGGTTGATATGCCCACGTCATTTATTTGAGAAAGACAAAAAATTTGTTTTGAAAGGGGGGGTGAGTGGGCGGAGTTTCAAAAGGTGAAGAGGTTAATTTATTATGTGAACAGAAACAGAAAAAATGGAAAGAAAAAAAACAATGTATCTCTTGCAAGGAAAACAATAAAATAAAACTAAAAGTTAAAAAAAAAACTGTACATACGCATAACATTAAAATCTAAATGTATGACAATAAAACTTTATTACAATATATAACGACGTACTAACCATGTATTACAATATATAACGACGTACTAACCATGTATTACAATATATAACGACGTACTAACCATGTATTACAATATATAACGACGTACTAACCATGTATTACAATATATAACGACGTACTAACCATGTATTACAATGTATAACGACGTACTAACCATGTATTACAATGGACCGTGTGGTCTATAAGGCAGATGATGTAAAGGTCATCCGTTTCTGTGGCCTAAGGTTAACGTGTCTGTCATGTGGCCAGCACAACGACTTTTACTTTTCCCCAACGAATGTCAGGTACCCATTAAAGCTGGGTGGACTCAGAAGCACCCAAAGATCCCTGGTCTTCACCAGGATTCGAACCCGGAACCCCCGGTTCGAAAGCAAAGCGTTTTATCACTCAGCCACCGCATGAATCTATAAACATATTAAACAGCATTTGTGGTTATTGAAAGAAGGTGTCGGGGGCGAATTTAAAACAGTTACAATTAAACAACATAGGTAGCGTGTATCATACTGTCAATAAAACAAATGAAATTTACAATTCAAGATACAAAATATAAATAATTTGGAAATTGTTTCAACATTGACATAATGTGTACTATTGTATTCTTAGGTGGAGTCCAACATTGTTTGTGAACACCTGTTTAAAGATGTTTGGAAGCTAGTACAATACTTGTATCAGTATCTGATTGACTCTGTGGACACTTATTTAAATTAATTTTAATTCAAGGTTTTAGGATTCGAACCTGCGACCTTTAACACGGTAACAGAACACTTAACCCTTGTCTAGACTAGGTCTGAAAATCAAAGAAAGATAACTCAAACTACCGTACCTTTTTTTTTATAAAAATGTTGGTAGCCCGCCCCCCACCCCCCGTACCACAAGCAATTGTACAGATGACCATCCATTAAATCTTAGCGGTCATGGAACCTGGGCAAGACCAACGACCTTGGAAGAAGGGATGGCCTTGGTGCATTGTAAGAATGCGCCATGGCAGGACGGCAGGGTGGTGAGAGAAGGCGCGGTCATCGAACTACTCAAGGCGCCCCTCCATCTGGTCAGTCCACCTGAAGGACCTGCAACTCTCGGTAACCCCCCTACCCCACACATGGTTTGTGTGTTTTGTCTTTTGTTTGATGTTCGTCTGTCTTCTCAATGGTCTTATACGACCTTTGTCCAGTCCAAGGTTGTTGTTTTTTATATTCTAGATGACCAGGAGGGCGTATTTTAAATTAATAAACTGTTGTATTTGTGTAATGCTCTCCAACTTAAAATCCAAACTTCCCCCTTTCCCAAGTCTTCGCATAAAAATTACAATTTTTATTCAATACATCATATACCAGTTTTAAATGAAATAAAAGATGCGTTGTGGCCTAGTTTTTTGCCATAGCCATAAGCTATATAACCATAATCTTCAGACGCGTATCTATGCCCATGGTTTATAGATCATTTAAGGATCTCACAATATGTCAGTCTAACATAAGCCTACTTGTTGACCACTTGTTTTTATGTCATCGTTATTTCACACAATACATTTATTAAGAGGAGACGAGCCTGTGTTAGGTTCTATAAATCAATGTATTCAGTTTATAAGTTGAAAGCTTCATGTTAAATCTACTTATGTTTTTTTTTTTATTGTAGAATTAAAAGTATACTGTGTATTATTTCTTGAACTATAGTTTCCAATCTTTATGATTTCTACTTGAGGATTAATTTTAACTCGTAAAGAAAAATTAAAAAAAAAAGACTTACTTTGGACCTCGGGTCATCAACTGAGCTATTGAAAATATCAAGAGGTATTATGTTACAACTTTATCTATTTGTCAAAAGGGTACACTCAAGAACCAAAGTCAAGAGCAAAGCTGATGACTATTTCAGCATTTTAAACTATGTCCATCGTTTTTCAATTGCTGTTATTGTTGCCTAGTATGTGTGTGTGTGTGTGGTGTGTGTGTGGGGGGGGGGGTGAGTAATAAGAACATTCTTGCCTTGACCATATTTGATTCGATGCTGGAATAGTCACTTAGCAATCAACCAATCAATAGACAATACGCATGTCACGTGACCTGGCCAGACGAGAGCATAGTGTCTACAATGTGAAGTGCCTGTCCATCGAGTGTCACAAACTGACAACAAATGTTTGTATTCATCAGAAGTTGATGCTTTTTTTTTTAAACACTTAAGAATTTGAACTACTTTGTATCTGCTACATGATTTTAAATATAAAGATTCTGATTATCCTTCGCTTATCCGCTTATCCAAGTAGGAGGTCGCCTTGACATACATTTAGCTCACAGTACCACATAGAGAGATGTCACTTCAATTATAACAACAACAACAAAAAAAACTCATGAAATTTCCTTGACACGGTGTACAAAGAAAATGACTACTTTTTTTTTTCAACACACATATATCTCGGGGCATGAAGGCCGAGTGGTAAGCGCTTGGCTTTTGAACGAGGTGTCTCGGATTCAAATCTTGGAAGACTGTGATTTTTAATTTCGGGATTTTAAGAGCACCACTGAGTCCACCCAACTCTAGTGGGTGCCTAACATTAGTCGGGGAAAGTAAAGTAATTGGTTGTTGTTGTGTTGGTCACGTGACACATGCGTTAACCTTCGGCCAAATAAACATCATCTGCCGGCTTCTTCCTATAGATCTCGAGGTCTGAACTGATGAAGTTTGATTGAGATTGGATAATAAAAACATTTACCAACGTCAGTGATGTTGTTGTAAAAGGTCACTGTTGCCAACTAAATGTAGAGCTCCTTCTTCGTGGACGAAGCGCATTTCTCATTTCCTATGGACTCGAAGATGACTAAAGTCTAATCCTCGCTTTGAAAGGCCGGCCGCATACGTAGCATGGGAAGGTTTGGTCAGATGCAGATAGTCCTGCTTCATCTCTCAACTTTTTGGTGCTTTATAGTGCTTGCATTGACCTCCCTGGAAGCGCTTTCCTGCACACAGATCCCGGTACAGAAGTCGTTTGGTAAGGCGTTTGTCTGGCATGCGGACTACTTGTCCCGCCCATCGAAAATCGGGACCTAATTTTACTGTGGCAAGGATACTGTAGGATCTCAGTATCTGATATGTGGTCAGACCAATGCAGCTTAAGAATTTTCTATACACTCTGTAGGTAGAAGGATTTAACCTTTTTGATGTGGCGGGAAGGTCAAGGACTCTGATGCGTATAAGAGTGAGGGGAGCACTGCAGCCCTGTAGACCTTCAGTTTTGTGGATATACTGATTCTTATCCGTAACCAACTAAATATCTCAAGACCAGAAGTAGATCTTTGTATCTGTCTTACTACTGCAACTTAGCTGCTCATTTGATTTCAAATTCATTTCCAATTTCGTCATCGAGTGAGCTTCTAATACATTTTGAGATTATTTTCAGCTACAAACGGAAAAAAGTTCATAAATGTATATTATACCATCTCAAATACATTCCTTATCAACCTTTTCTATATTCTTTGTACTAATAATAATCTTTATTGTCCGTAAGGAAATTTGTCTTACAATTAGTATATCATTCGAAACAAAACACTGTACTTATAAAAAAAACAAAATGTACATTCACACCAGACTCACTCATTATTTACATGTGACAAAGTTTATATCAGAATGTTTCTATTTAATGATTTGATTGCCAGGGGAACAGAAGAGTGTTTGTGTCTGTTTGTCTTTGCTAGCGGTGTCTTGTATCTCTTTTGTGATAGTAAAGTCACAAAATCCTAACCCAAAGGGTCATTTTGTATTTATCCGTGTTACAGAATAGAGCATGTCTTAATAAACTATGTGATTTTTAAGATTTTTGCGCATGTTTAGTACTGCATGATCACATTTTCTAATTTTTTTCTTTTGTACGTTTTTTTTTTTTTTTGTTAGCATTGAAGTTTAATTGATCGTTCCCTAATAGTGTTTATCATCAAAATCTCTAAGAGCTAGCTCTAAATAGTCATAGAGAAAAGTCTCCATTTTAACAGCCTGTATGTAATTATTATATAACGGGCATTCCACACAGGCTAGACCCGTTGTTCCCTGTGCATAGAGTGTTTTCTTTCTACAAGAAACCGCCTCAACACGTTTTTTTTTTCTCAGCTACTGTCAATAAAATAGATAATAACCACCCCCCCCCCTTTTCTTTTTCTTATCCTTTTGCATCTTTCCACACTGACACACATAATTTTCTGGCCTACAAGTCTGAGCGAACAGGACACAGATGTAGAAGGTTTGTTTCTTTTTAGCTATTTAAACAAAAATTTGCTAATTGTGTATTATGTCATCTTTCAACAACATATTGGGTCGAAATGACGAATAAAAAGTCGTATGTGGTTTCAATCATGATAGTATCTTACTTGTCCTAGACCAAAGGTAAGAGATAACAGGTACACTGTTTGTACTTATAGGTTTACAGCAAGTGGGAAATTAGAATTAAATATATTATAGATTGCAAGTGATGCCACATTGTAAGTACCTTCACTTTATAGTCATTCAATGTTCATTTGACCATCTGTCAAGCATTTTAGTATCTAAGATTCGAATTTTAAACAAATGAAACAATGTTTTAAAACTAAAAAGTAAACTGCTTCTCAGTTTTAAGTTAAAGGAGCTATTGAAAAAAATAAGTAAACCTTATGTAAGGTAGATAGCTCAATAAATATTTAGCTATAATTAGAGCACGACATACTTAGCTCCCTTATTTAAAAGGATTTCTTTTTCTGCACAATGAATATATTATAGTTACATATCTTATTATAGAGGATTCGTGTCTTCACACGTACGACTAATGACTATTATAACTATTGTATACAATTTTAACGTTCAAGATACATAGGTTCTTAAATTATTCAATTTTCGAATACAAAAAGCTTCTTTGATTATTGAAGTTGAAAGACTGGTAAAAAAGAAACAAGTAAAATAAATAATTTTGAGCAAGGTTTGATTAGTTATATTGTCTTTTTAAATAAATGTGTACTATCTTTTAATTTCAGCTTCTAAATAACATTCCTTCTTTTACCCCTTTTTTTTTAACTTATAACTGACTCTATTCATATGTTCTTTAAAATATTAAAAGTAATACGGTAGACAACCCAATAATTGTTTTAAAATCTTAATGTTAAACTTCTTAACTCCCTTGTCAAGAAAGTATGAAGAATGTACAAAAGAAAAAAAGTTAGGAGTACAGGAACGACAACTCTGGAAATCCGCATAATACGAAAAAAAAAATCTCTTTTTAAATAAAATTAAAAACTTGTGTAACGCTATTCCGTGTAAGACCGTATATTTATAAATTGTATAGCTATAAGTATATTTATATATATAATACAATAAGTATAGTCTATATGAATGCGTATAGATGCACAAGACGAAACCAAAGCCAGTGACTCACCTGGGCGCATCCATTGTCTTCCGAGGCTGAAGGAGTCATATAACAACTTATATAATTGATAAGATTAGTGCATTTGGTTAAGTTAAGTAAAAGTAGATCTAGATCTAGTTCTAGAATAGATTAGAATTTTAGGATGTAGAGTTACATATTTGTTCGCATTTCATACAGCACAGCAGGCCAAGTCTCAAAGCCGTCAAGTCTCTAGTGGGTCTGTGTAGACCGCAGTCATGTGATTCGTGAAACATTCACAGAAACATGAAACACTGCACAGTCTGTTGTCATCTTTAATCTTTGGAATCAAGGACATTGAACGGCATTGTCATTAAGTCGATCTAGATCTAGATTTAAGATCTAATTTAAGATCTGACTAAAGTTTACACATATATCAAGTTATTCGAACAGGCTACTTAAACCACTACTGTTCAACACTAAGGCCTGATCTATTTATAGATCTAGAATCTATTCTAGATCTAGATTCTATTTCTACTAATCATGTCTGACCTCCTTCAGTCGCACAACGATTATTGTTCAGCCCCTAGAGCCTTATTCCAGACATACACTGGAGATACGTGATCGTCTATATGCATGTCCAGGTCAGGCTGAAATTTGCTTTGGTAGAAGAACCAGCCATCTTTGGTTCGCTTTACTTCCTAGGCTGAGGCCATTGCCTTTTACATGGTCATGACCTTTTTTTTTTTTTTTTTTTTTGCTTTGTCACCTTCTTCACACATTGTTACGTAAAGAATATCTGCTTGCTAAGAAAATTGGGGCAAATTGTAATTCTATGATTAAACAAGTGTAGCCCCTTAAGATTAAAATTCATTTATGCAATGTAGAATAAAAAAAAGAAGGGGCGGACAATGGTATTACTGCTTGTTTAGGGCACACATAGTTTTATATGAGTCATACTGACCTGAAGTGCTAATGAGATAGACTGTCTGTGTCTGTAGAAGACACGTTTTCCTTTTAACTCATGACTATATGCTTCCATAGAGACAGAGAAAATAAATATTTGAATGCAGACTCAAAGTCACTTACGATTTGGCCACTGAAAGTTTTACGATATGTTTTGAGGATATCAGTTCAAGCATCCTTCTAGTCTGAATATGTTACGGAGAGATCAGCTGAACCATCCCTCTAGTCAGGATGTTTTATCAGATATCATCGCTCTAGTCTGGATGTTTTTATCAGATATCATCGCTCTAGTCTGGATGTTTTATCAGATATCATCGCTCTAGTCTGGATGTTTTATCAGATATCATCGCTCTAGTCTGAATGTTTTATCAGATATCATCCCTCTAGTCTGGATGTTTTATCAGATATCATCGCTCTAGTCTGGATGTTTTTATCAGATATCATCGCTCTAGTCTGGATGTTTTATCAGATATCATCGCTCTAGTCTGGATGTTTTATCAGATATCATCCCTCTACTCTGGATGTTTTATCAGATATCATTGATATCATCGCTCTAGTCTGGATATTTTATCAGATATCATCGCTCTAGTCTGGATGTTTTTATCAGATATCATCGCTCTAGTCTGGATGTTTTTATCGGATATCATCGCTCTAGTCTGGATGTTTTATCAGATATCATCGCTCTAGTCAGGATGTTTTATCAGATATCATTGATATCATCACTCTAGTCAGGATGTTTTAACTGATATCATCGCTCTAGTCAGGATGTTTTATCAGATATCATTGCTCTAGTCAGGATGTTTTATCAGATATCATCCCTCTACTCTGGATGTTTTATCAGATATCATTGATATCATCGCTCTAGTCTGGATATTTTATCAGATATCATCGCTCTAGTCTAGATGTTTTTATCAGATATCATCGCTCTAGTCTGGATGTTTTTATCGGATATCATCGCTCTAGTCTGGATGTTTTATCAGATATCATCGCACTAGTCAGGATGTTTTATCAGATATCATTGATATCATCACTCTAGTCAGGATGTTTTAACTGATATCATCGCTCTAGTCAGGATGTTTTATCAGATATCATTGCTCTAGTCAGGATGTTTTATCAGATATCATCTCTCTAGTCAGAATGTTTTATCAGATATCATCGCTCTAGTCAGGATGTTTTATCAGATATCATCGCTCTAGTCAGGATGTTTTATCAGATATCATCCCTCTAGTAAGGATGTTTTATCAGATATCATCGCTCTAGTCTGGATGTTTTATCAGATATCATCGCTCTAGTCTGGATGTTTTATCAGATATCATTGATATCATCCCTCTAGTCTGGATGTTTTTATCAGATATCATCGCTGTAGTCTGAATATGTTACGAAGATATCAGCTGAACCATCCCTCTATGGACATTTTATCAGATATCATCGCTCTAGTCTGGATCTTTTATCAGTGTCACGTACACTATGACCATATATGGTAACAGTTTTGAGTTGTTCGCCGACTTAGCTCGAAATAGCAGGGAAACATTAGACTGCAATGATTGGTTGGTCTGGGAGGTGTAAGTTGTTGATCACGTGATTACGAGCTGAAACCCGGGCGAAGATGCAAAATAGCTTCAGTCGGTTGTAAATATTTGTAGGGATAAGATCTAACTTGTATGTAGTTAAGAATATATATTTTATTCGTATCAAGACTCAGATATATTATTGAATAGATCAGTTATTCAAGTACATTTTAACCATTGTAACTATTTGTGTATAGTGTTTTCAAGTTATTAATTAAAGTAATTGTTTTTGAACTTCTTCCCTTAATACTCCTTCTTCCCTAGTGCTATTAGAGCATGGAATGGGTTGCCTGAGCTAGCCAGGAAAACCAGTGACTTGGCAGAATTTAAGTCATTGGTTAATATGCATGACTAAATGCATGACGCGTAGGACGTAATCATCTTCTTTTTTGAAGTAACGTCTGTATTATATAAGATAAGAAGATAAGAACGAAGAGAAGTTTCTTCATTGAATTTAGATCGTACTTAGATCATATTTGTCAAGTTGTAACTCCTAGACCTAGATGATCCTCTTATCAATTGGCAACATTCTGTATGATCGTATCATCAACATAGATCTGTCTACTTCTATACGATCATCTTATCGAAAGATCATTTCAAGATCCTCGGCAATCACGGTCATTGATGGTGCAATATAGTTCAAGTCTGATCGTGACAGTAGCATCATCTTAGAGTGTGACATCAACACCATTAAAGATCATGACATCTGGCACCTCCGACACTCGATAAAGGTCATCACAAGGTCATCAAAAGATCATCAAAAAGATCATCAAAAAAAAATATTTTTTTTTCAAGATCTAAGGAAACATTTTTCGAAACTTCGTCAATTACAACACTTCGATTTTCTTCAACTTGAGAATAGTTCTACTGTGTTCAAAGGTCAGTTTGGTTATCGATATCTTATCTTATCATAGATATAGATCTACGATAGAGTTTTCACTATAACTCTCGAGATCTAATATTATTATATTGTATTGGCATTGGCAATAAGACCAATATTATTTAACTGGCACGATATATAAGCCCAGTAATATTTAGCTGGCATAACATAAGCCCAGTTCTGGCATAACATAAGCCCAGTATTATTCAACTGACACAGTAGATAAGCCCAGTATCATTTAACTGGCATCATTAGTATTATAGATAAGCCCAGTAGCAATTACCTGGCACTATAATCTATCAAGTATCATTCAACTGACATCATTATTACTATAGATAAGCCCAGTAGCAATTACCTGGCACTATAAGCTAACAAGTAGACATATTTCTACTAAACGATATTAAGTCAATCGTATAGAACGACGACTTTAATACTACAAGTTATACTAGATCTACAATCTCAAGAGAAAGAAAGTTCATAGCCTTGTACGGCTCAGCAATATTTTATTAACCTGATACGGTTGAATACATCTACACTTCCTACAACGACTCCAGTAGTACTTCTACTGTAAAACAAAGTTCTACTTCATAGCCTAATACGGCATAACTAACATTGTTATATTTAAAATGTACTATATTTGTAAATTCAAGTCATATATTCTAAAACACAAGAACTACACAATGGATCCAAGTTATAGAACTCAACGAGTATTGGAGTTAATCGAGATAGCCAAAGAAAAACAAATCTCTAAACCCGATCAATGGGCAGAACGAATAGAAAAAAATGAATTCGAAGAAAGACAAAGAGAACATGAAACAAAAAAACGCCAAGAAGATAAAGAAGCTGAAGAAAGACAAAGAGAACTTGAAGTAAAGAAACGTCAAGAAGACAAAGAATCTGAAGAAAAGCAAAGACAAGAAGCAGAAAAGCAAAGACAAGAAGCAGAAATACAAAGAGAACATGAAAGAACACAAATGGAATTTGAAAAATGGAAAATGCAACATGAAGAAAATAAACTAAAAGACTCAAAAAGTACAGAAGCCAACACTAATCAAGCAAGTTCTAATATCTTTGATCGTTATAAACTCATGTCAAAGATCCATTCATTCAATGAGTCTACAGACAACATGGGCTCATACCTTATAAGATTCGAAATGTTAGCAACAACGTCTGGTTTACCTGAAGAATATTGGTCAAGTTCCCTTCTCAGTTTAATGACAGGAAAAGCAGTTGAAATTTGTTCGCAGTTGTCAGTCAACGAGCGCAGTGACTATCATGATATCAAGGAAGCATTACTACGTCAATATGGAGCAACCTCAGACAACTACAGAAAGAAATTCTATAGCTCAAGACCGAAACAAGAAGACGATCCTCAAATTTTCGTTTCGAACATGACCATGTGGTTCGATAGATGGATATCTCTTGCTAAAGTGGAAAATACTTATCAAGCTATCAGACAACATATCATCATTAACAATATCACACATGCTCATTCAGAAGATATCCAATCCTATATAATTGTAAGGAGTCCTTCGGATATTCCTACGTTAACCAAAATCATCAGACAATATAAAGCTGCTTATCCAAACAAGCCAGTCAAACTAGCAGCAGATGAAAACTTTGTATGTTATTCACAAGACAGAGGAAATTCACAGAATACAAAATATGATAAAATCATTTGCAACAAATGCAACAACATAGGACATCCTGCTTCTCAATGCCGAACCAAGATTATTGAATGTTCATATTGTCATATGAAAGGTCATCAAGCTCATGAATGCAGAAGAAAGCAGTTTAATACCAGCAATCCATATTATGGCAAGCAATCTACAAGAAATCAAAGATATAATGAAAGACCTCGTTACAGAAGCCACAGATTCCAGACCACGATATGTATATAAGAAGAATTTTTCCAACAGAAATGATAGAGATGAACATTCAACTATGACTGGTCTTAAATTCTATCCAGGTTTGGTAGGAAGTCAAAAAGTACAGGTGCTACGTGACACCGGAAGCACATCTATATTAATCAGGAGATGTTTCGTCAAGTCAGAACAACTAACAGGAAAATCAGTTCAAGTCACAGCATTTAATGGCACTGTCAGCAGTCTACCAGAAGCTATAATACACATTAAGACGCCATTCTTTACCGGTCCAACCGAAGCCTTGGTTGTCCGTGATTTACCAGTTGACTTAATCATAGGCAACATTGAAGGAGTCAGAGACTGCACCCCACAAGAACTTTTAGAGTGGGCAAACAATATTGAACGAAATCAAGAATGTTATGCAGTAGTAACCAGATCAATGACCAAACCAAAAGAACAATTTTCATCAGAACGAACAAGCCAAAATGAATCAATACCTAAGACTCCAGTACAGAACATTTAAAATGAGTCAGAACCAGTAATCAGAACATTACCAGAAAATGACGATGTACCACCACAATTTCAGCATGATGAATTCAAACATGAACAGAAGATTGATTCATCTTTGCAAAGACTTTATAAGAAGGCGCAAGCAAACAAATAGTCAAAATTCACAGATGAACCATATTTTCAGAATGGTATTCTTATGAAGAACAGTCACAACAAGAACGAAACAATACAACAAGTCCTTGTACCTCAAAGATACAGAAGAGAAATATTGGCTACAGGACATAGTCTTCCACACGCAGGTCATATGGGTGTCACCAGAATGAAGAAAAGAATCCTTCAAGAATTCTATTGGCCAAGCATCACCAAAGATGTCAAGAAATATGTCAGCTCTTGCCATGTTTGCCGAATGAGACGTCGCAGAGGCAATACAATACAATCAAGTCAAGCCACAAAGTTGATGAGCAAGACAACATGGACATCCCTACTCACTGAATGCCCATCCCTACCTATCACAAGTCCATCTCCATCTCCCACATGTCAATCCTTAACCATTGGCAACAAAGACTCTATATCTCAAGTCTTATACGAGAATCCAAGAACTCTATCCTTTAGTGCTACACCATACAGAGACAACTTATACGGCAAACAAGATCGCCAATTTAACAATGCAAATAGCAAAGAATACACAATACAACCAGATTCAAATTCATCAGAAACAGAAACAGCATGTCAGCAAGCCTCAGATACCAGAAACTTTGTCATATCAGCATGTGAGCAAGCTAAAGAAGCCACAGCTAAAGCAAACATAAATACTCAAGCTAGAGTCAACAAAACCAGAAAACTCAGACAGTTTGAACCAGGAGACAAAGTATGTTTATTGTTACCAGACAAGAACAACAAGCTATTTATCAAATGGCAAGGTCCATTCCCAGTACTCAGAAAAATCACAGATGTTGACTATGAAATTGACATTCATAACAAGAAGAAAATATACCATATCAACATGCTACAAAAGTACAACACTGAAACAGATGATGATACGAGTACAGAACAGACAGAAACAGTTATGTCATGTTTAGCAGTCATACCTGAAGAAGAAGAAAATGATATGAATGATTTCAACGATTTCATAATGCCAGATACACCACCGAAGCATGATATCATGATTGATAAATTATCACATCAGAGAAGACAAGAATTGACAAACATTCTAAAAGAACATTCAGAAATATTCACTGATAGTCCAGGAAAAACTTCTATTGTTGAACATGAAATCATACTTACAGATTCCAAGCCTACCAATACACTACAGAGATTTCCTTCAACAAGAAATCAACCAACTTTTTGAACAAGGCATCATAGAACATTCTAATTCACCATATGCCGCACCAATTGTACTTGTCAAACGTAAACAAGCATCAACTCCAAGAATGTGTGTCGACTTCAGACAATTAAACAAAATAACTCGCCTCGATTCATACCCCATGCCTAACCCTGAAGATCTTATGACACAATTTTCAGAGGCAAGATTCTTCACCAAACTAGATTTATCTAGAGGTTATTACCAGATTCCTATGAAGGAAGAATCAAAATCATTTACAGCCTTTACACCAGCATTCGGACTATTTCAGTTCAACTACATGCCATTCGGATTGGTCAACGCCAGCAGCACTTTTAACAGAGCTATACATAGAATACTGAACCAACGAAAAGACACAGTATCTTACATAGATGACATTTGCATATTCCATAAAACATGGAATGAACACATGAAAGGATTACATGAAGTATTCAACATAATACACCAATACGGCTTCACAATAAAACCTAGTAAGGTAGAATTAGCCATGACTGAAGTATCTTTCCTAGGTCATAGAGTTAGCTACAACTCACTTAGACCACAAGAAGATATCATCAAACGCATTTTAGACATCAAGGTTCCCACAACTAAGAAACAAGTTCAAAGCATTCTGGGACTGTGTAATTTTTACAGAACATTTATTCCTAATTACACAGCACTCACATCACCATTGACCAACCTGACCAAGAAGGGTCAACCTATCAAGATTCCATGGTCTACGGAACTACAAGACACAATTGAGAATATCAAAGCAACTTTTTCCAGAGACAGTATACTCAAACTTCCGAACCGAGAAAAGCCTTTTCATCTCGCCACTGACGCATCTTCATCAGCCATTGGAGCATATTTAATGCAGAATTACCAAGGGACTTTACATTCTGTGTTTTTTATCAGCAGGAAACTCTCACCAGCCGAAACTAGATACTCCACTATTGAACGTGAATGTCTGGCCATTGTCTGGGCCATTTCCAAGTTCACCAAATATTTATTGGGTGCACACGTCACTTCACACTACTTACAAACCATGCACCACTAGCTTTTCTGAATTCAAAGATGATAGCAAACGGACGATTAACACGTTGGAGTCTACAACTGATGGACTATCAGTTTGATGTCAAGACAATACCAGGTCGCTTGAATGTATTCGCTGACACACTGTCCAGATGTATATAGTTAATCATCTTTATTATATTTCAGTATAGCCTCATTTCATTTCGAATGTGACATCAAGTGTATAGTAACTTGTTAATGTTTAAAGACATTATACATATTTTTTATGAGCATCTAACTGTGTAACTACAATCATTTTGTAGTATCTCAACTAATTTTTTATTTTTCATATGTAATACTTTTGGATATGTACACATTTTCATATTAATATTAACCAAATGAGTTGTAATATCATAATAATTTTTTGTGTATTATATGCATTTCTATTACCATACAAATGCTTAAGATAGCGGGGGGTAATATGTCACGTACACTATGACCATATATGGTAACAGTTTTGAGTTGTTCGCCGACTTAGCTCGAAATAGCAGGGAAACATTAGACTGCAATGATTGGTTGGTCTGGGAGGTGTAAGTTGTTGATCACGTGATTACGAGCTGAAACCCGGGCGAAGATGCAAAATAGCTTCAGTCGGTTGTAAATATTTGTAGGGATAAGATCTAACTTGTATGTAGTTAAGAATATATATTTTATTCGTATCAAGACTCAGATATATTATTGAATAGATCAGTTATTCAAGTACATTTTAACCATTGTAACTATTTGTGTATAGTGTTTTCAAGTTATTAATTAAAGTAATTGTTTTTGAACGAAGAGAAGTTTCTTCATTGAATTTAGATCGTACTTAGATCATATTTGTCAAGTTGTAACTCCTAGACCTAGATGATCCTCTTATCAATTGGCAACATTCTGTATGATCGTATCATCAACATAGATCTGTCTACTTCTATAAGATCATCTTATCGAAAGATCATTTCAAGATCCTCGGCAATCACGGTCATTGATGGTGCAATATAGTTCAAGTCTGATCGTGACAGTAGCATCATCTTAGAGTGTGACATCAACACCATTAAAGTTCATGACAATCAGATATCATTGATATCATTGCTCTAGTCAGGATGTTTTTATCAGATATCATCGCTGTAGTCTGAATATGTTACGAAGATATCAGCTGAACCATCCCTCTAGTCTGGATCTTTTATCAGATATAATCGCTCTAGTTTGGATATGTAATGAGGATATAAGTTAAGCCATCGCTCTAGTCTGGATATGTTATGAGGATATCAGTTAAACCATCGCTGTAGTCTGGATATGTAATGAGGATATCAGTTAAACCATCGCTCTAGTCTGGATATGTTATGAGGATATCAGTTAAACCATCGCTGTAGTCTGGATATGTTATGAGGATATCAGTTAAACCATCGCTCTAGTCTGGATATGTTATGAGGATATCAGTTAAACCATCGCTGTAGTCTGGATATGTTATGAGGATATCAGTTAAACCATCGCTCTAGTCTGGATATGTTATGAGGATATCAGTTAAACCATCGCTGTAGTCTGGATGTTATGAGGATATCAGTTAAACCATCGCTCTAGTCTGGATATGTTTTGAATATGCTTAAAGATTGGAACTTTGTAAAATCTCGTGAAAGAAAAAAAGTTGAGCCGATATTTTATAAGATAGAGCTATAGTGTTTATACGTGACCTAGCATTAGGAGCGATGTTTATACGTGACCTAGCATTTGGAGCCTGTCAGAATATGCTCTAATATTGATGTCTATCTCTTGTAGTTTCAATCAACATATATGTTTTAAATAGGTAAAATAATATAGTACGTCACTTGTTTAAAAAAAAGGGATGTTTAATGAGATAGCATTAGAAATAAACTGAGTGTGTGTTTTTTAAAAGAATACATCAGAGGAACAAGATTGGGGTAGAAAATGGATAGCTTTAAGCTCCCTCTGCACCCCCTCCCAACACCCAAACATTATCTCTGAACACTATCCAAAATGAAAGGGAGAACACTCTGTATTCATAGTTACAATGTATCGTATTATACAAATCATTCTCTGAACCAAAAAAAAATAAATTATTTTTAGAATAAACTTTTCCGACTTGCCCCACCCCCATTTTCCCCCGTATTTTTTTTTTCTTTCCATCATCATTCATCTATCCAAACTCAAGTCTATTTCTTCCTGTTTAAAAAAAATGATTAAAAAGAATTGTAATGTAAACTAAGATATAATCATGAGAAATAAATTCACCATAATTTTAGTTTTTCTGTTTTAGATTCTATCCTGTTATTATTATCTCTATAATCAAATTTGTTTATATAATAACAGGTATCAGGTATGCAGCAGAATTCTTCGTAAGAATGGAATAAAATATATTGTTAGATTTTATCAAGGGATGTAATTAGAGTGATGGTTCAAAAGTACTTTTTTGTTTATTTCCCATGTGTGTATAATTTCATAACTAGAAAAGACAAAAAACATTAATCAATATATTCGTAACTATTGGTAGAATTTAACAATAGGGAAAACAATGTCAAATTGATCATCGACTTTGAGAACTGTTTGTTAAATAAAATTTAGTTTGTAGATTTACTTGCGAAGGGCGTTGGGTTTGTGAAGCAGCAGTCAAAGCCATTTCATGTACAGTTTATTAACGGCAAAGTACACACGAAGTAGCTGACCCTGTCGCGGTGTACCCTGAAATGATGCCTTTATAGGACAAGATCTATTTACCGTGCACTAATGGATACCTGACATTTGTCAGGGAAAAGAAAAATCGGTTGGTCGTTGTGGTGACCACTCGACACCCTCGTAAACCGTGGGCCACCAAAACAGATAAGCTTTACACCATCTGCCCTATAGATTGCAAGGTCTGAAAGAGGAATTTTACTACTTTTATTGTTTATTGTGTACAATTTCTATAGCATAAAAATATAGAGTTTTATAACTTTACTTTGATTCGTAGTCTTTAAAAATCTTTTTTTTTTTTCAAATCATAATATAGTTAAGTACAGTTTTACCAAAATGTCAGAAAGCATGCTAAGAAATACGACATTAATCACACCCGTTCAGCCTTTAATAATAGACATGTCTAAGGCGAAATATATTTTATTCATCAACCAGACATTGCTGTGTTCATTGTTTTCTTTCTTTGAACTGGGAAGTGACTTGTTAAGTATTATAGTGTTCATCAAACAAGGTCTTCACAGCTCCACTAATATCAGCCTCGTGGCGCTGTCCTTGTTTGACTTTATTAAATGTTTCTTTTACCTCTGCATGAACCTCTCAGTGTTAAACGTAGTGTTTAGCCTCTATCACGTGTTCCCTGTTTTTGACGCCTACTATTTGGTCGCTGCCTGGCCGACGGCGTTGACGGTGAGAATATCGCTTTTCATCATGGCGTTCATAACTATAGAGAGATATCTGAGTGTCTCGGCCCCGCTTATTGTGAAGAAATTGATCACGCATCAGAGAACCGTAGCCACACTGATAGCCATAGTTATTTTAAATACTTGTAGTGTCATTCCGATCTATCTTTCTTCGACACTGGAATTAAAGTACTACCCAAAGTTAAACGTGTCACTGTACAGTGTCATCCTCGCAAGCAACAGACAAGAATTAGAAGACATCAGCTTCGGAATCCACGCCATCCTTCAGCTTCTCAGCTTATGCCTCATCACTCTGTTCAACTTTCTTCTCATTGTCCAGCTCAAGCGCCAATCCAACTGGAGGCTCACTAAAACTTCTGCAGTTTCACTCAAGAAGAACACCCTAGCCAACAGAGACGCCAAAGCCAAAAAAATGATCATCACTTTGGCAGCCCTTTCCTCTATCTGTTACCTACCTTCCGTAACGATCGGTATAACAGTTGATTTCATTAAAGAGTTCAGGATCTACGGGGCCTATGGGCCACTGATCAACATCTTCTTTTCGTTTTGTTTTTTACTTGGAAGTATCAACTCCGCTTCAAAGTTTTTTATTTTCTACACCATGAGTTCTAAATTTAGAGTGACATTGAAAAAACTTTTTAGAAAAACTTTCATACTTCCCTCGAGCTAAAACTGCTTTTAATTTCTAATATATCCATCATTATTATTTAAAGGTGTATTCATTATGTTATGAATTTTGGGAATACCTTATTTAAATTTTTATATTACAAGTTTATTATCATTAGCACTAACTCAGATATGGTTATGGCTAGTTAAAATTGCACTCCTGAAAAAGAGTAGGAAAACAAATGGTCAGATAATTCAGGGGGAGATTAACCGAATAGTTGCATGCAAAATTAAAATGCAGTAGTACTAAAAAAAAAAACGTTTACTAAATTATTTCGGTACAGATTTAAGAATAGGGGAATTAATAAATCTTAAAGCGTATCCAAGGGAAAGAACTCCATATTTTCATGCATTTATGTGAATATTGTAAGATTTTTTCCCTTCTTCAATATATAAAAAAAAAATTTCCACTAATTAACTAGCTTTTTTTTTTTTTTTTTTTAAATTGACACATGTTTAAATAGGAAGAATTACATCGCATCAGTTCTAAACATTTTGAAATATAAATGGAAAAAAGTAGGTGGGGGGGGGTAGTATTTTCGTAACTGAGTATCTTATTGATCTAAATGTCCTCTAGGCACCTTTCTGTGTGCACCGGTTGACGAGGGTGTTGTATGGCCAGTAAGCAATCAAGCAATTTAACTTTTCCTATTAAGTTGATGTTACTTCTGGTTCCCCCCGTTAGGGTAAGGTATAGTATTCCTTAATGGTTTTTTTTTTCTATACTTGTTGCATTCAATTTAATGTCTTCATTAACAGCCGTAAACAAAGATTAAGCGTAACGTTTGACCTTTATTTTCTTCTAGATAACTTTCTGGTTTAGGCAAAGATCAATCATCCAGCCCGAGTAGGCCAGACTTATGGTTGGTCAGTAAAATCGTGATGGGCCAGGGGATAGCCAGTCTTCTTATCTTATTTTATAAAATACAGACGTTACTTCAAAGTCGTGTATATTAATCAATAATGCCAAATAATTGGTTTTCCTTGCTGACTCAGGCAACCCATTCCATGCTCTAATAGTATTAGCGAAATGGTAGTATTTGTACACATTTGTCCTAGCATATTTAACATTTAATGGGTTGCCTGAGCTAGCCAGGAAAACCAATGACTTGGCAGAATATAAGCATGTATAAATGCATGACTAGATGCATGACGTGTAGGACGTAATCATCTTATTTTTTGAAGTAACGTCTGTATTTTAAAATATAAGATATGAAGAATATATGTGCCTTAATCTTTGTGTCTTTCTGAGTATTTTATTAGGCTTTCTTTTTGTATTTGAAGATTATGGTTCAGTGTTTTATGTATAATTGATACATTACTTTTGAGTCCTCTATCCTGAAGGCTTTCTGAATTTACTGATTTTACTAAAGATGTTACTCTAATCAGCAGTGAATATTCGTTTTTTATCAGACCAACTGCTTTATTTTGTGTGTACGAAAGTTAATTTTCTATAAAATAAGTTACAAAAGCTATGTATATATAGTTCGTCCATCGTGGTTCGATGATGACCACATTGTCATCCAGGGGGCTGAGGGCTTTGCACTGGGGTTCTATGCCTCCTGTTACCAATGAAATTAGGTTGCTTGTAAGAGTACCCCATGTTACATAGTAATGGGGATTGATTCAAAAAGAGCACCCCACTCAATATAACAAAATTTTGATCAATTAATTTACCTATTAGCGGGTATAGCTAAAAATATTCAATTAGAATTATAGTTAGATTTAGGTATTTAGATCAAAAGGTCAGTGTTAAAAGTGTGCTGGCACGTTCGTCCAGAGGTGTACTGGTCCCTTCTTGTACTGCCTAGGTTATTAGGTATAACCTCCAGGAATACAATTCAACTAATGTACGCAACCAAAGACTTTACAAAGTCGCAGGTAAACATATGTACAAAGTTTATTTACACGAGTAAAATAAATGTGTAAATACAAGGCCATCAACTCACAGGCCAACACAACAAAAAGTAAACAGAAGATGCTCAAAAATAATATGGCACACAGCCCTAGTTATATGTTACATTATCGTCACATTCTGGAGAATACACATTTACATGAGTAAAATAAAGGTCACAGGCCTCAGGTCAACACATGACCACTTTTGACCATTCTGAGGTTACAAGCTTCAGGCTGACACTAGCCACTTTTAGCCAAAAAAACAAAACAAAAGGGTCATGATGAACTATAGGCTTCAGGGAAACCTATGAGCCTACAAGCTTCATAGAATCCCACATATAGACATCCGTTTGGTAAAGCCCATCTGATGATTCAATACAGGTTGAATCCCTCAGAGACAAGGCTATAAAAATATGTAAAGTTCATCTGATGATTCAATACAGGTTGAATCCCTCAGAGACAAGGCTATAAAAATATGTAAAGTCCATCTGATGATTCAATACAGGTTGAATCCCTCAGAGAAAGGTTACAAAAATGTCACGTTTGGGAGTACCGCAGGAGGCAGAACATCAGGGTAAAATCATTTGAGGCTATATCTACAAATAATTATACGTTACACAAAATACAATCATACTAAAGATATACTTAGCCCAAAGATCTCCAGAGCAGGGCACACTTCTCCGAGTACCCCATGACACACGACCACTAACAGAAAAAAATACTATTCACAACACAGGTCAAGTGGTCAAGCTGGTAACTCAGGAGCAAGTGGCAACTAAGCACTGTTTGCAAGGCCTTTTATAAACTACATAAGGGGAATCACTCCTAACTATACAAGTAATCAAAACTAGTTATTTCCCCATTATGTCACACCTCCTCATGTGACTGATGAGACCTATGTGAGCCCGGAATGTTCGGCTGCACACTGGGCAGGTTATTCCAGCTGGAGCTAGTGTCGTGGGCCTTGCTTTTCTTCTCTGGCGTTTTTCTTCTGCCAGCGTTGTTCTCTTTTCCTCAGCAACCTGTTCGCCAGTTTTCACAGCGTGACGCCATGATGCTCTGTCATGTGCCTCTGTCTCCCAGGTGGCTGGGTCTATGCTGAACGCCTTCAGAGAAGCTTTGAGAGTGTCCCTGAAGCGCTTACTTTGACCACCTTGCGAGCGCTTTCCTTCGCTTCCAGGTTTCTGAGGCATAGAGCAATGTAGGGAGGATGACGGCTCGATAGATCACTAGCTTTGTATTTGTGGTGATACCACGTCTGTTCCAGACATTTTTAGACAGTCTGCAATAGGATGCACTGGCTTTGGTGATACGCAGGTCGATTTCATTATCAATTCAATCTTTCCGTTTCTGGAGAGTGTGCTGCCAAGATATGTGAATTTGTCCACTGCATTTATATACTGTCCATTTATAGTGATGCTTGGATCCGAGTAGGCTTTCCCAGGAGCAAGTAAATATAAAACTTCATTCTTATTTGTGTTAATGGTAAGGCCAAATTCTGAGCATAACAATATATACTATAATAGATATAGGTATTTGATTTCTCTATAAAATGTATTTAGGTAAGTGCTGTTTATTTTTACACACCAAGTATTTGGAACTTAGAGAAACCCACGTTCGTATCTTATATGTTTAATTTAAGGACACAGTGTGCAAGAAAGCCTTTATAAGGCAACAATGGAAAAAAAAAAAGAATATAGATCTACATCTTTTATTTCGTAAACGCCGTATAATCTATATTTATATAATACAATAGATCTAGGTCTAGCCTTTATGGAACACGTTTTTGGTTCTTGCATCTATTTAATCATAATTTATATATATATATATATATATATATATATATATATATATATATATATATATATATATATATATATATATATATATATATATATATATATATATATATATATATATTGTTAGAAATACGGCAAGGAGAAATCGTTGACACAGTTTTAATATTCAAAACACAGACACATTCGACACTACACTTTCGTTATTTAGCCTACAGCCTATTTTTAGGCGACATACTAGCGTACATAAAGTCAAGTAAGTAAAGCACATGACAGAGCATCATGGCGTCGCACGATGAAAACTGGCGCAAAAACAAATGCAGAGGACAAGAGCACTGGCAGAAGAAAAGCTCCAGAGAATAAATCAAGGCAAACGACACAAGCTCAAGCTGGAATAACCTGCATCCGAATATTCCTAGCCATTCCTTGTTTCGGATCTTCTCTTTTTATAGCCTTTATCGTGTTTGATCCGAACTCTTGTGTTTTTATGCAGAATGTTTTCTTTATCAGTTACACTTGGATTCACAGCCTAATAATGAGAGTCAAATTTAAAGAGATTGTTGTGAACAGCAGATAGCTGTAGGTTTTAATTCAGAGTTTCCACCTGGCTGTAGGCTGTAGGCTGTAGGCTGTAGGCGGCTTCAGATCGAGACAGCTGGAGATGACATCCAAAGGTCGCGGAATATCCATTTGAGACCAACGGGAAATCCACTGCCGACGAAGAACTCTTGACCTATTATAAGGAAAAAAATTGCTTCCCCTTTTTTTTTTTTGGTCACTTATGCGTTGTTATGTCTTCTACCGGATGGCTGCCTGGTCGTGCGGTTTGCACGCTGGACTGTCGTTCAGATTTATCGATGGTCCCGGGTTCAAACCCTGCCCGCTCCCATCCCCCGTCGTCCTGCGGGAGGTTTGGACTAGGAAGTAATTATCTTCAACTCTGAAGGAACATCCGAAACATGTAAAACATTTTACAAACAAAACATTTTTACTATATAAAATTCTTGGTCTTGACCACTCACTCATCTATTATAATCACTAGTTCTCCCACTAGCCGTGGACAATAAAATACAAACATTTAACTGAAGCCTAGGACAACTAAGCCATTTTCAAGATCGAAACCGCACCGGCTAAATTTACTAAAAATTATTTTTCATTCGCAATTTCTACCAACTGAGTATTTGAAAGCCGACATTTTAATGTCTAAAGTAAAAAAAAAACAATTACTACTTCCGCTTAAGCATTTAGGAACATTTTTTTTAGTGCGTGACCATAGACATAAATAAATATAGACTGGAAGTAGGAAGTTATTTTTATTTGGGGGAAGTCAAATATGTTTTATGTACTTTATCTATGTGAAAAAAAAATGGCGGCGATTGAGCTATAAATTCTAGGACTAACATTTCAGCCAATATACCTTTGATCTTTAGTTTTGAAAAGTACAAAACTGCCATATTCCCAATATTTTGTCTTTGTTTTATAATCATAGACATAGGCAAATATATATAGGTTTGTGATGTGGATCTACAAACTGATCTTTTCCCAAATATTTCGCATAATAATTTGTTCTTTATCGTCCAGTCTATATATATATATATATATATATATGTCTATGTGCGTGACATTGTTTTGTTCGAATTTGTTATTCATGTTTATTTCTTCACAGATCTAGATCTTGAATGTAATTCTCCTCTAGGTGGAGATAAGTGTCAGAGAGAAAGCGCGTGTATGTATAGAAGAGTTTTAAAAAGACTATAGCTACACGAAGTTCTCTTTTCTAAAGCAAAAATCAAACGTCCTTAACATTGTCACAGTGAATAGAAGGGCCTAGTAAAAGTGAAAGTGTGGGTACGTGTTGTTGTTTGGGAGGAAGGATGGTGTATAATACGGTCTGTGAAGAGGGGGTTGCTCTAAAAAATTTGGCGCTCTAGATCTAGATCTATGATTGACGAAATAAAAATAAATATGTTAACAGTGGACTAAGTAGCGAAAAGCGGTAATACTGGCTCTTCCACTGAGTATGCAAGGGTGAAAAAGTGTATTGTTGGTGTGTGTGTGTGTGTGTTTGGGAGCAGGTAGATAAGAATTTTACAACTGATGGGCCGAAGAAGTGTTGTTGCAGACTCCATAATAGAGGTTTGCGGGCCGTTTGATTCAAGGATGAGGGAGACAAAATAAAAGAATTTGAGGGCTAGAAAATTGTGTTAGCTGTGGGGTAGCATTGTAGCCTTTTTATTGATGAATTTAAAAGTGTTCAAGGAATCTACACATAAACCAACTATTTCAACAGTAGCGTAGCACGAGTATTGGGTATAGTTATGCTCTTTTAGAATTCAAGGACATGCGTTTTCTTAGAATATACAATGGCCAAACTGATGGGCCTAATAATCTATAATATGGGGTTGCGGGCCCTTTGTTTATAGAATGAAAGAGACACAAAATGGCATAGAATTTGAGGGCTAGAAAATTGTGTTGGGGGCGGGGAAGCGTTGTGATGAGGGTCGTTTTATTGAGGGTCGTTTTATTGAGGGTCGTTTTATTGAGGGGTTTAAGGGTTTACCTGGCAAAATAAACAGATATACCAACTATTTCAACCGTAGCGTAGCACGGGTATCAGCTAGTTTATTATAGATCTACATTAGTGAGAATCATTTATGGAAACTAAAATATGACTGTTTAGTTTACTTTATTTGAACAGAGAGAGAGAGAGAGAGAGAGAGAGAGAGAGAGGACTGGCCTGAGGTAATTGTAAGTGAATTGGGTGGCCCCGAATAAAATAGAAAAATTATAAGACCGAAAAGTCAAATTACGAAATGAATTAAAACCTTCCTGCGTCTAAATCTTTAACAAAATAAATTCAGGTAGCGTGATTCGAGTAGTGAATCATCATGAATCATAGTGAGACTTAATGCTAGGTTAGTAACTAGTCAAAGAGTCTCTGCTATGTTTGAGATTTGATCCAGGCTTTTCTCTAAAGATTTTATTTTACTCCTGTGCGAGGTGCCCACCAATTGGAGGCCCTTAGGCGGCTGCCTAGTTTGAGTATGCTTAAGTCCGGCCCTGTTATGATGATTTTAATGAAAGCAAACACAGCAAGTACTGGTGAGTTTGCTGATTGAAGTACAGGACATTTGAACAATTCACTTCTCTCTACGTCGCCACCATTCACACTTTCCATTTTGCTCCAAGTAAAGGAAACTAAATGAGAAAGAAAAATAAACAAAAAACAAGTTGAATAAATATTTTCAAAAATACAACTCGCATATAGAGCCCAATTACATCATGTAATCCATGCTTATGCTGAGCGAATTTACTGAGAGAAATTACATCATGTAATCCACGCATATACTGAGAGAAATTACATCATGTAATCCACGCATATACTGAGAGAAATTACATCATGTAATCCACGCATATACTGAGAGAAATTACATCACGTAATCCACGCATATACTGAGAGAAATTACACCATGTAATTCACGCATATACTGAGAGAAATTACATCATGTAATCCACGCATATACTGAGAGAAATTACATCATGTAATCCACGCATATACTGAGCCAAATTACATCATGTAGTTCACGCATATACTGAGAGAAATTACATCATGTAATCCAAGCATATACTGAGAGAAATTACATCATGTAATTCACGCATATACTGAGAGAAATTACATCATGTAATTCACGCATATACTGAGAGAAATTACATCATGTAATCCACGCATATACTGAGAGGAATTACATCATGTAATTCACGCATATACTGAGCCAAATTACATCATGTAATCCACGCATATACTGAGAGAAATTACATCATGTAATTCACGCATATACTGAGAGAAATTACATCATGTAATCCACGCATATACTGAGAGAAATTACATCATGTAATTCACGCATATACTGAGAAAAATTACATCATGTAATCCACGCATATACTGAGAGAAATTACATCATGTAATCCACGTCTTTTCCTTTGTGTAGTAGTTTCGGTCCTCATCGCTGACATTATAAAATGGGTTATTACGGTTGTGTTGATGGTCGCTCGTTGCTGATTGGTATTAGCCGTTTGTCGTCAATGCTTGTCATTCGGGGTGCGACTGTGCGTGATTATTGTCAGGGGTCGTTACCTCAGATTACATTTTCCATATAAATGAGAATGAATTAATTACGACTGATTGATGAACTAATTGGTTAATGTGTTTTATGCACAATAAATAGTTGTGTAAAGTTTCACCTTAATCCAAGAATGGACAGTGGGAGAAATAACGTGTAAAAGATTTTGACAGACGGACAGACGGAGTGAGTTGATAGAAGCTTGGCAGAGAAATAACAACATTGATTTGGAGGACAAAGGAAAGAGATGCTCAATTGAATGCTGTATTAGGCTCGAGACATGGGAATGTCAATAGGTATAACCACAGTAATAATCATTTTATTTCTCTCTCTCTCTCATACAACTCATCTTTCCCGGTGTGCGGTGCACCCTTTCACGAGACTCTTTAATTTTGTTTAAATATCATTTGTCTTGTTGTTAAGAATGGTTATCATTTCTCTGAATTAAAGATGTAAAGAACACATTTATTTAAATGTCATGTGAAAATGATTATCAGATACGTTTTTACCATAATGGAATTTTCAATGAACTTGATTGATTACCTTCTCTTTACTATAGAAGGTATTTCTTTACAATGTCAACTGTGTAATAAAGTCAAGAAATTATAACAATTTGTGAGGTTTAATTTTTTTATCAGTGTGGTATCAGAGACTCTCTCCTTAGTCGGAAAGAAGGTAAAATAATTGGGTTTCTTGTGAATGTGTTATTTAACAATCCTGACAGCAATATAAGGGTTTTGCAGCTATTAGTAAACAAATGTTTCGTTTTTGTTGTCAAACATCATCGGGTTCCCTATGTTTATCTAAACAACACACGATTTGTTTTAGGCTACAACTTTGTTGTCATTCATTGTATACTATGAGAACTAGCAAACTAAAATGTTTCGAATTTAGTTGTTAAAAAATAAGATTCTTTTAAGGTAATCTTTGGACTCGAGTGGACCCATTTCAATATTGCTTTAAACCCTTTGATATTATTAAAATGTGTTTATATCAATTGGGGTATTGGGATGTTAGAATCAAGGAAAATAAGTAGAAAATTATAATTAAATACTGCAACACAATGGAGGAGGGTGTATTTGGAAATAGTACCCCAGTGGTGCCATTTGACTTGCTATTGGACATGCCTACGGCGAAGATTTTTCTATTCATTAACCAAGCAGTGTTGTCGACAATGTTGTGTTCATTGGAGCTTGTTAGTAACATGGTCAGCATTATGGTGTTTATCAAGCAAGGTCTTCGTAGCTCCGTCAATATCAGCTTCATGCTACTGTCTCTAGTTGATTTTATCAAATGTTTCTTTTACTTATGGATGAATATCTCAGTTTTAAACTTGGTGTTTAGCCTCTACCACGTGTTTCCTGTCTTCGACGCCTACTATTTGATCTCCGCCTGGCCGATCGGGTTGACTGAGAGAATCACCATGTTCATCACGGCGTTCGTCACGATAGAAAGATATCTGAGCGTAGCGGCGCCGCTCCATGTCAAGAAACTGATCACGTACAAGAAAACCACAGCCGTATTGATAGTCATAGTGATCTCCAATGTGTTTGTACTCATTCCAATCTACATTTCTACGTCCTTAGGGTGGAGATTCTACCCACAACATAACAGGACCCTCTACGGCGTGTTCTTTAAAAGCAACAAGCAAGAAATGGAAGACCTCACCTTTGCGTTTCATGCCCTCCTGGAGCTATTCAGCTTATGTCTCATCATTCTGTTCAATTTTCTCCTTATAGTGCAGCTGAAGCGCCAGTCCAACTGGAGACTCAGTAAATCTTCGGACGTTACCTTAAAGAAAAATGTCTTGGTTAACAGAGACGCTAAAGCCAAGAAAATGATTATCACCATAGCAACGCTTACCTCAGTCTGTCACTTGCCTATTGTAGCATTCTCGATGACAACCGATTTCGTCAGAGAGTTCAGAATCTATGGGGCCTATGGGCCGCTGGTTGATGTCGTCTTTTCATTTTGTTTTTTGTCCTCAAACATTTACTCTGCTGCCAAAATTTTTATCTTCTACACCATGAGCTCAAATTTTAGAGCGACATGTCAAAATCTGTTCTGAAAAACGTTCATAGCACTACATTGAATTGATCAGTCACAGTGTACTGCATAAACTAAATTGAATTGATCAGTCACAGTGTACTGCATAAACTAAATTGAATTGATCAGTCACAGTATACTGCAGAAACTAAATTGATATTATCAGTCATAGTGTACTGGACATGGAGGCTACTAGGCATAAGAAGAAATATAAACAAGAAAACAAAACAAACAAAAATATTGTTTAAAAAACAAAATAAAGCTTAGTACACGTTATTTCTCCGACATCCAATCTCGGATCAAGCTGAAATTGTGCACAATTATTTCTTTTTACCTGACAACAGACAGAGTAGACCTAAGCTGTATTAAAAGTACAGCGTTAATGTTACAACGCAATTGACATTACTTATAAAATTCATCGATGAAACTTCTCTTACAGGGGACTGAGCTTTCATGCGATCCTTAAATGAAGAAACAGGCCAACACATTTTTAATGTTCCTGTACATCTAAGAATTGTGCATGACTTCGATAGATGAAGCCCCAAATATGATAGAGAAAATATTTGGATTTGTTGGGATTTTAAATCAAAGCTACCTGCGCACAATAAAGATAGCTCGGGGGAATCGATCGTGAATTGGCAAGAAGATTTCAAGACTGCAGTGCTATTGTACAAGATTGAGATATTTTCAATATGTTTTTTACTGTGGATTGAGAGGTAGAGAAACCAGACTAGCAGCTTGAAATAATTGAATTGCTATCTAATAATCATCTGAAACATGTCTAAATGTGCGGAACTAGATGTCTGCAGTGGCTTGTCGAAAGTTTTCCAAATGTAATATCTCAGGCTTAATGTTATGTAAAGATAAGAAAATTTTATTGGTTTAATCAAATGGAAATTCAGTTTGACTACAACTGACCATCTCAACGTAACTACTGTAACAATAACAATATAGATGCAAATACAAACAACATTCACACACGAAACACATACACACTCACAACCAGTGCTTTATGAATTGGACTTCTATGTACTTCTCGATGACGACAAATGACCTTGTAACACTCTGACCGAAAGTGGGATAAAGGAGTTTGTAAATCTTTCTGTTTTAGTCCTAATGGAAAGGAGACGACCACTTCGTTCAGATCTGATGTAACAGTGGTTTAATGGGTGCAGGATATCTTTAAGAATCGTGAGTGTTTTGGAAAGGCATCTTTCATGAAAAAGTTCTTCAAGAGATGGTAGTTGTGTTCAAGTGATATACGACGCTTTTTTAATTAGTTTATTTAGTCTTTGTGTTCACTCCATTTCAGTTTGTTGTTGATGGCTGTACCTAGGTATTTATATTCTTGCACTTGCTCAAAGGTTTGGTTGTTTATCTGCAAGATGGTCTTTATGTTTCCTAAAATCTATTATCATTTCTTTAGTTTTCTGAACATTTAAAATTAGAAAGTTATCTAAAATGTTGACATCATAATATATTTATGAAAAGCTAAGAACAAGCGATGTCAGAAGTAGATTGAAGGATAAACTACTCAGGTAACTTTCAATAATAAATCTGTATGAATCTGAACCAAACTCAAAAGAGCTATCATCTAAACACTTGTATCTTCATACATCGCTTTAGTTACATTTGTACATCATTAAATCTGATACTTAATTTCTGTATTGTCTACATAACTAGAAAATTAACGCCCACCAAAAGTTTTACTTGAATTGCTTGTCCCGCTCCCCAAATAGTTTGCCCATTCCTGGCATAATGCCTAACAATAGAAGTCTGATTTAGACATTTGATATCATGCACTACTGATCATTATCTGACCTCCTTGACATAAACGAAAATGAAAGGGAAAGCACTTGATATTTATTATGAATACCAACTGGATGATACGAGTTACTCTCTGAACCAAATCAATTTTAGAAGAAACTTTTACTTCTTGCCTGCCCCCTCCCAGCTTTTTTTTTTTGTCCTCTTACTTTCTTTCTTTCAATCATCTTCTATTCCAAACCAAGACTTTATCTTCTTGTTAAAAAAAGAAACAGCTTTAAAGATGAAAAAGAGTTGCAAAGTTAACTGAACATATAATCATCAGAAATAAGTTCCCCATAATGTTCAGTTTTTATATTAGGGATACCCCCTTTGTAACCATCTCTATAATCAATTTTTTTTTATGCTACAAGAGCGGTATATGCAAGAAAAATTATTCAGAATCTTTCTCCAGATGTAGAATAAAATAAATTGTTATATTTCGTCATGGGCTGTAATTAGTGTGAAAATTCCAACTGCACATTTTTGTTTCTTTGTAATGTTTGTGTATAATTTCATAACTAGAGGAGATAAAGAAATAGTAAACAATGTATTCTTATATATTTCTAATTATTGGTAGAATTTAACAATGGGAAAAGCAATGTCAATGTGTGTCGACTTTTAGAACTTGTTGTCAATTAAAAATAAAGCTACATTTACTTGTAACTATATTTTCAATTAACAACGGACGTTAGCTTTTGTGTAACAGCATTCAGAGCCATTTCAACCACACATATGTTATAGTACATACTCACTGTTCACGAAATAGCCGATCCTGTAATGTTATACTCTAAAAGCCACAAATAATGACTTTATAGGACAAGATATATTTACTGTTACTTTATTCAATTTATATAGTATACAAATATATTATATTACTTTATTACTTTAACACCTGATGATAGTGATTTTTTGTGTTTTCAATTGATGTTTGCACTACTTTGATTCACAGTGTATACAAATCTTTAAATTTTATAAATCATAATATAGTTAAGTACAGTTTTACAAAATGTCAGAAAGCATGCTAAGAAATACGACATTGATCACACCTGTTCAGCCTTTAATAATAGACATGTCTAAGGCGAAATATATTTTATTTATCAACCAGACATTGCTGTGTTCATTGTTTTGTTTCTTTGAACTGGGAAGTGACTTGTTAAGTATTATAGTGTTTATCAAACAAGGTCTTCACAGCTCCACTAATATCAGCCTCGTGGCGCTGTCCTTGTTTGACTTTATTAAATGTTTCTTTTACCTCTGCATGAACCTCTCAGTGTTAAACGTCGTGTTTAGCCTCTATCACGTGTTCCCTGTTTTTGACGCCTACTATTTGGTCGCTGCCTGGCCGACAACTTTGACAGTGAGAATCACACTTTTCATCACTGCGTTCGTAACCATAGAGAGATATCTGAGTGTCTCGGCCCCGCTTATTGTGAAGAAATTGATTACGCACCAGAGAACTATAGCCATACTTATAGCCATAGTTATTTTAAATACTTGTAGTGTCATTCCGATCTATCTTTCTTCGACACTGGAATTAAAGTACTACCCAAAGTTAAACGTGTCACTGTACAGTGTCATCCTCGCAAGCAACAGACAAGAATTAGAAGACATCAGCTTCGGAATCCACGCCATCCTTCAGCTT
Organism: Biomphalaria glabrata; assembly: GCF_947242115.1. Taxonomy (NCBI): domain Eukaryota; kingdom Metazoa; phylum Mollusca; class Gastropoda; family Planorbidae; genus Biomphalaria; species Biomphalaria glabrata. Next base: position 16,970,839 of record NC_074727.1, read on the forward strand.
CTCAGCTTATGCCTCATCACTCTGTTCAACTTTCTTCTCATTGTTCAGCTCAAGCGCCAATCCAACTGGAGGCTTAATAAAGCTTCAGCCATTGTACTTAAGAAGAACATCCTAGCCAACAGAGACGCCATAGCCAAGAAAATGATCATCACTTTGGCAGCCCTTTCTTCTATCTGTCACTTACCTTCCGTAACGATCGGTATAACAGTTGATTTCGTTAAAGAGTTCAGGATCTACGGGGCCTATGGGCCACTGATCAACATCTTCTTTTCGTTTTGTTTCTTACTTGGAAGTATCAACTCCGCTTCAAAGTTTTTTATTTTCTACACCATGAGTTCTAAATTTAGAGTGACATTGAAAAAACTTTTTTAAAAAACGTACCTAGTACCCTTGAGCTAAATTTTACTGTACTGTCATTTTATCAATATCAATTTATTTTATTGATGTATTTACTTTTATGAATTTGGTGAGTAGCTTATATTATTTTTATACATAAATATTATGAATTTTTAAAATGTACTACCTATTTTATTAGCACAAAATTATTTTAGTTTTTTTTAAATTTCACTGTTAATAAATGTGTAAGAAACATCGTCAGAATGCTGACGCAGATCGATTGCGTGAAAAATTACATGCACTATTTTAAAATAAATTTTTCACAAAGCTTATTTCAACTTACTCAGGCTTTCTGTCTATCTAGTAAAAAGTTTGTACACGTTATTTCTCCCACACCCAATCTCGGATCAAGCTGAAGTTTTGTTAAAATTATTTCTTTTACATCACATAACAAGAATCCATTTAAAAAATAACAATTTAGTTAATTAACATTTGGTAATTAATTGAATTTTTTGGTATATCCAACAAGGGAAATATATTGTAATTGACTGATGTGTTGGTATAATTTGAATTAGTCCCCTTCATACTTTGTAGAGAGAAAAGTTTGAAAAAAACTACTGATAACAATAAATTCTTTTATTTTGATACGCAGCCCAGGCACAGTGGTTAGTGTATTGGGGCTTGATGAGGCTTGAGGAGGCTTTAACCCCTCAGTTCGAATTCAGTTCGTTGAACTTTTTTGTTTACAATTGCATTTCAAAAAGAAGACACGGTAATATTAAATCGGACAACCCCTTCATTCTACCCCCCCCCCCAACCGATTTCCCCAACTGGTCCAGACAAGGGATAGGATGATAGCGTATTGAGTAGACTAAAATCATGAAATGGCTAAGCATATTTATAATCGCACTATTTTTTATTGTTATTCTAGATGTATTACAAATCTAATTACATAATTGATCCTAACTAATTGATAATTGAATTTTCATTTGAAAATGATTTTTTAAAACTTTGTGAAATGGTAGAATTATTGAAAAAATATGCTGCTTCGGGTAGTGAATAGTTCTTTCAATAAGTTTCTTATTAATATAAATGTCTTATTGGCATCTTTCTGTGGTCAGTGGTTTTACATAGTCAGTACACGATCTAGCAATTTAACCAACTTGATGATTTTACTTCTGGTTCCTCATCTGGGCTTATAAAGTAGAAAAAAAAAGTAAAGTTCCCCTTTCAGATCATGCGGTCTTAGGGAAGATGATGTCAAGGTCATCTGTTTCTTTGTCCAGCCGCTTTTATTTTCCCCAGCTAAAGTCAGCTACCCACTCGAGTTGGTTGGACTTAGGGATGCCCTAAAAATCACGAAATTCACCATTCTAGTCTTCCCCGAGATTTAAACCTGGTTTGGAAGCTAAGCGCTTAACCACTCAGCCACCTCATCCCAGGGTAAGGTATAGTTGTACTTAATGTTGTCTTTTTGTTGTTGTTGTCTTCATTACGTTGAACGGCCATTACTTTTGCCCTTTGTTTTCTTGTAGATATTCTATGGGCTATGCAACCGTCAGTTATTGAGCCATAATGGGCCAGACTAATGGCTGAGCAGTAATCAATGATGGACCAGTGGACAACCAGCCTAGGGATAGAGTCTGAGTGTTGGTCTTTAAGTGGTATAACCGATGTTATAAGAACACAAGGTGTGGAGTATTTATTATGGGATATTTATTACTAATATTTCATGTCTACTCGTATTTTCAAGTCTTCGATTCCGAACATTAAGGTTTGGGTGAAGTGTTTGACATGACTACGCATACCTATTTGCAAACTGAATGTTAGTTTTGTGTGGCCTGTCTGACCGTCGTTCACGTTTATATCTCAGAAACGAGAAGAGAAAATGAAAATCGGACATCATGATATTTTAAATCATTCAAAGTTCTGGTGAAATGGCCTAGTCTACTATTCATGATCATAACATTGACCAAGGTCTAGTAATTTTAAGATTAAACGTGTAAATTCATTCGAGTTCTAGTCTAGATATAGTAGATTCTATATCTAGTTCTAGATCTAGATCTAGACTTAGATCTAGATATAGACTTAGATCTAACTCTAGATCTAGACTTAGATCTACTTCTAGACATAGACTTAGATCTTGAACTTAGATTTAGATCTAAAACTAGGTCTTGATCTAGCTAGATCTATGTCTAGTTTGTATGACAAATAACAATGGAGATAATGATTTTTATTTGCGAGGGGAAAGTCTTGCTTGTCAAGTCATTTGTACACAATTGTAGCTTAAAGTAAGTCAAGAATTTTTTTTTCGTGTTGCCAATTTATCTAATTGTGTAAGAAGAATAGGCCTAAATCTTTTTTAGTTTCTCTTTATTACACGTAACATGTTATTAATTTTGAATGTATAGATAAGGTTAATAATTATTATTTTAAAAAATATAAGTATACGCTAAATGAATATATGGGGATGCTGTGGCTGAGGAGTAAAGCACTTGGAAACGGAAGTCCCGTGTTCGAATCCTGGTGAAGACTCTAGGTGGACCACTTCGGGGGCCGATTTTGAGTTTGTGTTTCCACACAAACTGTCTTTGTAACCTTGCCTTTTCTAGTTTCTGAGATCTAACGGGACGGACAGACGAACGAAAGGACGGATGGACAGACAGACCATACAAAACAAATAGCGGCTATTTTCCTTTTATGGGCTGCTAAAATTCAGACAAACTTTCAAATATTTATTGAATAAATAAAGCAAAATATTACATGAAAGTTTCGTATCTGAGTAGCCCTACACGATACACGATGAAGAAGAAAAAAGCTCCTCATCAATACCATGAATTTCCGGTCCCGTTGTCATTTTCAGGTTGAGAACCATAGTAGATCTACTTCCACTACGCACTTCCATGCCAGCATGTTGGTATCAACAACCTGACCTGCGTCCTCTTACAGGGGCTTGGCTTGGATATTTGTTACACGATGCGGCCGGTCATAGAGATGCCCTTAAAAAATAAGAGATAAATAACGTTGTTTTATATATATATATATTTTTCTAATTATCGATAGAGTTTTTGCAATGGATAACGTCAGACGGAATAATAACAGAAGACTTACAAAGTAACAAATAAATAAAATTTTAGCTTTCATTTCATATACTGTAGTTCGTGTATGTGTGTGTTTATGTATAAGCAACGTTTAATGTTGACTGAAAAGCTCTGAGAAAAAGAAACTTAAGACATACAGGGGTGACGTTTTTTGCCCCTAGCCACTTGATGCCCCGTGCGGTCCGCACCACCCGCACATTGCCAGCTACGCATCTGAACAGTTAATAAGAGGAGACCAGGCACCTTCAAAACGAAAAAAAAAAAAGTACGTTGATACTTACAAGATGATTTAGTTAGTCGTGGGAACATTCCTCTAGGTCAGTGATTCCCAAAGTGGTCTATATAGACCCCCAGGGGTCTACGAGGACTTCCAGGGGGTCTACGGAGGTGAAAAAAAAAATTGGGGGTCTATGAACTGTGAATGGGGGTCTACGATAAGGGATCTCATTTAAGCATGTCTAAACTATTTTATTTTTTAAATTTACTTTTAATTTGCTTAATTTTTTCTATATGAAAGTAATATTGTACATGGCAGAGTCTAAAAAGGACTGTAGAGGGTCCAGTGTTGGTTAATAGAAATTTGGCTTCATTTCGTCCTTGTGAAACAAGCAATTGCATTTGTGCTTTTTATGCAATAAAGTTTAAAGTTATGTCGCTATGAAACCATTATATCTGGAACATCATTTGAGACTACGCCAGCATGATAAAATATATTGAGATTTAAAATAGACTACGTTTTAACAATTTAAGTTCAGAAAAGAGCCACTGTAGAAAATTTTTTTTGCTTAAACATCATAAAAGAGAAGAGGTTTGTGAACATTTTACAGCACTTTACTTTATCAAACTCTTGAAAATTGCACACTATAGGCAAAAATATAGTTTGCCAGCCATTGAAACCTGTTTTACACAATCCTATATCTGATGTCATAAACAAAATTCCTCTAAGTAACACTACAGTTCCAAGATGTAATAGTAATTTCTAAGTAACTTCTAAAATTTAAAAAAAGCTGGACTAGTTAACCTTACCCTATAAAATAGTGTTATTACTATCATATTTTTCGTTATGTTATGAATCAAGAAATCTACAAAGAACTTTTTGATCAATAGCTCCGTCACACTGAAGTATGATAGTTGCCATAATGTTTATGTTTATGTGTGACAATATTTTGAGTTCTTGGGTGCTAATGTTCCAATTTTAAAACAAAACAAAAAAAAAAAAGCGGGAATCGGACATGTCTATGTAACAGACTTGTTTCATAAATTTCATGAGGTTAATTTGTAGCTACAATGTGATAACCTAAATTTTGTCTAAACAAAGTCATAATCTCAGTGTTTCTTGTGAGGATTAAATGAATGTAGCAATGCATTGTACTGTAGGACGTTTCTTATTTTCCAAATTTAGTCAAACATCATCTAGTCGAGAAGATATAACGTTAATCCTAAATTGAAGCTCAATAGGAACATTTTAGTATCAATCGTTTCCACCAATAGATTGTTTTTTTTATTTGTCAATTCATGTAATGCATATTAACCTTTTTTTTTGCTTCATTTTAATTTGAATAATCCTCAATGTATATAGATCTATATCCCATATCATGCCATATGGCCTTGAATCTGCAAGAAAAACACATTTGAAATTAATGAATTTAAAAAAAAATTCCGGGGGTCTACCGAAAACTGGAAAGCATGGCAAGGGGTCTATGAGACAAAAAAGTTTGGGAACCACTGCTCTAGTTGCTTATAAATGTAAACGATCCTCTATAAAGAGCTGATATTTTATATGATTATTGGTATTTAATTAGTATTTTTGTTGTGAAATAAAAATAGTATATTTTTATTTTTTACTAATTATTTTTGTTTAACACAACTTTCATGCTAATAGCTCAGTACGCTATGGTCCAATCACTTTTATGGACCAGTGGGTTAGGGGCTATTTCGGAGAAGGTTTTCATGCTTCCTTTTCAAAGCTTTTTTTTTTCAAGTTGCATGAGTTTGAATTCGACCTCAATGTCTCTAGCCTCTATTATGGAAGGCCAACATGCTAGCCACTGAACTATACAAGATGTAATAAGAATAGAAGGTTTATAGACTACTAGCGAGGCGATTTCTGTCTTTTGAGTCTCAACTTGATCAAGTTTTGTGAAATCATGCTTCGTTGTCTCTAGAGACAACACTTTTGTGGCTAAAAAGCAGAAATATAGTGCTCCGCCTTCCAGTTGATTATGTCAGCAATTCTAGTTAACAAGAGGAGGTGGTCGGTCGTTCTTAGAGACCGTTAGGCTGTAGGCAGAATGGAGCGTCTCAAAGATCACGTGTGTCCAGCGTCAGGGTATCTTTGTATCTTTTCTGAAAGCTCCAATCACCATAGACAACCGTCTGGATAAGGCCCAAAGCGCTTTTGGTTGCTTCCAAATGAGAGTAGGGCAGAATAGATCTCTTCACCTACCAATGTCTCGAACGCTTCCATCAGACGTGCCTTCGCTCCGTAATGAATATATACTTACCAGACTTCCTTACAAATAGCCATCTTGGGCTGGAGGGCTTGGTAGTGTGTCGAAGGACTATTTACCATTTGCCAGCTGGGTCAGGTTAAACACCTACCAAGGATGGGGTTTGACCGCAATCCAAATTCGATTTTATTATTTGGCGAGTTTAAAAGAAGATTTATTAAAAGAGGTGCTCCCAGGAAGCGCTATAAAGACCAACTCAGGAACGATCTTGCCCTCACTAGCAAAGGAGAAAGTAGAAAGAGAATCTGAAGAGCTGGCAGAAATATCGAGAGACACGCATTTAAGACCGAAAGAAAAGCTCTGTGTTTGTGGTGATACGTCGTCTGTTCCAGACGTTTTTAGACAGTCTGCCATAGGATGCACTGGCTTGGCGATACGCAGGTCGATTCCATTATCGATATTTCCGTTTCTGGAGAGTGTGCTACCAAGATATGTGAATCTGTCCACTGCATTTATATCATGTCCATTTATCTCGATGCTTGGATCCGAGTAGGCTTTCCCAGGAGCAGGTAAATATAAGACTTCAGTCTTTTTTGTGTTAATGGTAAGGCCAAAGTTTGAGCATGCTCTTGAGAAGTCACTGACGATGCTCTGCAGATCATTTTCAGAGCAGGCATTCAGTCGTCAGCAAATAGAAGTCCCTGATTACTGCTGATTTTATTTTTGACTTTGCTTTGGGTCGCCTCGGGTTTAATAGGCCACCATGAAATATGTATGTTATATTTATCCCAATGTTGTCCTTATTTGTGAATGCATCTGTCAGCATAGCAGAGAACATGATACTGAACAGTGTAGGTGCTAGGACACAGTCTTGTTTTACCCCGTTTGATACTTCGAAGGGCTCTGATGGTTCTCCACTTTCTTGGATACGAGCCTTCATGCCATCATGAAATAGTCTCACCATGGTTATGAATTTTTGCGGGCAACCATACTTTGACATAGTCCTTCTCTGCTAACAGTGTCGAATGCCTTAGGTCGACATATATAGAGAAGAGAAATACTGCACTCCTTCTTAATCTTCGCATTCATAGACAATACCTTTTATTACTATAATGATAAATATGTTAATAAACATAAAAACAATTTTAAAATCTACCCCATACTGTTATACAACAACTAATAACCTACAGACATTTTTAAAAATGTATTAAAAATTAGCAAAGTTAAAAGTATGAGCAAAGAAGATTTGCATAAACATGTTCCAATTGTACAGTCAAAATTTATAAATATTATAAAATACCAATCAAATATAAATGGAAAGAACTTTATGAAGAATTTAAAGCAATGAAATGGTTACCATTGAAGTTGATTGAAGTCCTGGAATATATTGGTAGAATTAATCAATCCACCTCTTGCTCAAATTCAGTTGTTGTACAGCGAGTCTGTTCTAATTGTACCAATGTCAGTGACTAGCAGCGAGCGATCATTTTTTGTTTTAAATGAAGTTGTTCAAAGTTTCACCATGTCACAAGGAAGACTAGCACAGCGAGCACTGAAAGCAATGAGGAACTGGATTCAATTTCTTGTTTTACTTCAACGCATTAAACAATAAGTTAATAGTTTTGTTTTTGTTGTTTTTTCTCTGTAGGAACTTATTGTAAAAGTGTGTTTTTATTTGAGATTTATACAGCGAAAACTTGTATTGAGAATATGTTATCAATAAATGTTCATCTGTTTACATATGCAGCTTTACATACTGTATCTAGATACAATAATAAGAAACTTAATCTAGAAACAAAACATAGGGACGCATTTTTTGTTTTCGCACACAGGGGACCACAACCCTCGCGGCGGCCCTGGACAGCACTCTAAAGTTTCACTACAGCAAACACACAGTCATGCACCATGACAACGTCCCGCTATGTCCACCGTAACGAAGCGTGGCCGAGCGATCAAAGGTGATCGCCTCATGCGTCAGTCTCTCTCTTGACGTGAGTTCAAATCCTTACGTCGACTAACCATTTTTACACACATTCTTTTTTTAAATGAACAAGACCAGAGTGTTAACAGAAGTGAAAAGGGGGGGGGGGGGCTAGTCACCCCCCAGTCTCCTCCACCCCATCCCCCATGACCTACTTTATAGTGTCAGATACGTTCCATACAGTAAATCCATACACAAAAATAAAGTGACAAAAAAAAACGTAACATGTATGCAAAGGCAACACCCACAGCCACACAAGTGGTTTATCAAGTAAACAACGCTGATTATTTCACTCAATGGTAAACATTATCTCCCTCACCCCTTTCTTCTCAACTTTGTCTATTTTATGCTCTTATTCCTCCCCCCCCCCCTCTATTTTTTTCCATTCTTGTTTTTAAAAAAATAAATATCTCGTTATTTAAAAGTTCTAGAGGTAATTTTATGTAGACCAACAAATGATTATCGGAAGTAGATTTATCCTAATGAGATGTCCCAGAGCTTTGATTCTCTCCCTGTAATATTGACTGCACTGTTGTATGTTTTTGTTGTTGTTGTTTTTAAATGTCAACCGCGCAAAATGAAAGACCTTATTCTGTTTAATAACGTACACATACTGTCAGAGTTTATCATCGCTCTACAAGTTGCAAATTAAAAGTTTTTTCTTTCTTAATGCGAGTCATATGATATTTACTGAGGCTCCGTATAATCTTCTAAACTATAAGTATACGTCTAGATTTCTGTTAGCGATCTATAGGCAACGCGCGTTTCTGTTCTGGTGTCAGCCAATGTAGACTACTTGTAATGAAAGAATATACAAGCTATGAGAACTAGCAAAGAATTAGTTCTAACATGAATCACATATCTTAATGTTACAAAAAACAAAACTTGAGAACTCTATACACAAAATAAATCTTTATTTCCTATATAGCATTATACTAATTTTTTGTACGTACTGTGTGTAAACACTTCACGATAACGGAATTTTCATGTTGTTAATGTTACAATTTTATTCAAGATTAATAATATAATACTCAGGGAATAGGTATTACATTTAAAACTAAATTTTAAAAAAAAATTCTAATCAAAGTACCGTTAAAAAATGCCAGAAAGAATAATTATAAATACTACGATAGCATCAATCAAATCTGAGTTAATAGACAGTTCAAAGGTCAAATATTTTTTATTTATTAATCACACAGTGTTATCGTCCTTACTGTGTTTCTTTGAACTTGGCGGTGACATGGTGAGCGTTCTAGTGTTTATCAAGCAAGGACTCCATAGCTCCATCAATGTCAGCTTTGTGGCGCTGTCCCTCGTTGACTTTGTCAAGTGTTTGTTTTACATCTGGATGAACATCTCAGTGCTAAACGTCGTGTTCGACCTCTTTCACGTTTTTCCTGTCCTCGACGCCTACTATTTGACCGCTGCCTGGCCGATAGCGCTGACAGAGAGAGTCTCTCTCTTCATCACAGCTTACTTAACGATAGAAAGATATCTGAGCGTAGCGGCGCCGCTTCACGTGAAGAAATTGATCACTTACAAGAAAACCACAGCCGTATTGATAGTCATAGTGATCTCCAATGTTTCGACAGTCATTCCAATCTACATTTCTTCCTCTTTAGACTGGAGATTCTGGCCACAATTTAACGCGACGCTCTATAGTGTTTACCTTAAAAGCAACAGAGAAGAATTGGAAGACATCAGCTTCGCGTTTCATGCCCTCCTAGAGCTATTCAGCTTATGTCTCATCATTCTGTTTAATTTTCTCCTCATTCTGCAGCTCAAGCGACAGTCCAGCTGGAGACTTAGCAAATCTTCATCCATTGTTCTTAAAAAAAACATCTTTGTCAACAAAGACGCCAAAGCCAAGAAAATGGTCATCACTTTAGCTGCCCTCACATCTGTCTGTCACTTACCCGCTGTGACGGCCTCCATGACGACTGACTTTGTCAGAGAGTATAGGATCTACGGGGCCTATGGGCCTCTTGTAAATGTTATATTTTCATTTACTTTTCTGTTTGGAAGCATAAGCTCTGCCGCAAAAATCGTTATCTTCTATACCACGAGCTCCACTTTTAGGGTGACATTACATAAACTTTGTTGTTTGAAAAACATTTCCCCAAAATAAAATGTATTTGTCATTTTCAAATTTATTATTTCGTGCATAACCATACTCACACTATTAAATTATTTTTTTTTTTTGCTTTTATTTGACCAATTTCTTGAACTCCAGGATTACCAGGTGGGCCCTGCAGCTACCCTTATAGACGTTTCTCGTGTGAAAGGAGATGAACATATTTTGACAAACCTGTGCTTCAGAATATTGTGGCTATTATCCAGAATTCGTTGATGTTTTAATATAATTATGATGCATGTAATTTGTATATGTATAGTCTGGCACTTATTGCTTATTGCTGGCACTTATAATTCACTTTGTCTGTCTGTTTGGTACAAATCAGAACACGTGATTTCTTCCAGTTTCCTTTCTCAGAGTTGAAACTTTGCACAATTTTTCATTGTTACTAATTATAAGGCTTGTCTTCGAGTCCGAAGATTAGTGAGGAATGCAGTATTTCCCATGGCTGCGCAGTCCCAGCTGTAACTTACATATTTTGCCACATCCAGGGCAAGCATAACCATTGTCCGCAAGCGGTTGATTTAGATTTTCTTTTCGCCGTCTACGTTTGTCCTCGGCAGAAGATTTTCTTTTGGTCTCAAATGTGTATCCCGTGGCCTTCGTGAGTGACCTCCAGCTGTCTCGTTCTTAGGCTGCATGCAACCAGGTGCCCTCTTCTATGTCAGCCAAGGAAAGTTACGCCTACGCTGGTCTTTGAAGCGTTTCCGTGGGGCGCCTCTGTTACGTCACGTCGACCACCTTTTAGCTCACCAAAAAAGACTGCCTTTGGCATACGTTCGCCTCCCATACGGGATACGTGTCCTGCGCCGCGTAACTGTCGGACCAAAAGAAGTCCCTCTATACTGTCCATACCGGCGTTCGCAGAGGACATCGCTGTTTGTAGTGCGGTCTTGCCACCGTATGTCCATGATGGAGCGCAAGCATCTTTGGTAGAAGCGCTCAAGAAGTCTTAGATGTTTCCTGTATAGTGTCCATGTCTCAGAGCCATACAGAAGGGTTAGTTGTTACTAACAAAACTCAATAAGTTGAAAGAAAAACCAAAATTAGTTAATTCATTAATTTCGTTTACTGGCGAAAAGAGAAACTGTATCTTATAAGAAAACTTACAATATTGATAGATAATGGCTGTAGATAAGTAGATAAGATTTGTTTTTATAAGTTATATATATATATATATATATATATATATATATATATATATATATATATATATATATATATATATATATATATACTGCTTGTTATGTGATATGAGAGATGGCTGAGACGGATTTTAAGAGTCAGATACACAGACCGGATCTCAAACAAGGAAATCCTTTGCCGAACTGGGAGTCGAACACTTAGTGAGGTTGTGACTGAGCGTCGCATGAGGTTTGCGGGACATGTTCTACGTCAAAATGAATTACGCACACCAAGAGTTGCGATAACATGGAAGCCAAAACGAGGAAAGCGCAAACAGGGACGTCCTCGTATTACCTGGCGACACACCTTCATGGAGGACCTCAGAACAGTGGACACCAGATGGGAAGAGGCTTCAGACATTGCCAGTGACAGATCATTATGGAGACAGCTTGCCGCCCAATGCGCCGAACGGCGCGGGAGGACCTAAGTCTAAGTCTAAGTCTAAGTTATGTGATATTATTATGAATGTACTGTGTTGAGAGATTAGTATCGCCTTTCATAACATGTCTTAGTGTGACACCAATCGTCATAGAAGGCCTAAACACTGACCTGGAACGTTGCAAACTGTGGGCAGTGGAGACCACTTGCTCGTTGCCACGTCGTACAGAGCTGTGAGGTGGCAACGAGCTAGTGGTCTCCAGCGACCACAGATTGTGACGTTACAAGTCAGTGTTGATGCCTACTAGTCTATAACGATTGGTCTTGCTAACGGACTAAACTTTATTTTTCTTTGCGCTGTTAGTTTTGAGTTGAGTTGTTCGCTTCGGCCGAGTGCCCCGATTGCATGTTCACTGATTGTTTGCACTGATTTCTTCAGTGTTATCTGTTAGTTGTTATTTGGACTACTGGGCTTGTCCTCTCAAGATCCACTAAGGGAGAGAGAGAGAGGGGGAACGTGCACAATGGAAGCATTTTTCAATGTTTGTTTTGCACACTTATTGACACATTGGGCACCTGAAGTCTTTGTTGACACGACAAATCGTTCACAGACTATTCGTTCACCGACAAATTGTTCACGACAAATCGCTCACCGACAAATCGTTCGCCAGTCACTCATTCATCCTTTATATCGTTCACCGAAAGCTGGTTTACCGCCCGACTACTTCTTCGCCAAAACCGACTTTTGGTTTACGAAAAATGGTTCACTCGACAAATGGTTCACTGACAATTGGTTCACCGACTAATCGTTCACTGGACAGTAAGATATTGTAAATATTCTTGTTTCCATCCACCAACAAAATCAGATCGCAGTCAGAACGGTCTGTTATCTTGTGTTTACTTTATAGTTTCATAAGTTCAAATGTTTTCAATAAAGTTTTTATGTTTCATTAAATCCATCTTTAGTGTATTATAACTGTTCTTTTTTTGTGTGTTTCACTTGTCATTTATTGTGTTCTGTCATGTCGACTGAACGGCAGAGTGAAAGTCGAGTGTTGGGGAGGGGGGGGTGGACCAGGGCAATGATAGAACGTGACTGTTTTCTACTATACAAGAATAATAGCATCGAAACCAGGGGTGGGCTGTCTATATTGGATTACGAGAAAATGCCTGGTGGGCCTTGGGACCGCCGTTAAATGGGCCACTTTGAATGACAGTGAGTCAGTAAATCTATTATATATTTTTAAAAGCCCTCATTCACTAATTCTCCCACTTGCCAAGCCTTAAAAAATCTGGGCTAAAAGGTAAAGTGATCTAGAATTCACAGTCCGGCAGTGTTTGGGAGGGCGTTTTCAAGTGGACCGCTCCATTTAAATGTAGTATATAACCCAAAGACCAAAAAAATATCACAGTAAATGAGACTATTAAGGCCGAGAGTTGTGGGGGAGGAGTGAGAGATTAAAATGCTAATCGAATTGAATGGCCGATCCAATTTAATCTAATAGATACTGGCCAAAGGAATGCATGATGAGCTTCTATAAGACATTGATTTGTAAACAATGTATCATCGACCAGTTTGTTGATGTACTCGGTAGTAAGACATTTTTTTATGTCGTTTCCTTTTCAAGTGTTATATTTTACTCCTTTAGTCATTTCAGAGCATTTCAAAATCATGTAATACAGTTAAATCAAATAATCATATAATAATACAAAACTATTCGGACTAATTAAGATTGCGAATGCACTGTATTTATTTATTGAGGTCCCCCAAAGCCTATTAGCCTATTTTCCCGTAGATATAAAATAGGTTACGTCCACATTGAGCTCATGTTTTTGATGCTCTATCCAACTTGACATGTTATGACGACAGCTACGAATAAATAACTATCTTATGGCACACAAGTTAAGGGCCGAGTTTGGCTCTTAGCACACACCCCCGCCCCACCACCGTCTGATACCCATGTATATATTATGATTGAAATAGGATATGTAAGGATATGAAACTGAAGTTCTCTGCTCCAAAGTGGTTTTAAAAAAGAACATAGCCGCTTGTATTTACTTTGTATAAATTGAGAATGAGGTTTGTACAAATTAGTTAATTGACCTTCCACATAAACTAGTCTGTATTTAACTTTGGATTAATATCCACTAGTAAGTGATGTGGATAAGTTTCAAAACTCATATAAAAAAGAACATTTTACAATCTCTATTGACTACATTTGATTTTTAAAATATTGCATATTGGAAACACTCAACGTTATAACATGCAAAGCAATTTCTAGACATTTGCAATTTTACATCAAGCATTTGTTTTATTTATGTTACTATTCATCTTTACCTGTCCCTTATTCTATTGGACCGTTGGGACATCCCACAAGACCGTTCTTCTCTGCCTTTGATAGAATCTCTTTCGGTAACATTCCCGTCCATTCTTTTATATTGTCTTCCATCGCTTCATCTTCTTTTTCCTTGTACTGTTCCCTGAAGGAAGGTTTTTGCGCGCCCTAAGAGCCCTTTTAATTTAACGTCCTTGACATTGCTCAAAATCGAAAACTGTATCTCCAATAGTAAAGTAAAAATTTGACACAGACATTTACATTTTTACATATAGCGACATCTACATTTAAATCACATGTGTGGACATAGAGGCAAATGGCGCCAAAAAAGTATGCTACAATCTTAGTTGACTAACCAATGAGAATGAAAACTCTGAATCCTCTGCTGCTATACTCAAATATGGGAAAGGCTTCGGAAGTCAGCCCCGAGGATATGGTGATCCTTAAAGAACCTGCAGCTTACATTGCTACATGAAAGAACCTGCTGCTGATACCAAAATGTATCGGATACTCGCAGATCCTTTGGACACATGGGCTTCGTGAAGAGGGACATTCTGTTATTTTTCCACTATGTCCATTGATCCTATGAGCGTCGTAACTTGCGTTAAATATCTCAGGTATAAAACGATAAATCGAACTAGATCTAATTCGAGTTATTCACAATCATCGCAAGAAAGGTTTCCGCAGCATAGAGCTAGCCACGAAGGTTCTTCTTAGTAGTCATGTTAACTTTTATCACATATCATTCTGCCATACTTTCACACAACACAATATGAAACACGTTCTGTATTGGCCTAGCACAGTGATGCCCAAACTACGGCCCCCGGGCGATGTCCGGTCCGCGACGTGGTACCATCCGGCCCGCCGCAACGTCGGCACTAAGTGTGGAAATCTACCTTCCAAACAGAAAAAGTTAAAAAAATGTATCTTTACCTACGTTTGGGCCCTCACATTTCTCTGATGGATTGGTATCATGATCTTTAACATTTGTGTGTTTATGAACATGATAATAGGCCAACATATTTATTTTATAAAGAAAGTGTAGCTGTTTGATAAAACAACAACATAAAAAAGGCATTATAAAATTAATATGGTGGCATTCTGGGTTCGAGACGCGAATAAAAATTGTTAAACTATGCTTAGATATTAGAGGATCCATGGAAATATTTATCAAAAAGAGACCACAACGTGAGCCTGTGTTGCTCAGATTTAAGTAGAGAGATAATGATAGTTTCAGAATAATTTCATTTCATTTTATAACTTTTCGTTCTTGTGGCCCGCGAGACGAGTGTAGGAAATTATAAAGGCCCGCGGGCCGAATTAGGTTGGGCATCACTGGCCTAGCATAATAAAGTTGTACACATCATAAACGTACTCCACACTTTGTAGAACAGGACAAAAAGTTTTAGATTACTGTCGAATAGAAATATCACTCCAAGAAACTTATACACACTTAGTTTCCCCTTTCAAACCTTGCGATCTATAGGGGTCCATGTGTTTCTTTGAGCAGGGTGTCATGTGGCTAGCACAACGACCAACCTCCTTTACTTTCCCCAACGAAAATCGTGTAGGCCTACTCATTAGAGTTGGGTGGACTCAGGAGTGCCCTAAAAATCCCAAAATTCAAAATCCCATTTCACCGAGATTGGAACACAGGACCCCAGGTTCGGAAACCAAACGATTAACCGCTCAGCCACTGTATGACTTCGCTACACGCAAGGCTCGTAAAGTTCCTGGGATAACTCTATCCGCAGAAATAAGAGAGTGATCTTTCCTTTACTTCTTCTTCTCGTCCAAACTCTTTAAAAAAAAAAAAGCAAAGCTTATCTAAGGGAAAAATATTTCGCACTCACAACTATTTCTTGAAATAATCTGTGACTACTGAAGGATTGATTTCCCTTGTTGGTATCAGACAAATTGACTAATTGTGTTTTTTTTTTTTTTAATTGATTCATGTTTTGTGTACAAACCTTTTACCAGACAGACAGAGTGAGTTGATATAAGCTTTGTAAAAAGCAAGCATTTAATGAAATGAAGTAGCAACAGCGCCAAGAGGCTGATATTAATAGAGCTATGCAGCCTTGCTTTATGACGACTGTGATACTAACAATGGTACGCCCAATCTCAAATACACACAACACTGACGCCAATACTGAGAGGTTGACGAATAAAATGTACCTTGCTTTTAACATGTGTCGAATATCAAAGCTATAACAGTTACTATTCAAGCTACATTCCTTGATATACCTTTTGTCATCTGTACAATGCTTAAATTGGAGCTGCATGGAATGGGTTTGAGTCAGCCAGTAAAAACCTGTTACTTAGTAGCAGGGGCGGACTGGCTATATGGGCTAATGCCCAGTGGGCCGGTACTCAAATGGGCAGGTAGGGCCACCGAAAGGGTCCCAATGACATTTATGAAAGTTTACATTTTTCTTTTAACATTCTCTTCTAAAAGTGACCACCTTGAGCGTCGTGTTTAAAAAAAATCCTTAACAGACTCGTCAATGTAATACTGATTTAATTTTAACAAATTTTCCAAATTAATAGTCTACATTCGCAGACAGCGGTACTTGTAGGCTTCATCCTTTTAGGGCCTACACACTTAGCGATTAAAAACCAAAATAAGGCCTATATTTCTTATAAAGATATAGAATCCACTATATGCAGTGTATAGTTATCGATAGATTATCAAACTTAACATGATTGTAAGTACAGGTAGGCCTATAATTGGATGTTCATCATATGATATACAATGTATGGGCTGGATTGTATAGAATTGACCGGGCCGATTTCGACACAGAGTCCGCCCATGCTTGGAAGAGCTCAAGTCATAGATGATTAACAAGCATGACTAGACCTAGGGATACACGTAGAACGTAATCATTTTCTTTTTTGAAGTAACGTCTGTATTTTATAAGATAAGATATATTTGATAAAATATTCAGAATCTTGCAATGTTAATAATAATAATATAGCAAACGTCTTTAAGTTTACAAATTAAAGATGAGTGCAGACCCAACTGTGACCTATATATGTTGTCACATTTAACGCTGACAAATCCGTTTCCTTCGGCAGTAGCATTCATTTGGTGTCAGTTTGAAAACCGTTAGACAACGTGATCAAACTTTTATCTTGAAAGAAAAAGGGATCGGATTTAGTTTTGTAAAATTATAGTTAAGATTCTTTCTAAAGTGACAAGATTATTTTTTGTACTTATAGTTTAATTATTTGTCACAATGACAACAAAAATTCTTTTTGAGAAAATAGTTTTTACCAACTATTTTGAATCTTGACTAAAATATCTAAATACTCTTACGATAAAGTGCTTACATAGTTTAAACCAATCTTTTATCTTTGTATGATATGCATTATAGTACTAATTGAAGATAATAATGTAGATTATTATTATTATTTTAGAAATAAATTAATTTTCACTCACTGGCACTGCCAGAGTCGAGCTTCGTTAAAGGGAAACAAAATTTATTGTAGTCTCTTAACAGTGTCCACTGAGAAATTTTCTGGTGAAGTGGCAGCTCTGCAGCAGTACTGCTTTCAGACAGGCAACAAGAATATTCTTAGGAATGTTAAGGGCCTGGAAGGTAACACTGCGAGGTCAATTTTCACTATCCCCTCAGTTGATATTACAACTTCCATAACCGCCTAATCTCCAAGCTTAGGTTCCCATATTCTTTTTTTTTTTTCATTTAGGTTTTCCTTATACTATGGGATAGTGGTACGGCGATGTCAATGATGGTAGCGTTTTGTTGTTGTGTTTTTTTTGTCAATAAACAGTAGATCAGGGCGATTATTATAACTATTACTATTTATTATTATTATATTATTGTATTCTATAAAAACTTTCCAATTCTCTGCCCCTGCCACGATCGAGAGTCATGAAAACGAAAACAGACTTCCCTGTAGCCCCCCCGCCCTCCCCCCCCCACACACACACACACAAGAGTGTCCAGTAAGAATTGTTTCTGATGATATGACAAGTCTGCCACCCTCTGAAAGATAATGAGAATCTTCCTAGGAATGTTCAGGGTCACAAAGTCGTCTGCGAGGTCAGTTATCACCTTCCAGTTGGCTGATATCACAATTGGAATTCTTGAAATTTTAGTTAGTCTTACGTCTCGTACTCTCCAAGCTAAGGTTTGTGTATATTTTCTTGTGATCATGTGTGTTTAGTATTATCATTGTTGAGTTGATGATGAAGACACTTATTAGGGCTACCTCTGCCAGTTTGTTTCCTTTAGGTGAATACAACCAGTCAAAAATAAGAGCATTAGAAAGAATGGAATTGTATTTTTTAAGTAGTGTTAAAGTAGCGTTAATTTAAAAAAAAAAAAGATGTTTTTGGACAACTCAGTGAACATAGAATACAAAATCATAGAGTTGATTACCGAGAGTAGATATCAACAGGGTAATAACCAAATTAAACAGTGGTGGGAGATTCAGTGTCGATAATTAAATCTTAGCTTACAGTATATATAGCTTTCATGTTTCGGTACTCTCAATTTTGAAATGTAATGGCCATAGTTTGTTTAAATTCTTTGTATTTGGGGAATGTGGTAAGTATTTAATGAGATGATTTAAAATAAAACAAAGGGGGTGGGGCGGGTGAAAATAAAAAGTTTAGATGGGGGGTAGGAGGGGGGGGGAGAGACCTATGTTTATTTCTACTGACAACAATCAATAATCTCCTGCTTGAGGAGAGTTACTCCTTTTGTCTTGTGTTTTTCCTCTATCAATCTTGAGTGTTCTCCCTTTCATTAGCCTTATTTATCAGGGACCTAATTGATGTTTCTGTATATATTTCTGGGGAAAGTGGGACACTTTGCCTTAACCTTTGTTGTTACTTTGATGCATGGACTCATTATTAAGTTAAAATGCTGTGCACATTGTCATCTTAAGCTACCCCTCCCACTTTCTTTGTCTTTTTTTTAAAACTATTTCTCAAAGCCCTCCATCCATTTCGACCCAAGAAAAAAAACACACAAAAGTGAGATTTACGTGTTTGGGATCAATAGATGCTGAGAGATTTCAATTAAGATTGACCCAGTGATGACCTGAAATTAGCCACTACTAAGATGTACACCAAGCCCTCACGTTTGTTAAGTGACTTTAATGTCTGCATACTACTATCGGCGTGCACCCCATCATTGAGAGAACAAAACAAAACGCAATGAATTTAATGTAAACTTAAACAAATGATCACAAGAAAACTATTGAACACAAATGTAATGTACACTAAATTACAGTCTCCTACCCACCTCACCCCCCCCCCTTTTTTTTTGGGGGGGGGGATGTTCCAGTGTCATTAAGTATGACATCCGCATAGTAAGGTAATCCAGACATTTCGGAAATCAAAGATGTTTTCAATGTTGGACATATTCTCTCAAAGACCATCATTAGTTTCAAAGCTATGCATTAAAATTGTTTGAATTTGCTTTTAATGTGTGTCACGTGCAATAATTAGTCGGATATTTTAGCTTTCATTTTCTTAGTAAATAACAGACAAGATCCAATATCCCCACAAGAGCTGAACATTTTAGTTTCACTCTTATGTTTAATAACCTAAAATAAATGTGTCTTCTGTAAGTTGACTCTAGATTGAGTTGAATCTACACTGAGTAGAATATAGATTGAGTTGACTATAGATTGAGTCCTCTAGATTGAGTCCTCTAGATTGAGTCCTCTAGATTGAGTTGGCTGGGGCCCATGTGGTAACTGATTCTATGAACTTGATATTTCAGTCCAAACAGACAGTAATGAAGTACTGAATTCTTAAAACCATTATTGACAGAATAGACATTTTTGTGCAATTTTACACGAGATCTTTAAATCCAAACTTCAAGTAACCCTTGAGTTGGCATACACTAATAAAACAAATCTTTGGTTTCTGTAGTACGAGATTAGGTGATGATAAATAGGAAAGAGAACTAGAGAAGAAGCGCTTGTATCAATAATAATAATAACAAGAAGAAGAAGAATCTATATTATCCGTGAGGAAATGTTATATAATTTTGCTTAACAAGAAAATAACAATACATGATTAGAGCAAACATTCGTACAACATTACATACGATAATTACAACAGTAAGTTCCATAGTGTTCAAAGATTTGATTGCCAAAGGAACAAACGAGTTTTTCTGTCTATTACTTTATAGCTGCGTTCATTCTGCAAGCTTCAGGAGTTTCTTCTTCACTTTGACCTAGTTCTGTGAAGATGAGCGAAAGCGTATTTCCAAATAAGACTTCAGCACCGCCAGTGCAAGCGTTATTACTGGATATCAGTCAAGCAGTCTACATTTTATTTATGAACCAAACAGTGTTATCGTCCATGTTGGGGTTTTGTGAGCTCGGTAGTAACATAGTCAGTATTACAGTGTTCATAAGACAAGGCATGCACAGCTCTATCAATATCAGCTTCGTGGTGCTCTCTCTTGTGGATTTGATCAAATGTCTGTTTATACTCTGGGTCAGCCTCTCCGTGTTGAATGTAGTGTTTGGCTTCTACTTCCCTGTCTTTGACGTCTACTCGGTCATCTCGGCCTGGCCGATTGGGATGATTGAGCGCATCGGCCTCTTCATCACCGCCTTCGTAACGATAGAGAGATACTTGAGCGTCGCTGCGCCGCTGAATGTGAAGAAGATAATCACGAGTCGAAGAGCTTTGGCCATACTGATTGCTATTATCGTCCTGCACGTTTTAACGATCATTCCGCTGTATTTATCTGTGACACTGGGCTGGAGGTTCTACCCAGGGATGAATGTCTCTCTGTACAGTGTGTTTTACAAAAGCAACAAGCAGGAAATGGAAGAGGTCGCGTTCACCATGTACGCCATCTTCCAATTCATCAGCATATGCCTCATCATTCTCTTCAACTTCCTTCTCATTCTGCAGCTCAAGCGCCAGTCCAACTGGAGGCTCAGTAAATCTTCCGCAATGGTACTCAAGAAAAACGCCTTGCTCAACAGAGAAGCCAAGACCAATAAGATGGTCATCACGGTAGCCACTATTACCTTGCTATGTCATATACCAGCTGTAACGATCTTTATGACAACCGATTTCGTCAAGGAGTTACGAGTGTACGGGGCGTACGGACCACTTATGAATGTGTTGTTTTCATTCAGTTTTTTGCTCGGGAGTATTAACTCTTCTGCCAAGATTTTTATCTTCTACACGATGAGTTCCAAATTTAGACTGACATTCAGACAAATTTTTGGAAAAAAAAAAATAAAATAAAATGTCAGTCTCTTGTTTGTTGTTGTTTTTATTTCCAAATCATATTCCTGTTTCATGTGTGCACAATTGTAGCACAGTTGTACAATTTTTTGATAACCTACTATCAACTTAAGTTTTATTATGCAAAATGCGGAACGCCTTTTAAAAAAAAAAAATTAGATAAATGTATGTTGTTTAATTTTCCTTCTTTCAACGCCAGGGCCATGTATAAGATAAGATAAGATAAGATAAGATAATTTTATTGATCCAATCAAATGGAAATTCAGTTTGTCTACCATTGACAATATCAGCTTAACTACTGTATAATAACAGTATAGATGAAAAATTCGAACAACATTCACACATGAAACACATACACATTCACAACCAGCGCTTTATGAGTTTGACTTCTATGTACTTCTCGATGACGACAGCTGATCTTTTAACACTCTGACCAAAAGTGGGATAAAGGAGTTTTTGAATCTTTCTGTTTTAGTCCTAATGGAAAGGAGACGACCACTTCGCTCAGATCTTATGTAACAGTGGTTTAATGGGTGCAGGTTGTCCCTGTCACAGTGTTGAGTGTGTGAGAGTCATTAGATTCATAGTTGTCATCAAAGCTCACCGATAGACTTGACAGAGACCAGACGAAGGTTAGGACAATGTCAGTTAGGTGTTTGTCTTGTAGAGAGACTGATATGTGGGTCGGGACAGACATTAGTAATGTTAGTTTAGGTGTAGGCTAGATACTCAGCCTATATAGAGAAGAGTTGGGACACAGCGCCATGTAGTGTTAGCAGGGGCGTGTGTCGTATGCTAGGCGTTCTCTGGTGAACGACACATACAGACATTGGGAGCAAGTCGCCGAGGTTGGCTCGCGATCTTGGCTCCAAGAGGTGTGAGTTGTTTGCCAGAGACAACATGTAGGAATTAATTCTTAAGGACCAGGAGTGACAGTCTTGGCGACTGTCTGAGGCTTAGTGACATTCTGACGGTCAGAGACGGTAGATCTATATATGGTGTATCCTTGCCTGCTACGCAAGGGGATATCACTCTAGTATTGAGCGGACTGTGACGTTGGGTTCCAGGATCCGTGCAGAGACTAGAGAGAGAGAGAGAGAGAGAGACAAGAGAAATGGAAAGTTCATCGTGACCTACAGCCAAGCATCAATGTCTATGTGATTATTAACTTTTAATTCTAGAATCACATGAGTTAAACTTTATAATAGTATTTTAATTAATAACTTCTTTGTTGTTCTTTTTACATATTAGACTGTCGTATTATATGTAACTATAGATGTTAATTAAATATTTATTTTTCGTATGCAAATTTGTGTCCAGAGATCATGATTTATATCATTATTGAATATTGTGGTCTTTAATCCATAGTCATCTGTGATGTGTTTGTTTTATCAGTTAAATTACATCAGTAAGAATCATCCTAGACGTATAGCCATCAAGAGCTGATATCAAGTTCGTGACAATTGGGGCCTCGTCTAAAGTTTTATTTTAATTTTTTACGACACTTTAATGATGTCTGGGGGCTAGTGAATAACTGGGACCTGTTATTTTTCTTTAAGTGAAAATACTTTGGTTATACTTGATATAGTATTGACATTCTTCTTTATCCAGCAAAGTATTGAGAGAATTGTATTTTGCTTGTAAAGGTTTGGATGAATATTCACTGCTTAGAATTAGCATGAAGTAGAGTTTCTGTTTACGCCTGTTGTAATACCATGATAATATTTTTCAAGATTTTTTTTTCTACAATTTGTTTTTCTGCCTAGCATTTGTTGTGGTACAGGTGAATTGGCTGTTTGGCAGTGGACGCCACACATGATCTATTTTTAGACTGTCACTCCTGAGTCCTGCGCCCATTGTCTTGGGGCCTTCGTGTATCCACGGTTTGAGGGTAACGTAGTTATCTTCAGCGCGTGTTTTTTCAATGTTTAGGTAAGCTGTATGATGTAGTGAGATAAGGTGTAAGTTTTCTTGTTTTTATTTTTGATAGGGAGCTTAGGGATTTCATAGAGGTGGGATAGAAAGAGGTGGACATTATTTTTAAAGCATAATTACTGCACTGGGCAGTGTTACATTTATACTGTGCTTATACTGTGTTTTTGCAGGCAGACAGGGGCGAGTTATTGTTTGGAGAAGGTAGAAGGGGGTTGGACCTGTATGTTCGCGTTGGGCAAACGTATAGTGTCGTTGTCCTCAGTTATTTTTTTTCTTGCTTTTTAGCTTGTTAAGCTTTGTAGATGGTTAGCCAGGTGAGCAGTACTGTTGGCCAGTTGTTTTTCTTGCCATTTTGGTGTTTTGATAGGCGGGATAGGGGGTTTGAGAGACAGACAAGGCGTTGGGTCATGTAGTGTCTACCCCACCCATGTATTTTAGTGATGCCTATCAAAGCTTGTAGTTGTTAATGGAAGTTTTGGAATTTCGTTTCCAGTGCCATGCGAGAGGGCAGGGACATTTGTTTATCTTCTCCCTCTCAGTTGAGGTCGAGCGTTGATTTTTTTACCTGGTGTGTTCTTGTTGTATGGATTCATGGTAGTTAAGTCACAGGGTGACGTAATAATTTTTTTTTGTTGCGGCAAGAGTTGTTTTTTTTTACAGTGGGTCTCGAGTTTTGTTGGCCCTGGTTTCAGTTTTTGTATGCCGTCTATTTTTTTTTTATTTATTATTTTCTTGAACGTGTTGATAATAGTTGGCTATAGCTATATATAGAATATCCGACATTAGGTATGTCGTGGATTTTTTTTATTTTAGTGAGATGTTGCTGTGTTGACAGATCATCAGTTTATCAAGGTCATTTGATTAGTTTGTTCAACACTTGATAGCACTAAGATGTTAAAGTTTAGGCCTGACGAGCTTGAATTGGTATTGATTTTTTTTTACATAGATTTTTTTTTGTTGGCAAATATTTGAGCTTTAGCTGAGTTATGGCGATTAATGTACATGCTATCTAGGTAGTTCAGAAAATTGGCGTTTAAGGACATTTGTATCCAAGGTGGAACATGAGTTGTTTGTTGAAGAGTCAAGGGAGTCCTTCTAATGGGGGAGGGTGCATAACAGACACTGAAGTAAATGACAAAGCGTTGTTGTTGTTTTTTTATACGACATGTGTGATGGACACTGGCAATGAGTACAGCCATTTTACAATTTCTATTCTATTATAGGGATGCTAATAAATTTTGTATTTTCATTTTATTATCATTATGTTTTAGTTACTTATAGATTGAATTACACTGGTCTATATTTAGGTCGATAAATAATATGCAAGTGTAGTTTACAATCAGAAAAACTTTGTCCATGATTAGATGATATCATTTTTCTTTCTTTTAGTTTTATATTAATTCGTGTTTTACTTGCACTCGAGATTTGATTGGCAGAATTGCATTTTCACTTTGATGTATATTTTGTTTTGTAAATCTACTTGCAGAGATTCATGACTATATTATTTGATGTTTAAAGTTGAAGTTTGTGACAGTTGCAGTGCAGATATATGAGTTGGCGATGTTCACATGTTTATTTTGATTTTTCTTTCTTCTTAATTACAACCACTTAGTTAATGATTTCATAATCTTATTCCAGTGTGCTACAGTTGCCTTAAGACTTTGGTTAGCAATGCTGCATGTGTTCTTTAACTTTATTTTTATGTCTCAATATAGTTCCAGAATTTGTTCTCCAAATGTGAGGTGGTAGAGGCAGTTTAGACAGTTGCATTAGTGTGACTTTGGTTGCAAATATTGCAACAAAAGTCAAAGGAGAAGGGGAAGATGTCACAGTGTTGAGTGTGTGAGAGTCATTAGATTCATAGTTGTCATCAAAGCTCACCGATAGACTTGACAGAGACCAGACGAAGGTTAGGACAATGTCAGTTAGGTGTTTGTCTTGTAGAGAGACTGATATGTGGGTCGGGACAGACATTAGTAATGTTAGTTTAGGTGTAGGCTAGATACTCAGCCTATATAGAGAAGAGTTGGGACACAGCGCCATGTAGTGTTAGCAGGGGCGTGTGTCGTATGCTAGGCGTTCTCTGGTGAACGACACATACAGACATTGGGAGCAAGTCGCCGAGGTTGGCTCGCGATCTTGGCTCCAAGAGGTGTGAGTTGTTTGCCAGAGACAACATGTAGGAATTAATTCTTAAGGACCAGGAGTGACAGTCTTGGCGACTGTCTGAGGCTTAGTGACATTCTGACGGTCAGAGACGGTAGATCTATATATGGTGTATCCTTGCCTGCTACGCAAGGGGATATCACTCTAGTATTGAGCGGACTGTGACGTTGGGTTCCAGGATCCGTGCAGAGACTAGAGAGAGAGAGAGAGAGAGAGACAAGAGAAATGGAAAGTTCATCGTGACCTACAGCCAAGCATCAATGTCTATGTGATTATTAACTTTTAATTCTAGAATCACATGAGTTAAACTTTATAATAGTATTTTAATTAATAACTTTTTTGTTGTTCTTTTTACATATTAGACTGTCGTATTATATGTAACTATAGATGTTAATTAAATATTTATTTTTCGTATGCAAATTTGTGTCCAGAGATCATGATTTATATCATTATTGAATATTGTGGTCTTTAATCCATAGTCATCTGTGATGTGTTTGTTTTATCAGTTGAATTACATCAGTAAGAATCATCCTAGACGTATAGCCATCAAGAGCTGATATCAAGTTCGTGACAGTCCCTAAGAACCGAAAGTGTTTTGGAAAGGCATCTTTCATGAAAAAGCTCTTCAAGAGATGGTAGCTGAATTCCAGTGATATACGATGCTTTTTTAATTAGTCTATAAAGTATTAGTATAAAGTGAATTGGAGATTTTCAAGATAAACTAATCAAGGTCAAGGACGATAAATTAAACTTCAATGTTGCCAACTAAATAAAAGCTACAAATGTACTTTGTAAACATTCTTTGAAATTGATATGCATGTATTTCATGACTTAAAAACAAATGTACTTATCAATTCCACCGTAAAAGAAACTCTTCAATATTTGTAGGCCTATACATGTTTATTTATTGTCTTCTTACAGACTTCAAAACAAATCACATATAATTTCCATAACTTTTATGTACATATATCAAACCCATTCCAGAACATTTTTACAGACTAAATGTAGCACAATACATTCCGATACAGAAAGAAGGAGGAATGTCAAAAAAATAATAATAATTTGACCAATCATTCAAACCAAAGACTTGGAAACAATCTGCGATGTCTAATTCTACGTCCCCTAATTAAAACTGCATTCTCCGTTAGTGGTCTGGGTACTCCAAGATCTATATGATTGTGAAAGTTGGACACCGAACGCTGAGGCTGAAAGATGAGATCAAGTCTTTGAGAGGAAATGCTACAGGAAATCGCTGGGTATCAGACCCCAGGAAAACACACGAGTTTGTACTTTTAGAAATCAACACTCAAGCTGGTAAAACATAGGAACTCCCTTAATAATAATATGAAGAGAGAAAGCTGAGCTGGTAGGTCGTATTGTAAAACATGACTCACTAGTCACAAAGACATCCTTCAAGGTACATAGGAGAACGAAGAAAGAAAAGCATGCTGTCAGAGCATTAGTAGGACAAAGTACTCCATCCGAACTGTCAGAACACTCTACGAACTGTCATGGGACCTCTAAGACGAACGGAACAGATGAGATGAGAATATGCTCGAGATTTAGCGTTTGGGTTGCCACTTTTTTCATTGTTATTGTTTTATCCCCATTAAAGTGGTGGCGTAGTGGTGAAGCGCTTTGCTTCCGATAGGTTTTGGGTTCGAACGCTGGTGAAGACTGGTATTTTTAATTTCGAGATAATAAGGGTGCCTCTGCGTCCACCCAGCTCTAATGGCGAAGCAGTACGTTTTAACGCAGCTGTTTTGGTGCGGGAGACATTTTGGCGGAGCAGTTTTGGCTCAGGGGTTATTTTGACCTTTCCTACTTTGAATGTTTTACATTTTCGTAATGTTCGTAAGAACTAAGGATTATAACATCCTAATACAAACTTCCCACAGGATGGTTGGGGATTGAGGTGGGAAAGGTTTGAACCCTGGACTTTCGAAACCACAATACCGAGACAATACCACATGACCAGGCAGCTACCCATAGTTCACAGTATCGTGTATGAAATAGTCTCAAAGTTATCTAAACTTCTTCTACGTGTTTTTTTTTTTGGGGGGGGGGCGGAGAATTATTATAATATAAATCACGTGGTTAATTAAAAATAAAACAATCTGCATCAAGAGAAGATGTGTCACCTAAATCACACTTAACCAAAATATTTTTTACCAGATAGAATCCATCTTTTAAAACATTTCTTAGCTTCTGCGGACATGAAATAAATGTCAATACTTTTTTTTTAAATGTTTTTCGAAATAAAAATAAATGGATGTCTTCCAGTGTGTTTAGCAGAACTCGCATATAATTTAGGGGGGGGGGAGGGGTAAGCATGTCATTGCCTTGGTTTCAGGTAGAAAACAGACTTATTATATATTGACGGAATAATCAAAATCTTTATCAACAGGGTTACAAAGACAGTTTGTGTCGAAACACAAACTCAAAATCGGCCCCCGAAGTGGTCCACCCAGGCAGGAAAAAAGGCTGGTTTCAATATTTTCAGAAATAATATCATAATGAAATTCTATCAAAGGCAAATGAAAGAGAAGAATGGAGAAAGAAGGTTGACAGATCCTGTGTGGTGCCCCAAATGTCCAGCAGACCAAGGGATAGGTGAAAAGTGTATGTGAAGTTAGATGTGAACCTGGCCTAACTGATGTCTTATAATGAGTTATCTAATTGATCTAATTGTTTTGTAAAGGGTCAATCTCTTATTCAAAGTTTCAAGAAAAAAACATTTCTGTAAAAAAAAAAAAATTCCTTTAGTTTTGTGTTCCGTGGCATACGATGTGCTTTGCAGCTCACGCGATAATATAAAAAACTGCTTATTAATTTTTGTTTTAAATTATGTCCAACTTATTTGCATAGTAAATAGATTATTTTCCCTTTAAAAACAAAAGTTAACATTTTTTTGTAAATGTAGTATTAAGTATGACAGAACTTACATAACTTAGCAATACAATTGTAAAAAAAATAATAATGTGTTAAAAAAATAGTAAATAGTCATCTTCCTTACTAAAAAGTTGTAAAAATGGTGTATTTTTATTAAAAACAGCTTGCATAACTGATTTAAAAAATTAGATTTTTCGCTTTCAGAAAAGAAAAGGTATCCGTTGCATCAGAACTTTGAATGATCTAAAACATCATGATGACCGATTTTCATTTTCTCTTCTAGTTTCTGAGATCTAAACGGGACGGACAGACGACAGACGGGCCACACAAAACTAATAGCGTCTTCTCTCCTTTGGGGGGCCACTAAAAAAAATTCGTCGGAAGGGGGTAGAATTCATACTATACATACAATAATATATCACGGTGAAATAATCTATACTAGAAAAGAATGTGTTTCTAGAATTATTGTCAGAATATCTCACACCAAAACGTCCCCTGCACAAACATTTCTCGCGCCAAAACGGCAGCGCCAAAACAGTCGCGATAAAACGTCACTTACCGCTCTAATGGGTACCTGACAATTGTTGGGAAATGTAATGGTGGTTGATCTTTTACATCGTCTTTCCCATAGATCGCACTTAAAGGGGTACTCACTTTTTTTTTTAGTTTTCAGTGGACCCTGATTGCCTTGTCTGATAATGAAATCGACCCTGTATATACTTAGTACACCAAATCCCAGGTGAATCAAACAATTATACCGCAGACCGACAGACAGAGTAGATCTAGTTCACCACTATTTCACCACTAGTTCACCGCGTGTTCTGTGTCCCTACGAGACACTGCGCCCACCCTTAGGCAACTATGAATCTTTGAATGCCCCATTTTAATTCTCCTATTACCACCGCAGCCCAACATAACCAACACTGTGTATGGTAGTACTGAACAGCTGAAGCGAACAGCATGCTTTGCTTTTCTTTGACACAGGCTACAAAAGAGCCTACAGCTCAGTATCAAAATGCTGGCTAGAAGAAGAATTGTCCTTACGAGTAACACACAAAATAAAAAAATAGTCTTCACCTATTAAAGCCTTAAAGAGTTTACTAGCTAGTAAGAGAACTTTTAACAAGTAACATAAAAACAATTATCCATTCGTCCTTTATGATCCTGATGGTTCTCTATAATCTTTTTTTTTATTTCTTGTAAACATCAAAATTGTATTAAATAATTCAAATTTCTAGGAAAATCGTCATTACTGTTTTCGAGATTCGTGTCCACCTAGTGTCCACCCAGTGTCCACTTAGTTTACAGCCATGAAAAGTTTGCAGGCTAATAAGAGGAATTTTTTTTTTTCAAAAGACTGTGATTGAGAACCTGAAAGATTCGCGTAGCTCTGTACATTTCCTGGGATTGAGAGTTGATGAGATCAGAATTTTCACACCCCCACCTCCATGCTCCTCCATGGAGCATCTTTAATCTCAATAAAAATTTCACCTTTCTTTTTAAGTGTCCCCCCCCCCCTTGCCAAATCATATTTACTATCCATCCCACTAAAATAGGGGGAATCATAAGGCTATGACATCATGTTGCTATTTTGAGGAAGGAACAGGAAGTATGAGAGTTAACATCACAAATTTGAAACTCTGGTTCACTGGGAGTAATGAAAGTAAAGCATATTGATAACAGCCATCGGAAACATTAATAATAAGCATAATAATAATCTTTATTATACATGAGGAAATTAGTTTTACAAGTGTGCATGACACATAACAATACATTATATCATGGGCGTAGCCAGGATTTTTTTTCGGGGGGGGTCCCCCCCCCCCGCGGAAAAAAACTATATATATATATATATGAGTGTGTGTGTGTACATAATTAATCTTTATTACATTCTGACCTTTTCGGGAGACGTTTATTGTGCCCTAGAATAGGTTCTTCCTGGAATAAGTGGAAAACTTGTAGACTCCCCGCCCTTGTTAACAAGGGGGTCTGGGGGAGCTCGCAGCGCTCCCCCAGCGCGGGGCGAAGCCCCGCCGCCGAGCACTATTTCTGGTAATGAAAGCCAACAAAATGCATATTCTGAGGTATCTACAGTGCATTATCTTGCTATTAAAAAGTTTTATTTCAAAAACCTAATGTGCTATTCTTACTGACTTAGACCCTCTCGCGCCGTTCGGCGCATTTTCCGGCAAGCTGTTTCCGCAACTCTTATTATGCGTAATTCATTTTGTCGGAGAACATGTCCCGCAAAACCTCATGCGACGCTCTGTCACAACCTTACTAAGGGTTCGACTCCCAGTTCGGCATATGATTTATTTGATTTAAACCCTATCTCTATAACTGACTCCTAAAATCTGTCTTTGTTGAGCCACATTTAGTGTTTTTCAATTTCGGCAGAAGACTATTCACACTTTATTAATGGAGCCCAAGTCACTGGTAGAAATTTGTAACCTCTCTTGGCTACGCTCTTGGAATTACATGCCTGTATTTCGCTTTAGATTTTATATCGAACAGGAAAGTTTTATCTTCAAAATCATCTGTTGAGGCGTTTTAAACTAAAAAATCTCTGGAGTTTTTTGGTTTTTTTTATAATTCAAAACCCCATTTAGCTACGATCATAGAATTTGGTGACTGTAGTTTGCTTTAAAATAATATTGAAGAAAGAGGTTTCCAACTCAAAACGCTCTGTAGGGGAATTTTAAACACCAAAACCATCTGGAGGGGTTTTAAACTTTAAAGAAAAAGCCATCTGGAGGAGGGGGGTTTTAACTCAAAACCCCCTAGTAGAGGGTTTTTAACTCAAAACCCCCTCGGCTGTGATGTGGTAAGTGATGATTTAGTATTAAAATCTCACCTAAAATAAACAAAATGAAAGCAAAAATCAGTCACTTAATTCCATTTCATTTCGGGGGGGGGGGGGGGTTGAACCCCAAACCCCCCCCCCGGCTACGCCCATGCATTATATGATTATTACAAGACCAAACGATTTATATGATATCACACAAAATATGAGTTTATACCACAATTTCACTTAATCAGTACTCGTGAGGTGTACAGGAGAAATAGAAGATTTGTTCATTGATGTATTCGATGATTTATTCAATGATTTAATCAATGATTTATTGAATGATTTAGTCAAGGATTTAATCAATTAAATGATTTAGTCAATGACTTATTCAATGATTTAGTCAAGGATTTATTTAATGATTTATTCAATGATTTAGTAAATGATTTAGTCATGGATTTTTTCAATGATTTATTCTATGATTTATTCAATAATTTATTCAATGATTTAGCCAATGATTTATTCAAGGATTTAGTCAAGGATTTGTTCAATAATTTAATCAATGATTTACTTAATGATTTAGTCAAAGATTTATCAATGATTTATTTAATAATTTATCCAATGATTTAGTTGCTACGGGAACACAAAAGTTCCTGTATCTGTTTTTTTTTATGATCGTTCTCTTGTATCTTCTTAGTGAAGATAAAATATTAAAATCGTGAACCGGAGCGTGCTGTTATGTTCTAAGTTCATGTGTACTTCTTCAGTCATTCCTTTGATTTAATCCTTAGTTTAGTTATCAGTTTACATGCAACAACATTCCCTAAATGAGCTGTAAATTTAAACAATGTCTCAGCTTTGAAAATACTACTTCAGATATTTTGAACGCTAACTGTTCATTTTTTTAATCATCTTTAGTATAGCTGGAAACAACTTGAGGGCGTCCATGACAACGACAACGCTGACAGTCAGCCCTAAGAAAGCACAGGCCGAAACACCGGACACGGTGGAAGATGTCCTTCCGTCGTAGATGCTGATTTTCAGGCGCTTCGTCTTGGAGAGGTTTTCCGTTGGCACCTTCAGCTCCTGAACGATGGAGGACGTCATTGACTCCAGCAATTCGTCGGACAGCGCTGCTGTGACGTTGATCGATAATGACGTGAGGTGCATCTTGGGAAAGTTTAAAGTCGTAATTAGTGAAGCCTCAAAAGATTTTTTTTGTTTACAGAAAACCTTAGAAGCTCAGAGTACGGAAAGTTGTTGGTGAATTGAATGCGTAAGTACTAAATTTAAAGTTCAAAAGGCTAATTTATTAAAGACTAGCATTGCACACCGGCTACTCCCGTTAATATTTTTCCTGCTATATATTGATTGATTTGTCTGGGACACCTTCGCCATTTTTTAACTTCAAATAAATAGGCCGCATTTCAACGATCCTCACGACATACGTGTGTATTCTAGTATCTGTTACATTGACTTGAAACAGCAGGCTCTCATTCACCTTTCTCTCTCTCACTCTCTCTCTCTCTCTCTCTCTCTCTCTCCCTCTCTCTGTCTCACGAGCCTTTTCTTTTTTTTTTATCCTGCACATCGTTATGTTCTCTGCCAAAACCGATTTTTTTTCGCAAGCACCTAATAGGTAAAAGGAACCTGTGTACGGAATTTCATGTGAATCCATTTAACGGTTGCTGAGATCTCTTAATACTTAAATTAATCCTTCAATTAGTCATGGGTATTTCACTCTTTTAATATAGATCAGACAAAAAAAAAACACGACAGCTTCTTATCAATTGAACTAAAGGATAAAATTCTCCTTGTTACTGCGTGTTTTTATTTTGTTGTTGTTATAATCATCCCTTGGGGAACGACTAAAGGCTGGTGTAAGCCCAAGATGATTAGATCTAGTCAATTTCTATTTAGAATCATTTTATATCGCACAGAATAAATGGTACAGTTGAAAAATATACGAAGTCTTTCAAACGCTATGTAGATTTCCTTTAAAAAATGGAGATTTAACACAAGAATTCTATATTTTTACAAATGGATCTTGGTGCAATGTGGTGAAGTGGTAAGGTGATTGGCTTTTGAACGGTGGGTATCGAGTTCGACTCCCGGTGATTTTGAAATTCGTTAATTTAATGAGGCCCCAGAGTCCATTCAGTCCGCACGACACCCTCGTTAACCGCATAAACAGATGGGCCTTATATACCCCAAGGATCGCACGCTCTAGAAAAAAGAGAGATTTATTTACGCTTATTATATTAGTGACTAGAGGCATGACGCGTAAGACGTATCAACTTCTTTCTTGAAGTAACGTCTGTAATTTTTAAGATAAGATAAGATAAGATAGTTCCGCCCCTAGTCCCTAGACAGTTCATCACATAGCCCCTAGAAAGTTCCGCTCCTGGTCCCTAGACAAATCCGCCCCTACTCCCTAAACAGTTCTGCCTATAGTCCCTAGACTATTGTGTAAGAACCGGAAAAAAAATATTAATTTCAAAGCACAATTTATGATAATTTATCGAGTACAGCCCATTGATTTCAAACGTTAGGCTCTGAGCCTTTACGTAGCTCGCTAAATACAAAGCCACTTTCTTTATCAACGTCTCGTGGCAGCTTTACGATCATTAATGAACCTACTCTAGCATCAATTATGTCAACAAACTGGATGTATGTAGCCAACTACTAAACTAATCTAAAGCCTTATGTTAACATAATTGTTTGTGGTAACTATGTGGCCAACTATGTCGATTTTCCCCTCGAGGAATAAATCGTTATTGTCTTTGAATACTTGTTCTAAGTTGATTAAATTTTTCTATACATAGATATGTACTTTAAACATAATTGTGTAGAATATAGTACCTGCTGGTCGGTCAATGATAAGCTCAATGCCGGAAGCTGAAAACTTGCTTGGTTACTAGGTGATGGCGCATTTCCAGTTAGTGCCGCTGTAGCGACCTGTAAGGAGCTCGTTGGTGAGACGCGAAATGACGTCATTAATTCGGATGCTGCTTGTGATTGTCTGGTTGCGTAAGAGCAACTTGCTTCCAGCATCCTAATTAGAGATTAGAATGGGATCAAAAACTAAAAGAAAAACATGTCATTTGGAATTTACAGTTAGTTGAAATCACCTGTCGTGAAGATTGTCGTACTCCAAGTCGTATTGCTAGTATTCAGATAACAGCCCTAAAGTGTTGGATGCATTGCTATGACTTAAAGACTTGCAATAAAGTGTGGGACCTAGTGCTAGTACTTAGAAAAAAAAGTCTGGATAGCAAGGAATATGATTCATGATAGGCGTGAAAATTGTATGATCTATCTATCTATCTATCTATCTATCTATCTATCATTCTATCTATCTATCTATCTATCTATCTATCTATCTATCTAACTATCTAACTATCTATCCATCTATCTATCTATCTAACTATCTAACTATCTATCTATCTATCATTCTATGTATCTATGTATCTATCTAACTATCTAACTATCTAACTATCTAACTATCTAACTATCTAACTATCTATCATTCTATCTATTTATCTATCTATCTATCTATCTATCTATCTATCTATCTATCTATCTATCTCTTCATCGTATCTTAATACTTCTTGAGTACACTGTTTTGCTATTGAGCGATGGCTTCATATAGCTTATTTATTCATTCGCTATATGGTAACTGGAAATAGTTTTTTTTTAACTAAAACAGGTTGAATACGGGTATACAAATAATTAGATTAGGCAAATATTTCATTTATATAGCAGTAAAGCGGGTTCTTATTTATATACTTTGACCCCTAAACAAATCCAGGAAACGAATAAATTGATGTATTACATACCTGTCCAGTGTCAATGTCTGTGAACATTCTGTCCTGTACACCGTTGTTGTCTTCAAGGGATGGACATCGGTTTCTATCGTCACAGTGGTAGTCACTGTCGTGGTGGCTGGTGCCACAGCGGTTGACAGGGTCAAGGTGGTGGGCACCAATACCTTTGTGGTGACGTCCAGAGTAACTGTTCGAGTCACAGTAGAAGCAGATTTGGTCATTGTGGTAGTGACTGTATTGTCACACTGCTGTTGACTACTAACAATCAGGGTAACAGTCGAAGTCATGCAGGTATTCTGAATTTCTGTAATAGTCACAAAACTTGAACACATAACTAAAGCATACGTCCATTACTTGGACATTGTTATACACAGTTTAAAAAGTATTTGTTTTTTACTATTCGATTGAGGGACAGAATAGCGTGCACTCTAGTACTGTGTAGGTCTAGAGCTAAGAAGGGGCGAGGTGCCCTAGTGGTGAAGCACTTGTCTTCCGAACCAAGAGCTCCTATGTTGAAATCTCGGTGAAATCTCGGTGAATTTCGGGATTTTACTGGCGACTCTGAGTCCACCCAACTCAATGGGCACCTGACATTTGTTGGGGAAAGTAAAGCGTGTGGACGTCCACATACCACCCTCGTCGTTAACACTCAGAAATAAGAACAGATGGTTTTGTGTGGTGCTGTCTCTGAATAGCAAGGTCCGCTTTACTTTATATATAGGATGACCCATATTTCAAAGTATGCCAGAGAATTGTGTTTAATTTACGAATTATCAGAAATATAAACACTTAAAATGTCCAAGTATAATTCACCAAGAGATGAAACAAACACTATTAACACACAATAAAGGTTAATTTCATAATTTATTCACACAAGTTGACTTAATACTTATTAACTGACCTCGTTTATTATTTTACCCTGTATTGATATCCTCTCTAAAATTAGCTTCTCCAACTGACAAAAAAAAATGAAGAACCATAATCCTACTTTCTAACTCCCTTGGATATTTTTAGTACATTTGAAAACTCAACGTGGTTTCTCGAAATGTACACATTTTGTTGTTTACTACAACCTTGACCTTGATACAGATAATTACATGACACATAGATCGAGATTATCTATTCTATGAAGACAAAGCAACGAGACGATTGCTGTCAGTAGAGACTGGTTGAGATAGCACTAATCAAAGTGTAAACCCTCACTGTTTAGTAGTTGGGAGCAGGAGCCACAATCTGATGCTCTTCTCGGCAGGTAATTTCTAAATATAAACCGTAAGAAGAACAAAAAAAGGGGGGGGGGGGAATCGATAAAATCTTTATTTCTGGATGAAACTCACCTGAAGTTAGAGAACAATGCATTGGCGTTTTTCTGGCGTCTTCAGGGACACTGACTGCTGCATTACTGACATTAACTGTTGACATTTTTTTTTTAAATAGACAACTTTGAATGTATATCATGAATTAAATGATTCAAATGAAATGATTCAAACGATTCAATTATTTTGATGAGTTCTTAACCACCACGTAAGACAAACGAACGCGACAGTTTAACCCACTTACTTCCCTTGATAATTTAAACTTTACATTGTATTGATGGAACACTCAAGACTGCCTGTCGGTCGAATAACAACATATTTTAGCCATATAATATAACTAGTCGAATATGACCAGTGGCCTGCGGGCCTTCGTTTGGGTATTACTGATCTACTGGATTGGATTTAGATCTAATTCAAACATGGAGAATAGTCCCTTCACGTTTTTGTTTTGGCCACGTAAAGTGTGAAAGTGGGTTTACCCGTCCAGCCGACCTATTTATATCGTCTACTATAAAGCAGAAAGTAAGGCGTATGTATGTATGTACTACTGTTACATACGTCACGGTTCCAGTTAGTACCCAAGGAACATTTATGCCAAGTTTTATGAAGATTGATCAAACGGTTTAGATTTCTATGCGGGACATACACCCATACATACATACATACATACATACATACATACATGCATACATACATACATACATACATACATACATACATACATACACTCATAATAAGGCTTGTCTTCGAGTCCGAAGATTTCTAAGGAGTGCAGTATTTCCCGTGGCTGCGCAGCCCCATCTGTAACCTACATATTTTGCCACATCCAGGGCAAGCATAACCGTCCGCAGGTGGTCGATTTAGATTTTCTTTTCGCCGTCTGCGTTTGTCCTCGGCAGCGAATTTTCTTTTGGTCTCAACTGTGTATCCCGCGGCCTTCGTGAGTGATCTCCAGCTGTCTCGTTCTGAGGCCGCATGCAACCAGGTGCTCTCTTCTATGTCAGCCAAGGAAAGTTGACGCCTGAGCTGTTCTTTGAAGTGTTTCTGTTACGTCGACCACCTTTAAGCTCACCAAAAAAGACTGAAGACATTCATACATACATACATACATACATACATACATACATACATACAAACATACATACATTACATACATACATACATTACATACATACATACGCCTTACTTTCTGCTTTATATTATAGATAACATATCTACGTCACGTCACTTTAGTCAAACTTTGAAAACGTTTTGTTAATACCTAATTTTATCTCACGACAATATATATAGAGAGAGCTCAATATGTTTTAATTTCGGGATCTTGGGGCGCCTCTGAATCCACCCAGATCTAATGGGTACCTGACTTTAGTTGGGGAAAGTAAATGCGGTTGGTCATTGTGCTGGCCACATAACACCCTCGTTAACCGTATGCCACAGAAACAGATGACCTTTACACCATCTGCCCTATAGACCACAAGGTCTGGAATGGGAACTTTGCACAAATTTTACTGTTTCCTGTTAACATATCCGGAACATTTGCAATGTTAACTGTAATTATTAATGAGGTATCGATCTTTCTGTTTAAATTTTAAAACGATATTTAAGAAAAAGGGCAAATAGTTAATGGGATGAGGATAGATGCAAATTTAATTCCAGACCAAGTAAGAGCAGTTAGAAAACATTGACCTGGGGAAGGGGGGGGGGCATGGCAAGATTGGAAGTAAGCTCGGGGAACTCCTCAATATAGGGACCCCCAAAATAGAGACATGGCTTGGTTTCAGCGAAATCATCAGCGACTTTTCGTCGGGAACAAAAAAGCTCGTAAAGTTCCAACAGCTAATGTGGTCATTTAGTTTTCAATCAATTGCATTAGACTTAAACCAGTTACTACATTCTTTGTACTACAAGGTTGTATTTGTAAGCAATAATAGTTCTCACTATAAAAAATAATTGTTTTATTCAGTTTTTAATTAGGGTCCTCCGATTCTTCGTTGCCACAAATCTAGCCATGTCTGGTGATGGTGGTGTGGGGGGAGGGGGGGGTCAATATCAGCTATCCTTCAGGTCGTTTACCCGTGTACCATGCGCTGACTCCCAACAGACAGGACTTTTTCTCCACATCCCAGAACATCCAGCACCCCTGAGTTTGGACACACTCCTCGTAGCATCTAGTGCCAGTGCCCGAGGCAGATTGGAATGTGAGATAATTGCCGGCTTGGCGACACATGTTAATGTTCGAGTCCGTGGTGCAGATGTTGTTACACGTT
Organism: Biomphalaria glabrata; assembly: GCF_947242115.1. NCBI lineage: Eukaryota > Metazoa > Mollusca > Gastropoda > Planorbidae > Biomphalaria > Biomphalaria glabrata. The sequence continues at coordinate 17,009,180 of NC_074727.1, forward strand.
GAAGCTGAAATAAGAGAAGGTTAAAAAAAACAACATGAAAAATACTTTTTTTAAAGTTTTATACGAAGTGTAGTTGTATCAATTGGTTTGGAGTCATGCTATAACTAGATCTAGACCAACAACAATAGATCTGTGCGATTAGAAATATTTGTAACAATTGTTCTTGTTTAGCGCTATTTCATGCTTTTAGATTTCTCAATACGCTATGATCCTATCACTTATCTGGACCAGTTGGGAAAATGGGGGGGGGGAGAGAAAACAAGGTATATCTGTGTGACTTTTACCCAGTAGTTTTTAAAAAGCTGGGAAAGACCTGAATTCAAACTCATGACTCAAGCCTCCTCCAGCCGACATTCTAACCACTCTACTAGTAAGGTGTAAACGAAAATTGAAGATTGTATAGCTATCCATTATTTGTTTCAAACTTTCTTTACTGCGGCAACCTATAAAGGGGACTAATTCAGCTTATAGCACCACTTCAGTCAAGTACTATTTCATTTTCCTGACATCGTTCTTAACCTAACGTCTGTCGTTTAACGTCCTTCTTATACTGGTGTCGTCCTATATATCTATATAAAGCCCACACTCCCTAGTCATCATTCATTTGTATTGTAAAAAGAAAAAAAAGGAAAGTCAGTCAAATAATGTCACCTTTAAACCTACAAGACTAAGAGATGACCTAATTAGCCTCCTCTTCTTATGGGACATCGTAATATCGTATTGTTTAAACTCTGTCCTTCACAGGCGCTTATGGTGCGCAACAACGCACTGTTTAGAGCTGGGCCAAGACGTGAATGTTTAGTGACAAGGAAGGGAATTAGAGAGTCTGGTATTCTGGAAGAAGAGAAAGAGGCGTCTTGCCTAATAGCTTTAGGAGGTTTAGTTGGTGCTGGCGGAGGTGCCAGAAACGTGGATTGGCATGGACTGAACTGTGTGGCGGAAGTGAACCCAAGACTTGACAACTGCTATTGGTGTTTCTTGTTGTCAGTCATCTACAACAGTGGTTTCCAAACTTTTTTTTTGTCTCATAGACCCCTTGCCATGTTTTCCAGTTTTTGGTAGACCCCCTGCTTAACTAATTATGCATTTTTCAAAATTCATCAACTTCAACTGTGTATTTTTTCCAAGTCATGTATATTTAATAAGGAATATTACATTTAACTCTTTCTCTCCGTAATTATTTTCCACGTTCCAACAGAATTACTTATTTTGCTCATTTGTATTTCTCTATCCTGTTTGATTAAACTTCAATAAATTTTTTTGTTTGCTTTGATTAAACTTCAATAAATTTTTTTGTTTGCTTTGAGAAAATGTTTTCTTTGGTAAAGAATAAAAGAGGATTGCATGCTCTTTTTACACAACGCAAATTAATGTTCATAAAATCAAAAATTAATTTAATTTAATGGGGTCGAATCGACGTTGGTATCGTCAATTAGGAGAGAAAGAGTTAATATGAAGCTAACTACAAGACTTTAAGAACAGATATCCATTTCTAAAATGTACTTTAAGCTCTTCGTTAATAGTTATTCCAAACAGTTCTTCTAATGTTACATCCGTTTGTCCTATATCCTCATCATATAGATTGATTATCCATGGAAATATTACCATAAACAGAACATCTTCAATCCTAAGCTGAAAATCGAAATTGAGGATAATGTATTGTAATAGCTCCTGCGCCGACACTTATGGTGCGAATGACGCACTGTAGCCTACATCACTAATGTTGAACAGTATTAAAAAAAGAGTTATAAAAGTATCCAACCGTTAGATTCTACCATCTTCTTTAATACTAGATGGTGTAGGATTGGCACTATATGAGACAAAGTAGCTTATCTTACCCTTAGATTGAGGAACCTTTTGGGCCTCTATTCTAAGACCTCACTGCGTAAGACTAAAGCACTTACAATTCGGTTTCAAATACTGGCAAACATAGCGGTATTGTTGGCTACACTCTTTTTTAATAAGTTTATCTGTCTTTTCCTTTTCGACATAGTAACACATTCCATCCTAAGAAAAAAGTATTGTAAAAAAAAACATTTTAAATTATATTTAAAAATAACAAGATTACAAAGACAGTTTGTGTTGAAACATAAACTTAAAATCGGCCCACGAAGTGGTAAAAAGGGAGGTTTAAATATTTTCAGAAAGAACATCAGAATGAAATTCTATAAAATTAAAAATGACTGAGAAAAATGGAGAAAGAAGGTTGACAGATCTTGTGTGGTGCCTCAGCGGTCCAGCAGACCAAAGAATATGGGAAAGTGAATGTCAAGTTAGAACCTGGCCTAACTGATGTCTTATAATTGATCTAATTGTTTTGTAAAGGGTCAATCTCTTATTCAAATCCTCAAGAAAAAAGACTTTTCCTTGAAAATTTTTTTTTCTTAAGTTAAGTGTCCTATGAGTATTGCATGACATTGCAGTTCACGTGATAATATGAAAAACCACTTATTAATTTTTGTTTAAAATTATGTTCCACTTATATGAATACTAAGTAGTTTTTTTTCTCTTTAAAAAAAAAAAAACATTTTTTGTGCAAATGTAGTAGTTGGTATTACAGAACTTACTTAACTTAGCAATACAAATGTAAACAAAACGTTTTTTGACAAAAAATCTAAAACCATTTGCATAAATGTGTTAAAAATATGGTTTGTAGCAATCTCCCCTACTAAATAGCCTCCCATGTTTGTTACTATTAATAGTGAATAATTTTATTTGTTGGTAATAAATTTGTAAATGACTTGACGGGAAAAAAATGTTTCTTTTATTCAGAAAATATTTACGGGTCGCCGGTCCTTCGTTGCCCCGGGGCCTCCAGACCACGAATCCGGCACTGAACTTCAAACAAGAACAATAGTAAAAAAAGAAGATTTGTTTAAGACTGATTTTTACATGTCACAGCCATCTCCCGCCTCGTTCATTAAATGTAAATCATTATGGCTGACGTTAGGAAACACCCAAAACACAAAAACAATATTGATCTACCTCTGAGGAATCAAGTCGGCTTTTGTCGCCGTCATAGTGAGAGCAATCTGACCACACTTTCAAGTTACAATTATCGTCTGCGCAATGCAATCCGGTCCAAAAATTATCACTAAAGAAGATATATATATATATTCATTTATACTTATATTAATGAAGTGACTTTTCGATTTAAACATTCAAATTGTGTGGGAGATAAATGAAAAGAGATTTCGTATTAAAAGAGACAAAGAGAACTATGGGAGATAAAGAAATTTCATATCTGAAAAAAATAGTGAGACAGAGAAAATGCAGAAAGAAAAAAAAGGATTTACAGAAATAGAAAAAGGTTGTCAGTGAAACAGTCTGTTAGCGTGTCTTGTTGTACCGTGGAAACAGTCTGTTAGCGTGTCTTGTTGTACCATCGAAACAGTCTGTTAGCGTGTCTTGTTGTACCGTGGAAACAGGAAACCAGTACGTACTCAGACTCAGACATACGTTGGAAGATAGAGTAGGCAATATCAGGGCCATCCAGCGTCACAAGAGTTCCTCCATACTGTCCAAAAGTCTTTTGGCAAGCAGCTAAGGCTTGGTTCCATGGCAGTTTATCTCTCATCAGCGTGTAGACAATGTCAACTTGACGAGGTAGACCTAAATCAGGGAATACACAAACATTACTGCTTAATATTTCAATGTAGTGATGCCAAAAGGATGACCTGCGGGTCATATCCGGCCTGTAACGCGGCACGCCTGTCCGAAATTTAGATGCCCGCTCCGAGGCCGTAAAAGAATTGGTACCACAGTTTTAATGCATTTTTGACTTAATGTAAAAACGTTTTGGTATTAAACTTTTTTATTTCATAACCTTAACAAGCATCTTTAGAAAACGACAGTTTAAGATGTATCGTTTATGTAGAGTGATATAAAACCAAAAAATAATAAAGCTTGTCTTCAAGTGCGAAGATAAGTGAGGAATGCAGTATTTCCCGTAGATGCGCAGCCCTAGCTGTGACCTACATAGTGTTACGAATGAACAGTGACAGGTAGAGGTCACTATGTGTGACCCCGGCGAGATGACACAGCACCGAGTGTTATCTGGAATCTATGCATGTAAACAAAGACAGGATGGGACGTGCCTCACGTGTTGTTCCAGAGGACGAACAGATTTACGAAGGGGGGCATTGTGACAAATGAACAGTGACAGTTAGAGGTCACTGCGTGTGACCTCGGCGAGATGACACTGCAGCAGGTGTCCTCTGGAATTGACATGTATAAACAACAACAGGATGTGATGTTTCCTCCCATGTTGTTCCAGAGGGTACTAGCAGTGTTTTTGCAACAATAGACAAGCGATTAGGGACTCTTTATAAACCAGAGATGTTCATGTGAAAAGAGTCAGTACAGTCGTCGATACTGTTCTCTACTGTGCGAGACAGTAGAAGAGAGTGGACTTGAGCCGTTACAGTCGATACAGTCGATGTAAGACGTATACGCTACATGTTACAGTGACGAATTGTTATAGTTATAATTCAATAAAGTTATTTAAAGCTGAAAGTTGAGTCGTCAAGTTCTTTGCAGTGTTTCTTTTATTTGTGTGCCTAGTACATTTAGCCAGAAAATCAGAAATACGTAACAATTGGTGTCAGAAGTGGGATGTTTTCTGGCTGAAATGTCTTCGAGGAAACTACTTAACCAGCTGTTGGTCAAAGAATTAAGGCAAGAACTTCGTGAGAGAGGTCTGCAGCTCAATGGTAACAAAGAAACACTAACAGAACGCCTAAGACAGGCCCTTATTGAGGAAGATCAAGATCCAGATGAATACATATTTGAATTAAACCCAGATATGACAGAGGTCCTGAGTAACATGCAGGGCCAGATGGACTTAATGAAGGAGAGCCTCAAGAAAATAAACGCCATGAATGAAAACGTAAATGAACTGATGAGCTCTATGAACGAGAAGATTGACCAGAGAGTCAACACTGTGGAAAAAGAAATGGAAGAGATAAGGACTCATGTCCAAGAACAACTGAGTAAGGAACGGGGTACTAGAACAAAAACATTAGTGCCCGAAATTTCTGGGAAGATAAAGCCGCCTGTGTTTGATGGATCCATCTCATGGACTGTTTACAAAAGACAGTTTGAGGCAGCGGCCAAGGTTAATAACTGGAACACTGAAGAAGAGAAAGCGACTGCTCTGGTGTTAGCTTTAAGAGGGAAGGCAGCAGAACTGCTTCAGTCAATAACAAATCAACAAGATTACGCTGCCATTGTTAAGGCTATGGAGCTCCGTTACGGAGACGAACATTTACAAGAAGTTTATAGAGTTCAGTTGAAAACCCGACAACAACGCTCCGGTGAAACCTTGCAAGAGCTAGAGGCGGACATAGAACGTCTTGCTCATTTGGCATATCCAACAGCAGCACAAGACTTTCTGGACGTCATTATCACTGATGCATTCATTGATGCTATTCGAGATCCAGAACTGAAGAAGGCAATAAGAATCAGTGGTAAGCGCAAATCCAGCGAAGCTCTGGTCTACGCCCTCTCCTATGAAGCCGCCAAAGACGCCTCTAAGAATATCCATCATGGGCGTATGCTGGAAGTCCAAGAAGAAGATCTTACACAACTTCTCAGAAGAGTAACTGAAGTGCTAGAAGAACGCAGACCAAATAAGAAGCAAGAAGGACAGAATAGAACCAGTGTACGTTGTTGGAATTGTGGAGAACCTGGCCATCTACAAAGGAACTGCACGAGAAGATTTCCCCGACAAACAGAGTATCAGCACAGACCGGAGACAGATGCAAGGTCAGGTGCTCATGTCTACCAGGGAAACTAACTTTCGCCGGTTTTATGGGGCAAAAATCGGCGATCAAGAACATGACAGCCCCTGCAACTATAATTCCAGTCGCTGTGTTAGGGAAGAATAAAAGTCTGTACATCAATGGTAGAATTGGATCTCGAAATTACCGTTTTCTTCTAGATACTGGTGCCTCACGTTCAGTCATTCGTCCAGACATTGTCAAAAAGAACGAAATCAAGAGAGTGAACTCTTACTCCTTGAAGACGGCCAGTGGAGAGATGATGCCTATACATGGACTGACAAATATAAACTTTGAGCTCGGGCATCAGTCATTTATACAAGAATTTCTGATCGCTAACATTACGGATGACTGTATTATTGGGCTCGATTTTATGCAGAAATGTGAATTCTCTCTGAACATCGGAGGTGGTACTTTGAAATGTGGTGATGTTGAGATTCCCTTGCTCGGGGATGAAGATGAAGAGAATGGTCAAATAAGAAGAATCCTTTTAACAGAAGATACAAGTTTGCCAGCTCAGTCTGAAGCAATTATCTGGGGAAAGTTAGAGCATGGTCAAACTGCAACGATGACGGCGATAGTGGAAGGTATTGAAAATGACAACAGCGGAATGGCAGTAGGAAAAACATTGGTCCTTGTCGGAAAAGATCAAAAGGTGCCCGTCAGAATCATGAACCTCGGCCTACAGGAGAGACATCTAGAGAAAGACAGCCCCATCGCAATATGTAATACTCTTGACCTGATAAGAAACTGTAATAATGATATCACGATCGTTAATTCCACCAAACCTTTCAATCCACAAATTACCAAGCTCCTGACAGAAATGAAAGTGAATTTATCAGATGAGCAGTTCAGCAAAGCGGAACAGTTGATCATTGAGTTTGAAGATATTCTGCCATCTGATGAAACAGACTGCGGACGGACAAACATGGTACAACATCGAATAGACACTGGAAACACCAGACCGATTCGACAGCCACCACGTCGCTTGCCGCTAGCAAAGCAACAAGAAGCTATGGACCTGATAGAGGGCATGACGCAGCAAGGAATCATTGAGCCCTCAAATAGTCCTTGGTGTTCGCCTATTGTCTTAGTAAAGAAGAAGGATGGATCTATGCGATTTTGTGTAGATTACAGAGCTCTGAATGAAGTCACACATAAAGATAGTTATCCACTTCCTAGAATCGACGATACTTTGGACACGCTTGCAGGGTCCCAGGTATTTTCTACTCTCGACCTAAAGAGTGGGTATTGGCAAGTTGAAATGCATCCCAATGATAGAGAGAAAACCGCCTTCTCTGCTGGCAATGGCCTCTGGCAATTTACTGTGATGCCATTCGGTCTCTGCAACGCACCAGCCACCTTTGAACGATTGATGGAGAGGGTTTTACGAGGACTTCATTGGACTACATGCCTTGTTTACCTTGATGACATTATTGTCATTGGCAAAACGTTTGAAGAGCACCTTGCAAATCTGAAGGAAGTATTTCAACGGATAAGAAGTGCGGGAATGAGACTCAGCCCAAAGAAGTGTTCCTTATTCAGGAAAAACGTTAAGTACCTTGGTCACATTGTGTCAAATGACGGAGTCAGCACTGACCCTGACAAAGTTGAGGCAGTGAAACGATGGCCTACGCCAAGTAATATCCATGAGCTGAGAAGTTTCTTGGGACTCTGTACATACTACCGACGTTTCGTGCCAAATTTCTCAAACATCTGTAAGGTCCTTCATCAACTGACAGAGCAAAAGAGGCCATTTATTTGGACATCTGAATGTCAAGAAGCTTTCGAGAGGCTGAAAAACACACTATCCTCATCACCAGTATTGGCCTACCCCATTCCAGGGAAGACATTCATACTCGACACAGATGCAAGCAACACTGGAATAGGCGCAGTCTTGTCCCAAAAGGTGGATGAAACTGAACGAGTCATCGCATACTTCAGTCGAAGCCTATCGAGAGCTGAAAGGAACTACTGTGTGACGAGACGTGAATTGCTGGCTGCTGTGGATGCAATAAAACATTTCCACAAGTACCTATACTGGCATAAATTTATCTTAAGGTCAGATCACGCAGCTCTGCAATGGTTGCTTTCGTTTAAGAGCCCTGAAGGTCAGGTGGCAAGGTGGATCGAACGTCTTCAAACCTATGAATTTGAAACTAAGCACCGAAAAGGGCAAATTCACCAAAATGCTGATGCACTGTCTCGACGACCCTGCAAAGCAGAATGTAAGCACTGCAAGAGGGCTGAAGAAAAGGAGGTAGCTGTCAATTGTCTTCGGCTCGGAGTAGATGTTTCCGGACCCTGGTGTGATAAAAGGATTCGAGAGGACCAAATGCAAGATGAAGATCTGGCTCCCATTCTTCTATGGAAAGAAGATGGACAACGGCCAGATTGGAAAGACATCTCTGAGAAGGGGGTAGCCACCAAGGCGTACTGGGCTCAGTGGGACTCGCTGACGTTAGTCAATGGTGTCATCAAAAGAGTTTGGGAATCTGCTGATGGAACATCCAATCGCCTTCAGCTGATGTTACCGAAGGTGAGAGTTGCTGAAGTACTGAAAGAGATGCATAACGGCGCTAGCGGATCTCATCTTGGTGTCAATAAGACTCTGGAAAAGGTTCGTCAGCGGTTCTACTGGTTCAGATATAGAGAGGATGTAGAGGAATGGTGTCGAAGGTGCGACATATGTGCGGCAGCAAAAGGCCCTCAACGCAAAACTAGGGGTCTTTTGCAACAGTTGGTGTTCCATTCGAGAGGATCGCAATAGATGTAGCAGGCCCATTTCCTGAAACCAAGAAAGGAAACAAATACATCTTGGTAGTCATGGATTATTTCAGCAAATGGCCAGAAGCTTATGCCATACCAAATCAAGAAGCTATCACAGTGGCCGAAACACTCGTGGATAACTGGATCAGTCGCTTTGGTGTACCTAATGAGTTGCACTCTGACCAGGGCAGGAACTTCGAGTCCAAAGTTTTCCAGGAGATGTGCAAGACACTTGGCATCGAAAAGACTCACACGACAGCTCTCCATCCGCAATCTGATGGGATGGTGGAGCGATTCAACAGAACCCTAGAACAACATCTGTCTAAGGTTACTGATGACCGACAAGACGACTGGGACAGCCATATCCCCATGTTCCTCATGTCATACAGAGGATCCGTTCATAGCACCACAGGATATACCCCAGCGAAGATGTTATTTGGTCGTGAGCTTCGTCTACCATGTGACCTGTTATTTGGGATTCCGAGAGATACGCCAGTGTCTTCAACTGAATATGTCACCAATCTCCGAAGACGATTGGAGAATGCTCATGTATTGGCCCGCAGAAACATCAAGACCAACAGTGACCTGATGAAAACGAGGTATGACAAACGGGCCAATACGTCGGGGTTCCATGAGAATGATCTAGTGTGGCTCTATAACCCACAGAGACGAAAAGGCAGATCCCCGAAACTCCAAAGAGACTGGGAAGGTCCATACCGTGTCGTAAAAAGAATAAACGACGTGGTCTACCGGATACAGAAAAGTCCACGGTCCAAGCTGAAGGTTGTCCACGTTGACCGACTCCATCAGTACCGTGGTGAAATAGAATCTGTTCGGGACGAACAGATCTAAGAAGGGGGCAGTGTTACGAATGAACAGTGACAGGTAGAGGTCACTATGTGTGACCCCGGCGAGATGACACAGCACCGAGTGTTATCTGGAATCTATGCATGTAAACAAAGACAGGATGGGACGTGCCTCACGTGTTGTTCCAGAGGACGAACAGATTTACGAAGGGGGGCATTGTGACAAATGAACAGTGACAGTTAGAGGTCACTACGTGTGACCTCGGCGAGATGACACTGCAGCAGGCATACTCTGGAATCGACATGTATAAACAACAACAGGATGTGATGTTTCCTCCCATGTTGTTCCAGAGGGTACTAGCAGTGTTTTTGCAACAATAGACAAGCGATTAGGGACTCTTTATAAACCAGAGATGTTCATGTGAAAAGAGTCAGTACAGTCGTCGATACTGTTCTCTACTGTGCGAGACAGTAGAGTCGATACAGTCGATGTAAGACGTATACGCTACATGTTACAGTGACGAATTGTTATAGTTATAATTCAATAAAGTTATTTAAAGCTGAAAGTTGAGTCGTCAAGTTCTTTGCAGTGTTTCTTTTATTTGTGTGCCTAGTACATTTAGCCAGAAAATCAGAAATACGTAACAATATTTTGCCTCATCAAATATGGATGCCACAATGACAACTTTGCTTGGCTGCTCAAAACAATTGAATATAGTTATAAAATCTATTATGTTGTATGTGCCATTAAAAATGTATTTAAGCTTTTTTACAATCTGTGTTATCACTATGTCTGTTATTATTTAAAATCTATGTTATCACTATGTCTATTTTTATTTAAAATCTTTTATCACAATGTCTGTATTTATTTACAATCTATGTTATCACTATGTCTGTTTTTATTTAAAATCTTTTATCACAATGTCTGTATTTATTTACAATCTATGTTATCACTATGTCTGTTTTTATTTAAAATCTTTTATCACTATGTCTGTTTTTATTTACAATCTGTGTTATCACTATGTCTGTTTTTATTTACAATCTATGTTATCACTATGTCTGTTTTTATTTACAATCTGTGTTATCACTATGTTTTTATTTACAATCTGTGTTATCACTATGTTTTTATTTACATTCAGTGTTATCACTATGTTTTTATTTACAATCTGTGTTATCACTATGTTTTTATTTACAATCAGTGTTATCACTATGTATGTTTCTATTTTCTATCCAGCAACGTGTTTCTTCTGTTTTGTTTGGTATACATGTTTCGGAAGCTCCTTCAGATTTAAATACTATTAAATCTTATCCACCTAGAAGAATGGCAGCGGGCAGATTGGGGGATGTTATGATTATCTAATGGATTGTTTTCTTAAGGGCCATTCTCCCATTCAAGGCCTCATAGAAGAAACTGCTCCCTTTGGTTAACACATTTTATGTGGTGTAAATGGCAATCCACGTGTATAATATTGAACATTGCTTATTAAATGATGTTTCAAATTATATTCAACTTATGTACATTCTAAATGCATTTGTTTTCTTTTAAAACAAAAGTAACACTTTAGACTTTAGACTTTAGTAGCTTGTGTGACATAAAAGATTTCATTTAATTATGATAATTTTTTTCTAACATTTTTTTTTCGAACCATAAAGATTTACACACAAAACTTTTTTTTAAATATAGGGACAATATATAATTATATATATATATATATCCAATATTGATATTGTAATACCTTTTTCTTAATATTAATAGTGAATAGTTGTTAAAATGCTGTATTTTTATGAAAAAAACTGCTTGCATATTTAATTTCAGAAATGTAATGGTTCGCGTTCAGAAAAGATAGAAGTAGCCATTGCAAAATTTAAAATATGATTCTGTAGGATTTTCAATATCTTTTTTTTTTTCAGTTTTTGCGATCTAAACGAACGGACGGACGGACAGACCACACAAAACTAAAAGCGGCTATTCCCCTTTCGGGGACCGCTAAAAACGTATCCGGTTGTGATGGCTAAAAAGAAAAATAATCTTATATACTATTTTTTTATACTACAAAAAAATTCCTTTATACGCTCCATAAATACTTACTTGTTATAAATTAGTGGCCATGCATATGTCATACTTACTGCGCTGTGAAACATAAAATGTGATATCCTCTGTATTGTCTACTTTACATGACGTCCTGTTCGTGATAACCAACACATACGTCCACACCAAGAGCAGCTGACAAAGACTCATTCTTCGAGCTCAAGTCTGGGTTGCAGGGAGAACACAATGCTGGGTTTTTTCTACGTCATCCCACGTCCATGACAATGCTTTTTTCAGGCTGGACAGTTTTCTCGGGGTACGTTGAAATAAAGACGACGTCCTATCAAAACTTGAGGATCACTGTATCTGGTGGTGAGACGTACACTGGGCTCCAATGTGGACGTTTTAACTTAACTGACACAGTGATATGACGTACACAATGTCAGACTGTCTTCACGCTCCTGTGTAGCTGATGTCAGGTAGCCACTCGAGATGGGTAGACACAAAAATCAAATCTGGGTGAAAACATCGAGTTCTAAATGGAATCTATTCAAGAAAATGTGTATCTGAGTACATAAGTAGATAGATAGTTAGATAGATAGATAGATAGATAGATAGATAGATAGATAGATAGATAGATAGATAGATAGATAGATAGATAGATAGATAGATAGATAGATAGATAGATAGATAGATAGATAGATAGATAGATAGATAGATAGATAGATAGATAGATAGATAGACAGACAGACCAACAGACAGACAGACCAACAGACAGACAGACCAACAGACAGACAGACAGATAGATAGATAGATAGATAGATAGATAGATAGATAGATAGATAGATAGATAGATAGATAGATAGATAGATAGATAGATAGATAGATATTCTTTACATGCCATTTCAAAGAAATGGAACAGTTTTAGTATAGGATTTGAATGCCATTATGTTCCAAGAATCTCATCTACTAACCCTGACCCTAAACCTGCATTTATAAACTTATTTTCACTTCCTGAACAAAATATTCTGAAGATGCCAAGTAACCAACAGATCGAACTTGATCTGAGAACAACTTTAATGCTGAAATTTAAATTTAATTAGCTTTCTTTCCTCACTTCCAAAATGCATCTGAAATGCTAAATTTTCGGCTATCATTACCAATAGAACATTTTCCAGAACTACACAAATGTGTCCAAAGGTATGCCTGTCACTTCGTATCAACATGCACATGTCAGCAAACATTTTCATCCATGAAAATTTGAAAAAGAAAGTGAGATCGTAACTGTCCGAGCTTGAAGAACTGTCGCTTGCTTTCTGTTACGAATATAACTCTCACTATTTCTGATTTTGTGAATGGAAAAACAATAGTCTCATAACAGCGAGTTCTGTTTATCTTGCTGTAAATTAATGTTTTTATTTATTTTGAACTACTTACAGAGTTCAGATATTATTATAAGTACATTTAGAAATAATCAATTTAAAAAATCAAAGAAAATTAAGAAATATCAATAAAATAAGTTAAAGGTATCTGGTTTTTCTCTGCAACTGCTACATGAAATGATTTTGCCAAATATGTCCGAATTACCATATTTTAAAGTCTGAGAGGCGCATCTGAATTAGAAGTGATCAAAATTGGACCATGGAAGCAAATGGTTGGCCACCCCTGACTTATACTATGCAATCGAACGGAGAAAAGACAGTGATAGACATAATTATAACACATTTTTCGATTTTAGTTTGAGTAAATATTTGCAATATGTTTAGATGGTTTAGTATTCAAATGCATGCATTATATGTTTCTTAAAAGTCTATTTAGTTGTTTCTTATCTTTGTAAATTGTGTTTCGTAGATAATTTTTAAATGTTTTTAATTACGAGAAAAAGTTCTTTCTGGGGATAGCATTGGAGAGGCAGAAGGTTCCCCCTCCATCCAGCAAAGGGTTCCGAGAGGATCGCTGTAAGTTTTCCTAGTGGGATTTTAGAAAATTCTTTCTCCTAGCGTCTACAACTTTTTCTCTTAGTAAGAAAAGCGTATGTCAAAAAGGTTTAAGTAAAATGGGGTGGGGCCAGCCGCGGGTTTTCTTGCACTATTCATCCTAGTTTTTTAAAAAAAGTAGCAGATCAAATTAAGTCAAATAACGTAGGAGGCAACACTGGCCAATTTTATTATGTGGGAACATTTGTGTTACATATAACGCACGTGCGTCTGTAATGGGCTTAATTGTACTTGGCGTGTTAATTAAGACGTCTTGCCGCGGACCTTTTTATCATGTGTCACATGAAAGTTGTCAACGCTGTGCAACAGTCTGGAGAATTTCGACCAATCTAAGGAAAGAAAATCGAGAAGAATTACGTGAGCGGAGACCTTTTGAAACTGCCTTCTTTGAAACGTTTTGAGTTGGTATTGTTGCAGACACCTCTCAGGTAAACTGTAAAGCCTATACATTTTAAAAGGTCCTTCGTGGAATATGAAACGATGTTTAAAATATTTTAATCTGTTGGTAATAATGTCATTTTACTTGGTCAATAATAAAACTACATTGACAATATACATTTTTTTTCGCTCTGAAAAAATAAATTGACCAGCTGTAACCCCCTTTTTTTTCAAGACGAGGAGAGAATCTCGAACCCACAACAGTTTGAGAATCACTGCATCGATAAGCAATTTTTCATTGGGTAAGAAATGTGACTTTTTGTAAAAGCCAAGAGAGAGAGATGTAACCCAGTTAACTCCAGACTGACAGAATATGTTGACGTTGCCCAAAGTTAATATGCCATAGCTCTGTTACACTGATTTCCCGTGAGTCTAAGATCTAATATCTATACATAAAACTATTATAAAGTGTTGATAGTACTTGATTGTATGCTTTATTTATTCACTTTGCTTTACGGAAGTGAAACATGGTCAACCTACTCATAGCAGGAAAAACAAGGTTACAAAGACAGTTTGTGTGGAAACACAAACTCAAAATCGGCCAACGAAGTGGTCCACCCAGGCAGGTAAAAAGGCAGGTATCAATATTTTCATAAAAGAACATCAGAATTAAATTCAATAAAAGACAAATGACAGAGAAGAATGGAGAAAAAAGGTTGACAGATCTTGTGTGGTGCCCCAGCGGTCCAGCAGACCAAAGGATAGGCGAAAGTGAATGTGAAAATGTTAAATGCGAACCTGGCCTAAATGATGTCTTATAATGAATATCTAATTGATCTAATTGTTTTGTAAATGGTCAATCTCTTATTCAAATTCTCAAAAAAAAAGAAAAAAAAAACATTTCAGTCAAAAAAAAATGTCCTTTAGTTAAGTGCTTTATGGCTGTAGTGTGGCAATGCAGTTCACGCGATAATATGAAAACCTACTTATTAATTGTTGTTTAAATTATGTCCAACTTATAAACATACTAAATAGATTTTTTTTTTCTCTTTAAAAAGTAATCATTATTTTGGGTAAATATAGTAGTTAGTAGGACAGAAATAACATAACGTAGCAATGCAAATGTAAAAAAAAAAAAAATTAACAAAAATCTAAAACCATTTGCATAATTTTGTTAAAATATGGTAAACGGTCATCTCCCCTATTAAAGAGCCTCCCGTGTTTGTTACTATTAATAGTGAATAGTTGAAAAAGTGGTGTATTTTTATGAAAAAACTGCTTGCATAAGTGATTTAAAAAATTAGATTTTTCGCTTTCAGAAAAGAAAAAGTAGCTGTTGCATCAGAAATTTGAATGGACTAAAATATAATGATGTCAGATTTTCACTATCTTTTCTAGCTTACGATATCTAAACAGGATGGATGGACGGACAGACGAACAGACGGACATACATTTCACACAAAACTAATAGCGTCTTTTCCCCTTTCGGGGGTCGCTAAAAAAAACTAAATATCTTTCACCTCCGATGCCTATGGCGGATCTTTAGAATAATGTGGAAAGATAAAATAACCAATGAGGAAGTGCTACGAAGAGCACGGTGCCAGGACATCCGCTCTGTTATCAGCAGAAGACGCCTTGGCTGGCTTGGCCACGTTCATAGAATGCCAGACCGTCGACTTCCACAAGACATTCCTATGGCGATCTAACAGAAGGCAGGAGAACTGCTGGTCATCACTTTTATGGTATACAATCGTATGCAGACGCGACATGAAGCTCTTCAAAATCGACACTAGCAGCTGGGGAAAAGTGGCACTGGATAGATCCACATGGAGAGCGAGGGTAAAGGAAGGTTCCTTGATTGCAGGTGCCATAAACAACAATAGTAGAAAGAAGAGAGTTAATGCAACGGCGCCTGGTGATTACATATGCCCAACGCCCAACCTGTGACTGCAGCTGTGTATCAAGGATTGGCCTCTTTAGTCACACAAGAAGCTGCAAATGGAAAAGAAAGTCTCTTGAGACATAACATGCCACAGAGAATTGTTCACGTTCGTATAAATATTTGTAATCACTGGAAGCTTAACCTGCAAATCAATACTTCTTGAGTATGTAAGTCTTCAATTCATTAAACAATCACCAATAACAGTGAACAGTGGGAAGATTGCACTGGAATTTTCCGTTGTTGAAATCGATGAACATTCAGAAATATTCATAAACACAATGATGCACGACTATATAATTGTGACGTTGGGAAAGGTTGACTAGGAAGAAATTAAATATTTAGCATCTGAACTATAGCTTTGTTCTAGTTCAACATCTCTCATAACGCGAAACGAATGTGTACATGCCAAACACACAGTCATGAACATTTGGCAGAAAAAAAAAATAGTTATCTATTGTTTCTATAGTCTCGTCCTATTTTTCAGGTATATGTTCACTAGACTCAGACGATGGTCTGTAAAGGGGACTAATTCAGCTTATACCACCACATCAGACAATTACAATTTCTTTCCCTTTCTCGAGACACCAAACAAAATAATTTATTACCAACAGATAATTAACAAATTGTTGTTTTTTTTATTATTGATTCTTATGGTGTATTAAAGATATAATTGTGAAAATTTTTAGCTTGATCCGAGATTGGGTGTGAGAAAAAATCACATGTACAAACTTTTTACCAGACAGACAGAGTCAATGTAAGCTTTTTAAAAATCCAAATGTAAATAAACTCCAAATAGCCAAAAGTATTTCTTTCTTAGCCATCAAAGAAATAAAAATAACTAAATCTCACAATCAAAGTTATTGGAAATAAACATAGACCCTAATGTTGTGCTATTAAACCTTGATGTGTCACTGTTTGCTCTTTCAGTACAAGCCCATTAGCGGCCTACACAGATCAGAACGATTCAGCACACAGTGTGTGCATAGCTCTTCGTTGTCCCATAATAAATGTATTTGTATTGGTCCAAAGTTTCCATATCGTATTATCAGTTTAAAAACAAGCAAAAATTTTTTTAAAAAAAATTTTTAAAAGCTTGTATACGGGAAAGAACTAAATATTTACAGCCATAAACCTTATTTATATCACCCAAAACTAATTAATTACCACTAATAAATTAATTATTTGGTTAATTAATTATTTTTTTTTGAGTCTCGTTTTTTTTAGGGACAATGAATATTTATGCAAAGCTTCAACTTAATCCAAGAATGGGAAGTGGGATATATAATGTGCTAAGAATAAGTACCAGACAGACCGACAAACAAACAAGAGTGAGTTGCTTTAAGATTTGTGAAATACACTTACCTTATTCACAGATGTAAGATATCCTTTTACTCCTTATATATATTAAACAATAACATTTGTAAATCATAAAAATAGTAGCCCTACATTTAAGCTATAGTTAATATTTAAGATAAACTATTGGTTTATTCAATTTAGTATAATAATATTTTAATACATTTTATACAATTAACTGGAATCTTTCGTGCAACCAAATTGAGCATCACTAATGTAGATATAAATATACTATCATAATTGCCCATATGCAATGAAGCTCACATGCTGAAACAAGCCTTAAGAGAAGGGGGCGTCTAGTGGCCTCTTGCGCTCGGCGAGTCTGAAAACATGCAGCACCGCTATTTTTATCACTCCTGATAAACAGACTTTATTTATCGAGCTTTAATAAAAGCTTGCTCATTGATCCGTAGATAATAGTAAATTAAGCGACATGGAATGTATTTAAACATTTTCACTCTACGTTAGTCGTCTTTAAACTATGATACGCAAGTACGTATAGAAAATATTTAAAATATGTAATTTAATTGTATGTTTTGAATATAAATTTAGATTTTCTATAAATAAAAGTGATACAAAACATATATAAGTTCATGAAGGTTTGTAAGACTTTCCTGCCCATAGCATCAGAAGCCCTAAATCCGGCCTTGATAGGTCAATTATTTTTGTGCTTTGTTGATTCCAGGAGTGTGGACGTTTTTGTTTTGTTTTTTGTTGTTATTTTTTTGTGTATCCAGAGAACAGACTACTTGCCTTTCTAGATGCTGATGGCTGTCTGACTTCGAGAGATTACTCTGGAGATGTCTGGGTTCTGTGTAAGGGTGTATTTGATGTACTGAACTAACAAGTAACAAGACCTACACCTGTAACAAGTAGAAATAGACTAAGTCCAAACCGTTAGACAAACTTAGATGACGTTTAATACTGAAACGGCCACGGTCGAGTCTCTGTCCGTAATACGAAGTTAATCCTCTGAAATCCTGACACCAACTGACTATATTAACATAAATAATCTGTAACTCAACTAAGTCGTGACGTCACTAACCCTTACCCTAACCCTCAACTATGGTGCGTCTCTATACAGACTAATAATACTAACTAAGTGTTTAACAATACGGACGAATAGCTAAGCGAAGCATTTTAATAAATTATAAAGTATATATACTGCACTTTTTAGCATTGTGGAATCAAATTTTTTATTTCTTTTGCTTGTAGCCCAAAAGTAATTTTTAGCGGCCCCCGAAAGGGGAAAAAATCTATTTAGTACGCATATAAGTTGGACAGAATTTAAACAACAAATAGTAAGTAGTTTTTCATATTACCAAGTGAACAACAACTGACGCACTACACCAATAACCTTTTTTTTTTTACGGAAATGAGAAAAAGAGATTACCCTTTACAAAACAATTAGATCAATTACATACCGGTATTCATTATAAGACATCAGGTAGGCCAGGTTCATATCTAACGTCACATTCACTTACACCTATCCTTTATTCTGCTGGACCGCTGGGGCACCACACAAGATCTGTCAACCTTCTTTCTCCCTCTTTGATAGAATTTAATTCTGATGTCCTTTTATGAAAATATTGAAACCTGCCTTTTTACCTGCCTGGGTGGACCACTTCGGGGGCCGATTTTTTAGTTTTTGTTTCCACACAAACTGTCTTTATAACCTTGTTGTTTTTTTTGTTTTTTTTTTTGTTGTGTTCTTTTTTTATATTGACTTTATTATAATTTTTTGTTAAATCTCATGTAGATGTAGAATTATCTTATGTAGGCCTTTCTTGTAAAAAAAGAACATTATTCTTTGTTTAGTTTGAATAACAACTAGATTGGCGATTTTCACGATTAAAACAAAAATAGACGAAAGGAAATTTGATCTGCAGTGCTAAAAAGTACATTAAAGTTTTGATAGACCTAAACAACAACAACCACCACCACAAAGCTTATCCACACTTTTTGTTTCATTCTGTACACCGGATACACCAAACACTTAGCTGTTTATATTTTTCCACCGTGGATGAAAATCTACAATAAATAAATGTTAATTTGTGGTACAGTTCTTGCAGTAGTAAAAGATAAGCTTGACCAATCTAGAAATACTATATAGTTATATATGTCTGTTGTTATGATTAATACTGTCTAATACATTGATACACTTTAGGGCTTAGGACATGTCCTGCCATTTTAGTTTTCAAGGTTTCGTTTCCTCTATTCAGTACACACAAACGGAACATTAAAAGCTAGCCTATATAAATTACAATTCAGTCATTAAAATCGGCTCATTTATAGTTAAAACATATAAGTTCTAGTTTTAAAGTATTAATAAAATCTGTTGTAAATATGTCTATATTCTAATTTTTCCTTAATTAACTCACTCAGACACTAGAAGTCAGTCCCACGTCCTTGATAAATCCAGCATTTAAGAAAAAAATGAAGAGCGATACCCAGATATAGTCGGCTACTAAAGATCTAGATCGATTTAGATTTTTAAAAAGTGCTTTAAAAAAAATATCCTGACAAAAGTTTTTTATTGATGCTTCCAAAAGCCAGTTCAGTATCGATACCACTCTGCTTATGCTCATTATCTATGTTTCAATCGATGTTACAACAGCAGTAAATTTTAGGGAGAAGACGTGTCCAACCTGGAAATAATGAAGACGAATCACCAAGTATCGATACTCAAGTCCTCTGAATTATTTTTTTTCAGCCAAAAATAGTTAGTTCAAACTGACCTTATCGATTGGCTTGGATACATTGAAGAGTGCACTAAAGACATCTAAAAAAAATACTTTTTAACAAAACGAAGCTTAAATTGAGTGAAATTGCATCAATTATTTTAATTCAATTATGTAATTAATTTTTAACAGATCTAATAAATCTGTGCAACGAAAAATATTTGTATTAACCTTTTTTGCTTAGCGCCAACTTTCCTGCTGATAGCATGCTCAGTGTGCTACGGTCCAATCACTCTTGTGGACCAGTGAGGGGGAGAGAAAGGCGGTTGGTCGTTGTGCTGTCCACGTGACAGCCTGCTCGTTAACCGTTGGACAAAAAAAAAAGATGACCTTAACATCTTCTGCTCATAGACCGCGTGGTCTGCAA